>NC_091449.1:14789701-15089701 GCF_964237555.1 Oryctolagus cuniculus | reverse complement strand
TAGGGCTCCCAGCAGTGTGAATCACTGGCATTGCCATCATGCACCCACGTGGGAGACCTGGAAGAAGCTTCTGGCTCCTGGCTTCAAATCAGCACAGCTCCAGCTGTTGCAGCCATATGGAGAGTGAACCAGCAGATGGAAGACCTCTCTCTCTCTCGCTCCCTCTCGCTCTCGCTCTCTGCTCTGCCTCTCTGTAACTCTGCCTTTGAAATAAATAAATGAACCTTTAAAAAACCACAAATTCCTAGAGGTCCATTTCATTTATCTCCATTAAGTTTCTTTGTGCTCTGTACATTAGCTACCACAAATCAGTGAAAGAATATGGTTGGGGGAGGGAATCTGACTTATTTCATTATGCATAAGCACTTGGAAATACACGGATGGAGTCACCACATTCAATGCCCCAGGCAGCTGCTGAATCCTGGCACCAGATGCATCTGTCTTATGTGTCTGAAGGAAGAGTTCGCACCCCGGACTTCTGCTGCTCTCTGTACTATTCAGAACCTCTAGCATTTTTGGCCCAAGACTCAATTCCAGAAACTCCAAAACCAATGAAGGAAACCCATCTTTAACGTTCTGCTCTGGGGCTGGCCTCATGGCAGAGAGCTAAGCCACCGCTTCAGATGCCAGCATCACAAATTGGAGCACCAGCTAGAGTCCCAGCTGCTCTGCTTCTGGTCCAGCTCCCTGCTCATACACCTGGGAAATCAGCAGCAATGGCCCAGGTACTTGGGCCCCTGCCACCCCGCCTTGCCCAGCCCCAGCCTTTGAGATCATTTGGGGAAGGAACCAGCAGATGGAAGATTTCTCTCTCTCTCTTCCAAATAAATAGTCGTTTTTAAAAAGTAAACTAAAATTTTGTTGCTTGGGTGTATGTTTGGCACAGTGATTAAGACGCCGCTTGAGGGCCCAATGATTTGGCATAGTGGATAAAGCCGCCACCTGCAGTGCTGGCATCCCATATGGGCGCTGGTTCCAGTCCCAGTTGCTCCACTTCTGATCCAACTCTGTTGCGGCCAACTGGAGAGTGAACCAGTGGATAGAAGACTTCTCTCTCTCTCTCTCTCTCTCTCTCTCTCTCTCTGTAGCTCATTCAAATAGGTGCATACATCCTTTTCTCCCTGGTGAAAGGAGCCCCAGCTCTGTGTGTGATTCCAGCGCCTGGGGGGTTGTGCATATTGTGCCTCTGTGACCCAGGCCCTGGCAACCCAGCAGCAGTGGAGAATTTCCCACAGGACCACTGAAGATCAAAATTTAGGTTGACTTGGCACAGAGACCCTGGGCCACGGCTTCTACAGCAGAGCTGCAGAGAACTCGGAATCAATGAACAGATGCAACCCAGGACAGTCACAGAGGCCTGGGCCACCCCCTCTTGGAGCTCCAGTGGGAGCCAAAAAACTGGTGGAGTAGGTTCCAAAAGTGCTGGGCTCCATGTAGAGCCCCAGGGACTCGCCATTCGGGGAGTGACCCACCAGATGGAAGAGCTGTGTCTTCTGTCTCTCCCTTTCTGGAACTACCTTCCAAAGAAATCAATCTGCTAACAGAGAGGAAAGAACTGGCCCACGGCAGTGTTGGGAGAACAGACTGGAAAATCCTTCCAGGGAGAGACCTGGGCTTTGGGCTTTAGCTCGCTCCTTCTTGGGTATCTGGACTCTGAAGCCCTTGCGCAGTGGGCGGCAGTGCCAGGAAGCGGCTGCTCAGGGCAGCGTGCAGGGACTGGCAGGAGCGCTTGGTCCCTTGAGCTCCCAGAGCCGGGAAGCCGAGGTGCCAAGCCAGAGCACTGGGGCCGGGGCACGCTCTCTGGAGTGGGGTGGGGGCCATGGTGAGGTCCCTGCCCGGTTGAGGGCATAGCGCCCACGCTGCTTCGGCGCCTACCCCACCGCCTCCTTGGGGATGACTCGGTTGCCCACAGCATAGGGGTCTCCCAGTGGGAGCTTTGGCAAGTGTAGAGGCTGACTCAGTGCTTCTGTGGCTGACCCCCGCCCCACCTCAGGACCCCAGGGTTGTCAGTCCGCTGAGGACTGACTGCGTGGAGGTGAAGCTGGAGGCAGGGCTGCACGCAAATGAAGGAGTAAGGATGGACGACGCAGGCGGGAGGATGAGGGGTTCGGCTTTATTTCTTTATCTGATGGGGGAGACAGAGTGGTATATTTAGGGTATTTTTTGTTTCTTTTTTCTTTTTTCTTTTTTCTTTTTTCTTTTTTCTTTTTTTTGGCAGGCTCCATCCACTTTATTTTTCTTGTGTAAAAACCTCTGTTGTGGCCACAGCTGGAGCCTGGGTCCTCTGCATGGCACCCTGGTGTGAGTCTTCATGAGATGGTTGGTGAACTCCTGAGAGGGAGACTTGGCGAGCACGGTCTCTTTCCAGAGGTCAGGGGTCAGGTAGTTGTAGGTCTTGGAGATGGCATTGAAGGTGGCCTTGGGAAAGTTGCCGTGGATGGCAGTGCACCCGGGCTGAGGTATAGCAGTTGTCAGTGCCAGCCATCAGCATCAGCTTCTTGGGACAGGAGCGGGGACGATCCCAGTGCCCCTGGTAGGGGCATACAGTGCCCCAGTACAAAGCCACAGCAGCCGATCACCTTGCACGGCACGTTGTGTGGCTTGCCAATCTTGTTCCCCCAGTAACCTCTACTCACGGGCATGATGGACAGCTTGGCTAGGATGATGGCCCCTCATATGGCAGGGGCACCTCCTTGGAGCACTTCACGCCCAGGCTGATGTGGCCGTTGTAGCCCCAATGGCAATAGACCCCTTGAACCGGGTCCACTGGCCAGCCCGCGTCTGCTTCTGCACCAGTCATGGCTCACTTTGTTAATCCTCCACCTGGGCGCCAGCATCCCATATGGGCTCTGGGTTCTAGTCCCGGTTGCTCCTCTAACAGTTCAGCTCTCTGCTGTGGCCAGAGAAGCCAGTGATTGATGGCCCAAGTGCTTGGGCCCCTGCACCACATAAGAGACTGGGAGTAAACACCTGGCTCCTGGCTTTGGATCGGTGCAACTTGGGGGGTGAACCAGAGGAAGGAAGACCTTTCTCTCTGTCTCTTTTCTCACTGTCTATAAATTTACCTGTCAAATAAATTTAAAAATATATAAAACCCAGAAGAGGGCATTGACTCAGTCATTCAGTGTCTCAGCCCATTTCTTTTGAGTTCGTACTTTCTGCATTACCTGAGGCTCAGAATGAAACACCTGCCAATTTCAACCCCTCTTTGGTTCCTGTGCCTTCTTGGAGCTGTCCTGGGTAGGGTGCATCCTGGGGTGGGGCAGATGTCTCTGATTATCTGGCCTTGTCCTTAATTCATGTTGATTCCAAGAAGATATGGCAATACCGGCATTCATTCCCTAAGGTACAAAAACAGAATTTATCATCAACAGACCCTTACTACAAGGAAAACCCAGGGTTGGGGCGGTGCTGTGGCCCAGTGGGTCAAGCTGCCACCTGTGACTCTGGCATCCCATAAGAGCATCCATTTTCAAGTCCTGGCTGCTCCACTTCCAACCCAACTTCCTGCTAATGCACCTGGATAGGTAGTAGAAGATAGCTCAACTGTTTGGACAGCTGCTTGGGCTCTTGACTTCAGCCTGGCCAGCCCCGCCTGTGGCAGCCATCTGGGGACATCAACCAGCAGATGGAAGATCTCTCTCTGTCTCTCTCTTCCCACATCTACCCCTGTAACTCTGCATTTCAAATAAATAAGCCTTTGGGGACAAAAAAAGAAAGCTTAGGGGGCTGGCGTTGTGCAGTGGGTTGAGCTGCTGCCTGCCATGCTGGCATCCCACATCAGAGCACCAGTTCATGTCTTGGCTGTTCTGCTTCTAATACAGCATCCTGCTCATTCACCTGGGTAAACAGCGGAGGATGGCCCAAGTACCTAGATCCCTGCATCCCTCATGGGAGACACAGTTGGAGTTCTAGGCTCCTGGCTTTGGCCCGGTGCAGCCCTGACTCTTGTGGGAATCTGGGGAGTGAACCAGTGGATGGAAGATCTCTTCTCTCTCTGTTTCTCCCTCTCTGTCACTCTGCCTTTCAAATAAATGAATAAATCATTTAAAAACATAAGCTTATTAAATGCTTCACATGTGAGAAAAATGATGCCAGATGAAAACCTAAATTTATAAAAATGAACACCGAACACTGAAAATGGGTAGCATGTTGATAAATATAAAAGACTGCTTACCTTTAATTGCCTTAATTGATCATTTTTAAAGCAAAATTGTAACAATAGGTTGTATTGTTTATAATGTAGGTAGAAGTAAAATTATGAAATTGCAGAAGCATAAGAGGGTGAATGGAAACCTGTTGTTGTGGGGTTACTATATTATAGGTGAAGAAGTCCAGTATCACTGGATGGCAGTGTGTGATAAAGAGAAGATGTCTATTGTAAACTCTAGACCAACAACAAAAACAGGAGATAGAGCTTATGTGTAGGTACAACAGGACTTGTCTCCCAAAACTCAGGGAGTTGTTTAAGCTCAAATGTCTTAATGTTGATGTTTGGTGGATTAATGGTGGAGATTTGGTATAATGAGGGCATGTGAGAGATGGGGCCAGTGGTACGTTTTTGCGTCTTTGAGGGTGTTCCCTCAGGGGGTAGTTCACATGAGAGGTTTGGTTATTTGAGTAGTAGTTGGGTCTAGGTTTTCTCTCTTCCTCCTGGCTCAAGATCTGATTACTCCCCTGCACCTGCCATGAGCGGCTTCCACAGACACCAGACTGTGGGGCTGCCTGACCCTGAAGTGTAGCCTCCAAGCTGGAGGCTAAAATAAGCCTTGGATTTCCCAAAGCTCTTTCAGATATTTTAGTTAAAGTCATGAAAATCTGTGAGATCCTGAAAAATGTTTAATCCAGAAGAAGGAAAAATGATGATGGAGGAAGAAAAATAGCAAACTTGTGGACTTACACTCTATGATACTTATATCACATTTTTCATTATCAGCTTTTCATGGCCCACTATGGCCCTTAGCATACAGTCCAAGCTCTACTGAGTGATGCTTTAGGTGCATTTTCATCTGGATACAATCTGTGTCAATGTTGCTCACACTTCTCCCAGAGCCCCATGCTCTCTACCATACACACACATCTGTGTGGTCAGCCACACGCCTGTGGTCACACTTCCCTGTAGAGACCTCTCATATGCTGTACTCAGTCCATAAGTTACCTCGCACCAAACTGACCATCCTCAGAGCTATCGGGTATTAGGGGACATGAGTACAAAGTACATTTCTGTCTGACTTAGTATTTTCCCTCGATGAGTGAATGTGTTGATTTTACTCAGAAATTTTGCTGACAGAAAGCCAGCATAACAAAAAATATAAAATATATCAACCCTGTGTTTCCAAAAGAAAGTAATTAATTCCATTAGATACTTCAATAAAGACTAAGCAGATGACTATATAGGATAATGATGAAACTTCAGTTTTCTGTGGTCTTTAGCTTTGATATAAGAGACTCTGATTGGCAGCTGTCCGACATCTTCCAACAAGATGCCCCGGGCCCTGCTGCCCTTTCTGTAGGTGTTGCTCAGGCCAGAAGAATAAAGACTCCACACACCAATCTCACGTAATCCATGGCTTTTGTCCAGCAATACCAAAATGAGATTCCATCTGTCCTGAACTACAATGCAAAGTCCCTGAGCAGGGTGAAGAACAAAAAATGTCCAAGCCCCTGAGCTGCTGGCCTTCTGTTTGGCATTGAGGCCCAGGCCACCACTGGTCAGCACCATGGCCTGCGCCACACACACAGCATCAGCACTGTGGACAGCTCAGAGGTGGGCAGGAGCTGCAACACTCTGAGATAAAAATTGCATAAGCCCAGGCCAGACAAGGAATCCAAAGTTGCCATGGAAGGAAGGATTTGGTGATTTCCTTGTGGACCATAGACACAATCTAGGATGACATTTGGGACAATGAGCCACTGTTCTTTGTATGTGGGAGCAACTGGGCCCAAGGTGTGAGGCACTTGAATAAGCCTTGTAGTACAGGGAGCTTCCCAGGGGAGTGAAATGTATTTGTGTAATGGGCATGAGCATTAGCTTCAGTGGAAGATACCTTCAGAAGGAGCACTTTCCATATCTTTGTTGAGAATAAGGCACAAAACTAGCCCAGCTTCAGAGAAAATGGAAGCATAAGGGTATGTATTCAGAGGCTGAGAGAAAGGACCAAGATTCCCAGGGAAAGAGGGAAACTGAAATGAGAGAGCCCTGTGTGCACTACAGCCCTGTGTGTGCTGTCCAAGCCCCACTCCCATCATCCACCAGTGCCATGACAACTCGAAAATGCCCAAAAATGGCCTGCAAGTGGAAGCCCCTCGAACCCTTCCCAAGCCTCACTCTACTTGAATGTTCACTTAAGCCACAGACAGTGGCCCCTGTGCTTCCAGGACTAGGAAAGGACAGCCCCAAACCCTGCTAGCAGCAGCGTTCTCTCCCTGGAGGTTAACCTGCTCCCGCCTGTGGGCTTTCCCTCTGTCTTGAAGTAGTTTGCTTCTCTGCTCACCTTTATCCACGTGTCTTCCTTGATTCTCCCTCACCTGGAGGCAGGAAGCTGGCCCAAGCCTAGCCAGGGCTCACACTCCCGTAACATGGGCGTCTTGGTAACGACTGGGGACTGCACTGGCGAGACACGGTAGCACTTGTGCCAATTTCTGTTTGGAATGGTGAAAATATCCTCAGCACTGGGAATGCACCTTTTCCAAGGATGAGAAAACACCAGCATGACTGCAATGCCAGTGATTCACACTGCTGGGAGCCCTGGCTCGCCTCCTCCCACCAACTGGACATCTGACAACTTAGCTTCTGCCCTACAGGATGTCTACCAGATTGGTGGCACTGGTGCTGTCCCCGTGGCCCAGTGGAGTCTCTGTTCTCACACCACATGCTGGTGACCTTTTCACCAGTCAACCTCATAACTGAAGTGAAGCCTGCTCAAATGCACATGAAGTCCTTGGGCCCCTGCACCCATGTGGGAGACCTGGAGGAAGCTCTCTCTCTCTCTCTGCCTCTGCCTCTGTATCCCTGCCTTTCAAATGAATAAATAAATCTTAAAAAAAGTGATCGAGAGAGAAAGATTATGATGTCTATCTGCTGCTGTCTGCATTGGGTGGGTGTGAGTGTGGAGCAGCTTTGCCGCACATTCCCCAAGATCCCCTCAAGGCCTCCGGCTGAGCTCCAGGATGGATGGGAGCCACCCAACCACAGAGCCCCACCTTCACCTTCTGAACTGAATCTGGTTTGGGGCACTGAGAAGGATCCGACACCAGCTTATTCCTTAAAACTAGCAACCAACTACTTTTAATATCCCATTACTTGAGGAAACATCTCTTGCAGGTTTAACCTCAGAGTAAATATATTTTTCCATTTATCTCTTGGTTAAGTTGCAAATTGCAGTTTTAACATTTATGGTAATAGGTAGGAGCAGACTTTGTGTGTGTATATATATTGTGTGTTTTATTTTTAATTGACATATAATAATTGTATATATATTTATAGGGTACAGTGTGATGTGTTGATACATATATACATAGAGTATTGATCAAGTCAGAGTAATTAGCATATCCCTCACTTCAAAACCATTTCTGTTTTGTGAAACATTCAAAATTTTCTTGTAGCTCATTTGAATTGTACAATATATCATCATTGACTATGGTCACAATACTGTAACTACAACTCCAGACTTATTGCTTCCATCTAATTGCAACTTTGCACTTCTTAAGCAACCTCTTTCTATGAACCTCTTCCTTTCACCCCCATCCCCAGCCTCTGGTGACTCCCTCTCTGTTTAAGATTGTGTTCCAGATTCTATGCATGGGTGAGATTTTGTGTTACTTATCTTCCTGTGCCTGGTTTGCTTTGCTTAACATAATGTTCCCCAGATTCTCCATATTTTCATAAATGAGAGGATCTCACTTTTTTTTCTAATGCCAAATAGTATTCTATTATGGGAACATACCATATTTTCTTTATTCATTCATTTGTTGATAGACAACTAGGTTGATTTGATATCTTGGATTAGTTAGGAATCCTATGATAATATAAATTATATAAGTTAATTATTAGTTCAAGTAGATAAACCTTCAAAGGGCAAAGAGTTCTTCTGAGTTAGGCAGGTCAAGTAATCCTGATTCTTCAGTTACAGTTTCATTTTTCTGCAAATGTCTAAATCTAAAAAAATGTTTTATCTCTTATGTTCTCTCTTTTTAAAAAGATTTTTCTATCTATTTGTGTGACAGGCAGAGAGAGAGATGAGATAAAAACTGTGTTGTGCATTATGGGATACAATTTTATTGGCAGATATTTACTTATGAATGTTCTTTCATTCAACAAGTAACTATTGAGTACCTATTGAATGTCAGTACTGGGTTTGCTGCTCAGTGGAACTACATTTGTGGAGGCAGAGTGTGGACAGGCAGTTAAAAAAGTGAAGTGACTTTAGATAAGGACAATAAGAAGAAAATAAAACAAGATTGTATCGTGGGAATGGGGGTAGAATAGGTAGGTATGATGTAGAGTAGATGTTTCATTAGGGAGATCTGATAACATCCACTGGACACAGCCCTTTAGGTAGTCAATGAAAAGTCTAGGAAGTTGTTAAAGGTTTTAGTTCCCAGATCATATTCTTTGTAAAAAGTTTTCGTGTATGACGATTGGAACTAAGCATTATCTGAATTTATTATAGAATTTGGAATAAGTTTTGTGAGATTTTTAGTTACCTAAAAATAGTAACTTTGGAAGTATGCCTTTTGTATTTTGAAATGCAGAGTGATATTTTTATCTTGCAAAATGAAGGAAAAAATTGTATTTTTGTCATGTATCAGGCACTTAGAAATGTTTGCATGGTATTGCTAATGTTAACAAGTATAGTTCTGAATAAAAAAAAAGGTAAAATGAATTAGTTTATAACTAATTGCCCCCACCCACTCCTTTTTAAAGAAACTGATCACCCATGAGAAGTTTGAAAGTGCATGTGAAGAACTCAGTAATGCATTACTTCGGGAACAACAGGCACAAATGCTATTGAAGGAAGAGGCACAACAATTACAGGAGTTGAATTATAGACTGGAACTGCACTCCAGTGAGGAAGCTGACAACAAGCAAACTCTTGGAGAAGCTGTTAAGGTAGGAGAACACCTCTTGTGTAATGGCTTGTTTCTTCTATTTTGTGTGACTCTTGGAGAAATTCATGCATGTCTACTAACCCAGGAGTAGACTCCAAGATGTGAAATTTAATTCTATGGGAACTTATTTAGGTGGAATGAAACATGGCTCTGAAACTAACTTACAAGAATGAGTTCTCATGTACTGCGTATCTCAAAGTAGGTTTTCCTCATTGGTTGAGAACAAAGTGGAGATCTTTCCAGTCATAATTTGTTTTTGTTTTCTCTTTTTTGCTTCATCTCTGTAGTTCTTTTCCTTTTCTTGTTTTGTACTGTTTAGACTTTGGAAAACTCCATGAATCTTCTGGGTTCTGCAAGGTTTTGCGTCTGGTTCTGTCATTCTTATGTAAGTGCGTGTTTAGAGGGAAGGGAGGTTTGGGTAGGAAGCATTGTGTTCTACCTGTTACATATTCCTGACAGTGGTATTTGGAAGGGAAAAGAGAAGTTAGTCTAAGAGCAACACTGCCTCTTGAATTGCTCTCTGGTTTCCTGTCTTGGGATACAGTGCCTCATCCCACGCATTGTCATTCACCATACCATGAAGTCCTTATAAGAGCTGCCCAATGTTGGTGCCATGCCCTTGAATTTTCAGAATTGTGAGACAAGAAACCTCTTTTCCCTATAAAGTTACCCAACATCAAATGTTTTGTTAGAGTAGTGAAAAATGAACTAATATAATACTAATGTAGCTAAATCTTTATATAAATACCTGAGATTTTTTCATTAGGATAAATTCCCAGAAGAGGAATTATTAGGTTAAAAGCCGGCCAGTGATCTGGCTCACTAGGCTAATCCTCTGCCTAGCGGCGCCGGCACCTCAGGTTCTGCTCCCGCTCAGGACACCGGATTCTGTCCCAGTCGCTCTTCTTCCTCTCCAGCTCTCTGCTGTGGCCCGGGAGTGCAGAGGAGGATGGCCCAAATCCTTGGGCCCTGCACCCACATGGGAGACCAGGAGAAGCACCTGGCTCCTGGCTTCGGATCAGCATAGTACGCCAGCTGCAGCGGCCATTGGGGGGTGAACCAATGGAAAAGGAAGACCTTTCTCTGTCTCTGTCTCTCTCTGCCCACTCTGCCTGTCAAAAAAAAAAAAAAAAAACAACAGCAAACCTAGGTTAAAAGCCAAATATGGCCGGCGCCGTGGCAAATAGCCTAATCCTCCGACTTGCGGCGCTGGCACACCCGGTTCTAGTCCCAGTTGGGGTGCCGGATTCTGTCCCGGTTGCCCCTCTTCCAGGCCAGCTCTCTGCTGTGGCCCAGGAGTGCAGTGGAGGATGGCCCAAGTGCTTGAGCCCTGCTCCCGCAAGGGAGACCAGGAGAAGCACCTGGCTCCTGCCTTCAGATTAGCGCAGTGCACCAACTGTGGCAGCCATTGGAGGGTGAACCAACAGCAAAGGAAGACCTTTCTCTCTGTCTCTCTCTCTGTGTCACTGTCCACTCTGCCTGAAAAAAAAAAGCCAAATATGTTTCTCATGTTGCATGTATCATTTGTTCTTGAGCAAATTTTTACCTATTACATTATCTCCTAACATATACGATAATTTCAATTTTTGTCAAATCTGGTTATTCCTATTTTAAATTTTTGCCAATTTGATAGGTATATCATTGTTACTGTAATTTGTTTCTCTGTTAAGCAAATTGAACATGTTTATAAACATATTGGTCAGTAAACAAAATTTTAAAGCTTTATGCTCTAATAAATAATGTAATTAATCCTGTTTTTGTTTTTTTTTTTTTCACAGGCAGAGTGGACAGTGAGAGAGAGAGAGACAGAGAGAAAGGTCTTCCTTTGCCGTTGGTTCACCCTCCAATGGCCGCCGCGGCCTGTGCACTGTGGCCGGCACACCATGCTGATCCGAAGCCAGGAGCCAGGTGCTTCTTCTGGTCTCCCATGGGGTGCAGGGCCCAAGCACTTGGGCCATCCTCCACAGCACTCCCGGGCCACAGCAGAGAGCTGGCCTGGAAGAGGGGCAACCGGGACAGAATCTGGCACCCCGACTGGGACTAGAATCGGGTGTGCCAGCGCCGCAAGGTGGAGGATTAGGCTAGTGAGCTGTGGCGCCAGCCAGTTAATCCTGTTTTATAAAATCATCATAACTGTGTCACATTGGAGATTTTTTTCTGTAATAGTATGTAATTTGAGTTGAGATACAGTATCTTCCGTTAGATAAACAGCTGTTCATATTAATTTCTTTAAAGTGCTGGCAGCTTAAATGTTATTTTCAAAAGTAGAGAATTGTTTAATACTATCTCTTGATTAGAACTGGCAGGTGGTAATGTGAAAATGCTCTCTTGTGGGAGTCAGCATAGTTATGTAGAAAAAGCACTGGCCTTGGAATAAGTATTCCTGAATGTAAATCTCAGTTCTTGGACAAATTACTCAACATTTCTGGGCCTCAATATCCTGCAAAAATAAGGATAATGAGGATTTCTATGAGAATGAATTCAGATACTATTTAAAAAGCAGGTATATGCTTGATAAGTGTTCTTTGGTGTTTTCAGAAATACTTTCAAAAAGCTTTTGAACCATGTCCTGCACACAACTTCTTTTTAAAAATTAAATATATTATTTCTTTGTTATAAAATGAACAGATTATAAATAGATGATATGGAAATGCAGAAGAGAATACAAGTTACCTATGCTGTGTCATCTGAAAAGATTGTTTCCAATGTATTTTCTGTATGTAATAGTTTTTATAAATCACACTTTGGTCTAGAATATCTTTCTATAAAATATAGCAAGATGTGGAATAAGGTAGTTTTGGTATCAGAAAAATCTCCAAGGACAAAAATCTAGCAATCAACAATGTCGATCAGCTCCAGCATTTGGAAATCAAAGTTAGCATGGTGAACAGGTGCTGGGTTTATCCTGGAGGCAAGTAGCAACAACAATGCCAGCAGCAGGAGACTAAATGTTGGGTTCCATCACTGGATAGGAGCTTGAACTTGAGATCTTCACATTAAGGAACAGCTGAATCCTCTAAAAGGGATAATCTCAGGTCACTAGGATCCCATTGCTCTCGCAGAAGTGAGCACAGGATTCTCTGTGGAAGAGGCTTGCTTCATATAGTTCCTTTGGGAGCTCCTAACGAGTAAGATCACCCAAGTAACTGACACATGGATAGACAGATATATTAATCTTATGAACATCTAAACTCTCTTGTCAATCCCAATTATTTGTGCTTTCTGAGTTTTTCTGCATAAACAATCATATCCTTTGTTCTATAGTGAGAGTGTTGTTTATCCCCACTTTTAAATGTTGTACCATTAGTATTTTTTGCCTAGTAGAAGTAGGTGTGGTAGGCATCCTTTCCTTGTTCCCAATGTTAAAGAAAATCTTTCTGAGACTCCATTAAGAAGGGAAGTTTGCCATGAATTTCTAGTTGATAATTTTTGTCGGGTTAAGGGAGTTATGTTCTTAGAGTATGCATAATTTTTTAAAAAGCATGAATAGATATTGGATATTATCAGACACATTTTATGTATTTATTGAGATAATGATGTGGTTTTGAATTGTAAAGGTTGGACATCCCTAACTGGAAATCTAAAACCTGTAATTATCTAAAATCCAAAACTTCTTGACTGCCTAAATGACACTTTAAATTTTTGAAGTTTCAGAACATTACAAATTGAGATTTTTAAAGAGAAATGCCAAGCTGATAAAATTTGTGAAATATTCCAAACTCTGAAAACTCTTTAAAATCTGTAGCACTTCTTGTCCCAGGCCTTTTAGATAAGGAATACTCCACCTATATCTTGTTGGCAAACTGGTCTGCATTTTGGACTGTGAGTTATGAATGGTCTTGTATGTTTAAGGGATTATAAAGCCAAGCAGGCAAACATAACTAAAGAAGACTGTGTCACACAGGCTGCATGTGGCACATAAAACCTGAAGTATTTTCTATCTTAAGTTTGCTAGCTCCTGGATTATATTATTCACTCTGCTCATGTTAATCCAGCCTTGTGTTACTCAGATAAACCCATTGTGCTTATTTATATGTAATAAATGCTGTACTCTAATTCTTAATTTTAGATTTATGACATTTAGGTCTACAGTCTTAATTGAGACTGTGTTGGAACTTTATCTCTCATACTATCATTGAAATGTTTTGTATCAAGTTTGTGCTAATATACAAGCACTTCTTGTAGGTTTGCATTCCAAACATCTGAAGTGGTGTCTGCTGTATGCTGTGGTAACTGTGTTTTATAAACTGGATAATTCAAAAACAAGAGGTACTTGTTTCTCATGGTCCTAGAGGCTGGGAAGTCCAGTATCAGAGTATCAGCATGCAGTGAGGGCCTTCTTGATATATCATTCCATGGCAGAGGGTGGAAAGGCAAGAACCACAAATGCATCTACAAGCAGAAAGACAGCCAAACTCATCCATTTATTTATTTAATTATTTAAGATTTTTTTATTATTTATTTGAGAGGTGGTGTTACAGACAGTGAGAGGGAGAGACAGAGAGAAAGATCTTCTGTCCATTGGTTCACTCCCCAAATAGCCACAATGGCCAGAACTGCGTAGATCTGAAGTCAGGAGCCAGGAGCTAGGAGTTTCTTCCAGTCTCCCACATGGGTGCAGGGCCCTAAGGACTTGGGCCATCTTCTACTGCTTTCCCTGGCCATAGCAGAGAGCTGGATTGGAAGAGGAGCAGCCAGGACTAATACCAGTGCACAAATGGGATGCTGGTGCTGCAAGCCATTTTAATATTTACTTATTTATTGAATATCACAGAGAAAGAGAGAATGAAACATTCACACAGAGAGAGAATAAAAGAGTCAATGAGAGAGAACTCTCCTGTCCACTGGTATATGGCACAAATGCCCACAAAGGCTAGGATTAGGACAGGCTGAAGCTGGAAACCAGGAACT
Source organism: Oryctolagus cuniculus (assembly GCF_964237555.1). Classification (NCBI taxonomy): domain Eukaryota; kingdom Metazoa; phylum Chordata; class Mammalia; order Lagomorpha; family Leporidae; genus Oryctolagus; species Oryctolagus cuniculus. Next base: position 15,075,679 of record NC_091449.1, on the reverse strand, counting down.
CAATCCAGGTCTCACATGTGGTTGGCAGTGACTTAAGCACTTGAGCCAGGGTGTGCATTAGCAGGAAGGTGGAGTTGGGAGTGGAGCTAGGAGCGGAATCCAGGAACTCCAATATGGAATGAGGGATTCCCATGTGGTTTCTTTTTTTTTTTTTTAAACTTTTATTTAATGCATATAATTTTCCAAAGTACGACTTATGGATTACAATGGCTTCCCCCCCATACCGTCCCTCCCACCCACAACCCTCCCCTTTCCCACTCCCTCTCCCCTTCCATTCACATCAAGATTCATTTTCGATTATCTTATTATACAGAAGATCAGCTTAGTATACATTAAGTATGGATTTCAACAGTTTGCTCCCACACAGAAACATAAAGTGAAAAATAATAGATGATTTTTTAAATGATGATGAAATCAGAGCAGACCTATTGTCATGTTTAATCCCAGTGAGAGTCAAGTTGGGAATTGATAATTTCTTTTTTTTTTTTTTTTTTTTTTTTTTACAGAGGATCAGTTTAGTATGCATTAAGTAAGGATTTCAACAGTTTGCACCCCCATAGAAACACAAGGTGAAATATATTGTTTGAGTACTCGTTATAGCATTAAATCTCAATGTACAGCACATTAAGGATAGAGATCCTACATGAGGAGTAAGTGCACAGTGACTCCTGTTGTTGACTTTACCAATTGACACTCCTGTCTATGGCATCAGTAATCTCCCTATGCTCCAGTCATGAGTTTCCAAGGCTATGGAAGCCCTCTGAGTTCTCCGACTCTTATCTTGTTTAGACAAGGTCATAGTCAAAGTGGAGGTTCTCTCCTCCCTTCAGAGAAAGGTACCTCCTTCTTTGATGACCTGTTCTTTCCACTGGGATCTCACTCGCAGAGATCTTTTGCCAGAGTGTCTTGGCTTTCCATGCCTGAAATACTCTCATGAGCTTTTCAGCCAGCTCCGAATGCCTTTAGGGCTGATTCTGAGGCCAGAGTGCTATTTAGGACATCTGCCATTCTATGAGTCTGCTGAGTATCTCACTTCCCATGTTGGATCACTCTCCCCTTTATTTACTCCATCAGTTAGCGTTAGCAGGTACTAGACTTGTCTATGTGCTCCCTTTGACTCCCAGTCCCTCCACCATGACCAACTGTGAACTGAAACTGATCACCTGGAACAGTGAGATGGCATTGGTACATGCCACCTCGATGGGATTGAATTGGAAACCCCTGGTATGCTTCCAACTCCACCACTTGGGGCAAGTCAGCCTGAGCATGTCCCAAATTATACATCTCTTCCCTCTCCCATTCCCACCACCATGTTCAACAGGGATCACATTTCAGTTAATTGTCAACACTTAAGAATAACTGTGCATCAATTACAGATCTAAAGCAGTCATATTAAGTAGAACAGATAAAAAAACTACTAAGAGGGATAATGTATTAAGTTGTTCATTAACAGTCAGGGCTATGCTGATCAAGCCACCGTTTCCCATAGTGTCCACCTCACTCCAACAGGTTTCCCTCTTGGTGTTCAGTCAGTCGTCACCGATCAGGGAGAACATATGGTATTTGTCCCTTTGGGACTGGCTTATTTCACTCAGCATGATGTGTTCCAGATTCCTCCATTTTGTTGCAAATGACTGGATTTCGTTGTTTCTTACTGCGGTATAGTATTCTAAAGAGTACATATCCCATAATTTCTTTATCCAGTCTATCGTAGATGGGCATTTAGGTTGGTTCCAGGTCTTAGCTATTGTGAATTGAGCTGCAATAAACATTAGGGTGCAGACCTCTTTTTTATTTGCCAATTTAAATTCCTTTGGGTAAATTCCAAGGAGTGGGATGGCTGGGTCGAACGGTAGGGTTATCTTCAGGTTTCTGAGGAATCTCCAGACTGACTTCCATAGTGGCTTGACCAGTTTGCATTCCCACCAACAGTGGGTTAGTGTCCCTTTTTCCTCACATCCTCGCCAGCATCTGTTGTTGGTAGATTTCTGTATGTGAGCCATTCTAACCGGGGTGAGGTAAAACCTCATTGTGGTTTTGATTTGCATTTCCCTGATGGCTAGTGATCCTGAACATTTTTTCATATGTCTGTTGGCCATTTGGATTTCCTCTTTTGAAAAATGTCTATTGAGGTCCTTGGCCCATCTCTTAAGTGGGTTGTTTGTTTTGCTGTTGTGGAGTTTCTTGATCTCTTTGTAGATTCTGGTTATTAATCCTTTATCTGTTGCATAGTTTGCATATATCTTTTCCCATTCTCTCGGTAGCCTCTTCACTTTCCTGACTGTTTCTTTTGCAGTACAGAAACTTCTCAATTTGATGCAATCCCAATTGTTAATTTGGCTTTGACTGCCTATGCCTCTGGGGTCTTTTCCAAGAAGCCTTTGCCTGTGCCTATATCTTTCAGGGTTTCTCCATTGTTCTCTAATAACTTGATGGTTTTGGGTCGTAGATATAGATCTTTAATCCATGTTTGTTGTGGTGGATTCGTTTCTGAGAGGAAGAGCATGGTGGGGGCAAGAGGCACAGAGTCACCACACAGACCCTGAGAGTTGGGTGAAAGCAGACATGTTTATTTCAGTTGCTACAGCTGCTTATATAGCCAAGGCAGCCAATCCGGTCAAGGGGCGGTCTATGCCCTAACCAATCACAGCCTGTTGCCAGGTAGTTTCCAAAGCCATCCAATCACACCCTTTGCCAGTCAGGCTCTTTTGCAAAGCAGTCTCTGAAACCATCCAATCACAGCCTGTTGTCAGTCAGGCTCTATTGTCATGTGGTTTCTGAAGCCATCCAATCACGACCTGTTCTCAGTCAGGCTCTGTTGTTGTGTGGTTTCCAAAACCATCCAATCACAGCCTGTTGCCAGGCAGTTTCTGTTGCCAGTGGCCATCTTGGCACGACCTTCTCACCTTCTCATTCCACCACATTTCCCCTTTTTTGTTTTTGAGCAATGGGAGGCATGATTCTTGGTCATAACCTTGTTGACCCTATCTCCATGTGGTCTCCATATATGACTGCACCTGTCTTAGGTTGTCCCCCAGGGGATCTTACATGTCATTGACTAACCAGCACTCAAAACAGGAGACCACAGGAGCGCTTGCTCAGATGGGGGTAGTAATGAGGAACAGGGTAATCAGGAATGGCATGACCACACGCAGGCTATGGACCATTAGAGGGCCTGAACAGAGCTAGTGGGGTATAAAGCAGTAATGGATGTGGCTATGGGCAGTTTCTCACGGTAGGATGATAAGGCAGGTGCATCTGCTAACAAGGCAGACTCTCAGTCTTGTTCAGCTGGTTCTGGTTGACTGTCAGTTGCAGGCTTGATGCTTCTGGCTGGTACCCAAATGGGCTGTTCTGCATTCTCTGGAAAGACACAAGCATATCCTCAACCCTTGGTTAGCAGAGGGTGTGGTCCCTTCCATTCTCCTGTCAGGTGGTCTTTCCTCCTAACCATAGGGGCTGGGGTCTGGGATGGAAAGGATCCCCAGTGTTTATAAGCTGGGATGATCCCTTGGGAATCAAAACTAAGAAACTTGATAGTGAAAATGACCTCTGTCAAGGCAAGCTGTGGGTCTGGGGGCATATGATTGTTTTTCTGTCTTTGTAAGAAATCTTTAATCATCCTATGAGTTCTTCCTGTCCCTGTGGGTTGTATGGGATACCTGTGGCAGACTGTATGTTCCAGGATGTCAGGAAGAAATTAAATTCCTGTGATGTATACGCTGGCCTGTTATCAGTCTTTATGGTCCAGGGGACACCAAGGACGAGCATGGCTGATTTAACCGCCTTTATCACATTACTAGCCTTTTCTCCAGATTGGGCTGTTGCAAATACAGCCTTTGAATAAGTATCTACCACCACATGGACAAACTGAAGTTTACCAAAGGAGTTCATGTGGGTGACGTCCACTTGCCAGAGCTTATTAGGAGCAAGGCCTCACGGGGTCACTACTGCTTGTTGCAGTGGGCCTAATGGGGCCAGGGGTGCACAATTCTTGCAAGAGTGCCCTAGGTGTTTGCATTGGCTCATTGTTATCTCTGGGAAAAGCAATTTTATGTTACTTGCTGAAATATGAAATTTTTGGTGTAGAATACAGGCTGGTTCTAGGTGTCCAATGGAAGCCGTGTTGCAGAAGATAAGACGATCAACCTTTTTGGTGCCTTGGAAAATAAAGCCAGGTAACCCAGTATGTGATCTTATGTGTGAGATATACCATGGGTGTTTTCTGTTCTCTGCTCTTTAAGTGTTGTGAACATCTGGTCAATTGGCTTATTGGTCAGGTTAAAGACTGCAAAGGGGATCGTCTTTACTACCTGTACTGAGTATTTGCTGTCTGAAAACATATTTACCGGCCCATCCTGGCTAAGGAGTATAACCTTGATTATTGCCCTTTTTCTCCCAATTGTACTGATGCCCCATGGGGATCTACATGGATCCTATCTTTTTCTGTTGAGGATTTGATCACTATTCCAAGCAGTAACTTGTTGGCATCCATAAATGCACATGGTGCCATGGGTTGAGGTTGATTAGCTGGGAAAGCATGTATTGGATAGCCTATTTCTAAAGTTTGTAACGTCTGGAGTAGCCTGTCTGCTGGCAGGTCAACCTGTCCTGGGAAATTTATCATTAACTTTTGAAAGAGCAGGCTAATCTGCATCACTGTCGACAGTTCTAATTGTGATAGGGGTAGGACCACTATGTCTGGCTCTGTGTTAAATATCTAATTGGCATAATTTCTTAATTTAAGCCCCATCATAAGGATGGCATCTACTTTGTTAACTATTTTATGACACTCGCTCCTGGCTATGTGCACCCAAAAAAGTAGTCTGTGTTGTTGCCAAATAACTCCTAAGGGGTCCTTGAGGGTATATATGGTTATGGCAAATAGAGGCACCTGAGGGTTATATCTAAAGGTTTTTAAACTTGATAACTGGGTGTTGATCTTTTCTATAGTGGATTTGGCTGCTGATGTCAATGTGATTTTTGAAGAAGGGCTGTTCCCCTTAGTCAGTAAATCGTATAGTGGTCTAAGCTCTGCAGGTGTTAGGGGAAGGAAGGGCTTTAGCCAATTGATTTGGCCGCATAGTTGCTGATATTCATTAAGTGAGTATTTATACTTGACTTTTAGGTTTGGGCCCTTTGGAGATACATGGGAGGAGATTTGATAACCCAAGAATTGAAAGGGAGGAAAATATTGTACCTTTCCTGTGGCAATAGACAAACCCAGGAATTGTAAATTTCTTACTGTATCACTTACACAGGCATTCGGAGTTGCTGCATTGTTGTGAGCAAGTAAGATATCATCCACATAATGTATGACCAAGCACTGATCTTTAAGTGTTGTGGTCACATGAGAAACATATTTTTGGCAAATGGCAGGGCTATTTTTCATACCTTGTAGGAGTACTGTCCACTGAAATCTTTTTGCAGGGAGCTGGAAATTGGGCTCTCATACTGTAAAGGCGAAGTAGGCCTTATCCTGCTCTGTGATGAGAATGGAAAAGAAACAATCTTTGATATCAATGGTAACTATCTGTTATCCATTAGGAATGGCCCCTGGATGGGGAATGCCAGCCTGGAATGTTCCCATCTTTTTTATGATTTTGTTGATGGCTCTCAAATCCTGTGGTAGTCTATATTTTCCGTTTCTTTGGTATCACAAAAATGGGTGTGTTGTGAGGGCTAGTGGAGGGCTCTATGTGTCTCTTTTCCAATTGTTCCTGTACCAGTTCTCTAAGGATGCCAAGTTTGGGTTGTAATATTGGCAAGTGCTCTACCCAGATGTTTCCTGTTTTTTCCCATTTAGTGGGGATTGGGCCTGGCTTTTGTATGAGGTGAGCAGTGGCCACTAGAATTGGGGTGAATCTTACTTGTAGGCTCTCCATTAAAGCTGTTGGCTTGTGGAGATCTGTGATCCATAGTAAGGACCGCTTGCATTTGTGAGAGCACATCTCTCCCCTATAAGGTCGTGGAAACCTTAGCAATTAGGAGAAGGACATTTTGATGATATTGATTCTTCCAATCCATGAGCATGGAAAATTTTTCCATTTTTGGCATCCTCTTCTATTTCTTTCTTTAAGATTTTGTAATTCTCATCGCAGAGTTCTTTAACATCCTTGGTTAAGTTTATTGCAAGGCATTTGATTGTTTTTGTGGTTATTGTGAATGGGATTGATCTTAGAGTTGTTTCTCAGCCATGGCATTTCCTGTGTATACAAAGGCATGGGTTTTTTGTGCATTGATTTTATACCCTGCTACTTTGCCGAACACTTCTATGAGTTCCGATAGTCTCTTAGTAGAGTTCTTTGGATCCCCTAAATAAAGAATCATATCATCTGCAAAGAGGGACAGTTTGACTTCTTTCTTCCCAATTTGTATCCCTTTAATTTATTTTTCTTGCCTACTGGCTCTGGCTAAAACATCCAGAACTATATTTTATCAGCAGTGGTGAGAGTGAGCATCCCTGTCTGGTACCAGATCTCAGTGGAAATGTTTCAACCTTTCCCCATTCAATAGGATGCTGGCCGTGGGTTTTTGATAAATTGCTTTGAATGTATTGAGGAATGTTCCTTCTATACTCAATTTGCTTAGAGTTATCATCATGAAAGGGTGTTGAGGCCGGCGCCGCGGCTCACTAGGCTAATCCTCCGCCTAGCGGCGCCGGCACACCGGGTTCTAGTCCCGGTCGGGGCTCCGGATTCTGTCCCGGTTGCCCCTCTTCCAGGCCAGCCCTCTGCTGTGGCCAGGGTGTGCAGTGGAGGATGGCCCAGGTGCTTGGGCCCTGCACCCCATGGGAGACCAGGAAAAGCACCTGGCTCCTGGCTCCTGCCACCGGTTCAGCGCGGTGCGCCGGCCGCAGCGCACCGGCCGCGGCGGCCATTGGAGGGTGAACCAACGGCAAAGGAAGACCTTTCTCTCTGTCTCTCTCTCTCACTGTCCACTCTGCCTGTCAAAAAAAAAAAAAAAAAAAAAGAAAGGGTGTTGTATTTTATTGAATGCTTTCTCTGCATCTATTGAGATAATCATATGGTTTTCTTCTGCATTTTGTTAATGGGGTGTATCACATTGACGGATTTGCACACATTGAACCATCCCTGTATACCAGGGATAAATCTCACTTGGTCTGGGTGGATGATCTTTCTGATGTGTTGTTGCATTCTATTGGCCAGAATTTTATTGAGGATTTTTGTGTCTATGTTCATCAGGGATATTGGTCTGTAACCTTCTTTCAATGCTGCATCATTTTCAGGCTTAGGGATTAAGGTGATGCTGGCTTCATAGAAAGAATTTGGGAGGATTCCCTCTTTTTTGACTGTTCTGAATAGTTTGCGAAGAATTGGAGTTAGTTCTTTAAATGTCTGGTAGAATTCAGCAGTGAATCCATCTGGTCCTGGACTTTTCTTTGTCCCCCCACAAGGCCTCTGGCTGAGCTCCAGGATGGATGGGAGCCGCCCACCCCTAGAGCCCCACCTTCACCTACTGAACCAAATCTGGTTTGGGGCCCTAAGAAGGATTCAACTCCAGCTTGAAGAGAGCCCCTGTGAGAGCCACATGAATGCTGGGAAGAATTTTCTGGTGAAGCATGGGTGGCAGAAGAGAAGAGCATTGATGCTGTGGGGAAAGGTTGTGGAGACCATTCCTCAGAGACCAGCAGTGTAGAAAGACCGGTCCCACCTGTCCTCCTCTGTGTGTGGGAGCGAAACTAAGAATCTGAACACAGATGTGGATGACTAGAGTGGGAGGGCTGGAGGGGTGAAAGGAGTTTGGATTAAAAATCTGGGGCAGCTGGGTGTGGCTCATGTGTGACAGACACACTAATAGGAGATATTAATGGGGCAGCCAGCTGGGGTATATGAAAACTCCTCACAATTTTTATGTTGTAAATTTAAAATTAACAACATTCATACAATTTTAGAAAATATTTATTTGAAAGGCTAAGTTAGATGAATGGGGGCAAGGAAAGAGAGGGAGAGATCTTCCATCTGCTGGTTTACTCCCCAAATGGCCACCACAGCAGAGCTGGGCCAGACTGAAGCCAGGAGCCTGGAGCTCCATCCGGGACTCCTCCATGGGTGCAGGGGCCCAAATCCTTGGCCCATCATCTGCTGCTTTCCCAGGTGCATTAGTGGGCAGCTGGATCAGAAGTGGAGCAGCTGAGACTAGAACCTGAGTTCATATGAGATGCTGGTGACACACAAGATGGTGGTGACACAACACCAGCCCTATAATAAAATATGTTTTAAAAAGAAAGCAATATCAGCAGAGCACACATGCACACTTTGCTTTCAGAGGGGACAAGACAATGTGGAAGACGAAGCCTGCAGTGGACGGCCAGCCCCACCAGTGTGCAAGGGGAAAAGGCAGTCTTGTGAGCGCCTAGGGCAGAAACAGCAGCCAACGCATCAGACTTCTCAAGGGACTCAGCTTACACAACTCCAGCTGAAATGTTCAAGGGCAACAAACTTTGTTTTTAAGATTTATTTATTTGAAAGGCAGAGTGACAGCGAGAGAGAGACAGAAAGACAGAGAGACAGAGAGAGAGAGAGAGAGAGAGAGTTACATACAGTGAGAAAAAGAGACAGAAAGGTCTTTGATCCACTGGTTCATTTCCCAGGTGGCCACAATGGTCATAACTGGGCTCTTTCTCCATCTCTTTCTGTCCGCTCCATGGCTGAGGGCTTCCTCCAAAGCCCTATGCATTTTTATTCCCTCTCTCTCTCTCTCTCTCTCTCTCGAGCTGGGAGTAAACTGCATGCTTGGCACTTGCCTTGACAGTGTGTGGGTGTGGGTGTGTGTTTGTGTCTGTGTGTGTGGGTATGTATGCATGCATGTATGTGTATGTACATGTGTGTATGTATGTATGTATGTGGGTGTGTATGTATGCATGTATATGAATATATGTATGTGTGTGGGAGTGGGTGTGCATGTATGCATTTATGTGTAAGTATGTATGTACCTGGGAGTGGGTGTGTCTGTGTGTATGTATGCATGTATGTGTTTGTATGAAGGTGGGGGAGGGGTGTGTCTGGGTGTGTACGTATGCATGTGTGTGTATGTATGTATGAATGTGTGTAAATGCCTCTGTAGGTTGGTGTGTGGGTGCATCTGTATGTGTGTGTGTGTGTGGCTGTGTATGAATGTATGTATGTCTATGTCTCTATGTCTGTGTCTTTCTGTTAGTGTGTATCTATGGGTACATATATATATATGTCTGTGTGTCTTTCAGTGTGTGTGTGTGTCAGTGTATCCATGTGTGTGTGTCTCTGTGTGTGTGTCTGTGTCTGTCTGTCTTGTGTGTGTTTGTGTGTGGGTTTGTATGTATGTGTGTGTGTCTGTGTGCATGTGCGGCAGCAGGACATCTTCCCCTCATGAAGTTCAAGCTCCCGTAGAAAATGCATGACCATGAGATCAGGCTCAGTCTTCCACGGTGCATTTTCCAAAATCCCTTTGCGAGACGCTGGCAAAGAGGAGAGACCCCGAGAGAGAGCGCTGGTGTCTACCCACTGGGTCACTCCCCATCAGGAACTGTTCCTGATCAGGAATCAGTTCCTGCATCAGGAACTCCAATGGATTCTTGCTTAAAGCAAACCAAAGGCCTTTGTTCCTGTTCCCTCTGCAGCGCCCAGGTCCTCTCCTGCAGCCGCACGGCCTTTACCCCCGACCAGCTGGGGATGCTGCAAGCTGTTTTAGAAACCACCACCTGCCCAGATTGGAGCCAAATAGAAGCGTTATCCTTTCAGCTGTAGATTGATGAGTATGTGATCAAGGTATGTCCTGAGTCCCGCGCACTCCGCACTGTGCACTCACTTGCAGTCACTCAGGGCAGTCGCCAATGTGCGCGCTTCCCACTCCCCGCGAGGCTGGCAGGCAGAGGCTGCCCCGGGTCTTGTCCCGAACTCCCTGCACGTGGGCACTTCACAAGAATGATTCCCCCGGGCGCTCACGGCTGCATTGCAGGAGGAAGATTTCAGTCTGAGCCAGAGGCGAGGTCCGCACCTGGTAGATGGTGCTGAATCTTTCCTTGTTATAGAAATATATAGAGTGAGAGACAGAGAGAAATGTCTTCCATCCTCTGGTTCACTCCCCAGATGACTGCAATCACTGGAGCTGGGCCAATCCAAAGCTAGGAGCCAGGAGTTTCTGTCCAGGTCTCCCCACATGTACAGGGCCCAAACACTTGGGCCATCTTCCACTGCTTTCTCAGGCCATAGCAGTGAGCTGGATTGGAAGTGCAACAGCCAGGACTAGAACCAATGTTCATATGGGATGCTGGTCTTCTAGGTAGCAGCTTAACTCACTGTACCACAAAGCCAGCACCTTGAAAACATATTTTCTATTTATTTGGTAGTTACAAGCTCTCTTTTTTTTATAAATTATTTTCACTTTTTGAAAGAAACTGAAAGAGAAACTGGTTCTTCTGATTCACTCCCCCACAGCAAGCCAAGACTGGACCTAGTGGAGGCCACAGTCCCTGAACTCCACCTGTGTCTGACTCATAGCTAGTAGTGCCCCAGGTTCTTGAGGCCTGGCTAGGCTTAGACCACATTCCTGCCTCCAGGTGAGGGAGAATCAAGGAAGACATGTGGATAAAGGTGAGCAGAGAAGCAAACTACTTCAAGACAGAGGGAAAGTCCACAGGCGGGAGCAGGGTTAACCTCCAGGAGAGAACGCTGCTGCTAGCAGGGTTTGGGGCTGTCCTTTCCTAGTCCTGGAAGCACAGGGGCCACTGTCTGTGGCTTAAGTGAACATTCAAGTAGGGTGGGGCTTGGGTCAGGGTTTGAGGGGCTTCCACTTGTGTGCCAACTTTTGGGCATTTCCCAGGTGTCATGGCACTGGTGGATGATGGGAGTGGGGCTTGGACAGCACACACAGGGCTGTAGTGCACACAGGGCTCTCTCATTTCAGTTTCCCTCTTTCCCTGGGAATCTTGGTCCTTTCTCTCAGCCTCTGAATACATACCCTTATGCTTCCATTTTCTCTGAAGCTGGGCTAGTTTTGTGCCTTATTCTCAACAAAGATATGGAAAGTGCTCCTTCTGAAGGTATCTTCCACTGAAGCTAATGCTCATGCCCATTACACAAGTACATTTCACTCCCCTGGGAAGCTCCCTGTACTACCAGGCTTATTCAAGTGCCTCATTCCTTGGGCCCAGTTGGTCCCCCATACAAAGAGCAGCAGCTCATTGTCCCAAATGTCATCCTAGATTGTGTCTATGGTCCTCAAGGAAATCACAAATTCCATCCTTCCATGGCAACTTTGGATTCCTTGTCTGGCCTGGGCTTATGCAATTTTTATCTCAGAGTGTTGCAGCTCCTGCCAACCTCTGAGCTGTCCACAGTGCTGATGCTGTGTGTGTGGCGCAGGCCATGGTGCTGACCAGTGGTGGCCTGGGCCTCAATGCCAAACAGAAGGCCAGCAGCTCAGGGGCTTGGACATTTTTTGTTCTTCACCCTGCTCGGGGACTTTGACTTGCAGTTCAGGACAGATGGAATCTCATTTTGGTGTTTCTGGACAAAAGCCATGGATTACGTGAGATTTGTGTGATGGAATCTTTATTCTTCTGGTGAGAGCAACACCTACAGAAAGGGCAGCAGGGCCCGGGGCATCTTGTTGCAAGATGTCAGACAGCTGCTACTCAGTGTCTTGAGGTATCAAAGCTAAGGACCACAGAAAACTGAAGTTTCATCATTATCCTATATAGGCATTTGCTTAGTCTTTACAGAAGTATCTAATAGGATAAATTACTTTCTTATGGAAACACACAGTTGGTATATTATACTTTTTGTTTGTTGGCTTTCTGTCAGGAAAATTTCTGAGTAAAATCAACACATTCACTAAACAGGGGAAAATACTAAATGAGACAGAAATGTACTTTGTACTCATGTCCCCTAATACATGACAGCTCTTAGGATGGTCAGCTTGGTGCACTGTAACTTAAGCATTATATTCAGCATATGAGCGGTCTCTATAGGGAAGCGTGATCACAGGCATGTGGCTGACCACACAGGTGTGTGCGTATGGTAGAGAGCATGAAGCTCTGGTTGAGGGGTGGACAAGAGACCCACATTGGAGTTGCCAGCATTGGTTTCCCACCCCCAAGTGCCCACAAGCACCAGGGCCTCGAACTCTGTCCAAGGACAGGGACCCAAGTACTGAGCATCAGCACTGCCTGCCAGGGTTTGCCTTAGGCAGCAGCCAGGACTCCAACCCAGGCGCTCAAATGGGGAATGCAGGCCCCCTAAGCCGTGCCTGAGGCACTGAGCCAAAGGCCTCCCCCGAAACTTGATTTTAAAAATAGTAATATTAATACTAATAACAGACACTACGTTGGAGAGGAGTTTTAGGTTTTCAGGAAATTGAGCAGGTGCACAGTTCTCACGCAGCCCTCCCTTGTGGGTCAACAGCTTCCTCTGTCATGATCTCGTGTGTGTGTGATATCAGAAGAATAGAAATGTGGGCTTATCCTCCAAAGTCCAGGGTCAGCTTCAGGTCCAGACTTTGTGCCATGCGCTTGTGATGAGGCAGAACGCCAGGTATAAAACGTGACAGCATCGTACAGAACAGCTGCCCTGCTCTGGCAGTTGGCTAGGAGGGGTTGACGGCATGCAGAAATGCTACCCTAAAGCCCAGCTCCGGGGCATTGGAGCAAGGAACAAGGCAAGGGGGCCAGTGTTGCCTTCTCCTCTGCAGGTCCTAGGATTCCCACCCAAGAGGTGCCCTCCAGGGCTGGCACTGTGGTGCAGCGGGTAAAGCTGCCATCCCACATGGGTGCCACTTTGTGTCCCGGCCACTGCAGTTCTGATCCAGTTCCCTGCCAATGGCCTGGGAATGCAGCAGAAGATGACCCAAGTACATAGGCCTTGGATACCCATGTGGGAGTCCTCAAAGAAGGTACTGGCTCCTGGCTTCTCCCTGGCCCAGTGCTGGCCATTGTGGCCATCAGGGAGTGAACCAGCTGGTGGAAAACCTCTGGCCCTGATTTCTTTCTCTGTGTGTGTGTGTAACTCATTCAAATAAGAACTTAAATTCTTTTCCCCCTGGTGAAAGGAGCCCCAGCTCTGTGTGTGATTCCAGTTCCCTGGGGTGTTGTTTGGGCTGTGCCTCTGTGACCCAGGCCCTGGGCAACCCAGCAGCAAGGGAGAATTTCCCACAGGACCACTGAAGATCAAAAGTTAGGTTGACTTGGCACAGAGACCCTGGGCCACTGGCTTCTACAGCAGAGCTTCAGAGAACTCGGAGTCAATGAACAGATGAAACCCAGGACATCCACAGAATTCTGGACCACCTCTCCCAGAATTGGGTGGTTCAGGATTCAGCCCCCCCCACCAACAGTTGGAGCCAAAAAACCAGTGGAGAAGGTTCCAGAAGCACTGATCTCCATGTCAGAGCCCCAGGGACTCACCATTTGGGGAGTGACCCACCAGATGGAAGAGCTGTGTCCTCTGTCTCTCCCTTTCTGGAACTACCTTCCAAAGAAATCAATCTGCTAACAGAGAGGAAATAACTGGCCCACAGCAGTGTTGGGAGATCAGACTGGAAAACCCCTCCAGGGAGAGACCTGGGCTTTGGGCTTTAGCTCGCTCCTTCTTGTGGCTGCTCTGGACTCTGAAGCCCTTGCCCAGTGCCAGGCAGCGCCAGGAAGTGTCCGCTCAGGGCAGCGGGCAGGGACTGGCAGGAGCGCTTGGTCCCTTGGGCTCCCAGAGCCGGGAAGCCGAGGTGCCAAGCCAGAGCACTGGGGCCGGGGCGTGCTCTGTAGAGCGGGGCGGGGGCCGCGGTGGGGTTCCTGCACAGGAAGAGGGAGCAGCACCCACACTGCCTCAGCCTACCCCGCTACCTCCTTGGGGATGACTCGGTTGCCCCCAATACAGGGGTCTCCCAGTGGGAGCTGGGGCGAGTGTAGAGGCTGACTCAGTGCTTCTGTGACTGAGGGAGCCAGGACGCCCGCCCTACCCGGTTCCCTGAGGAGGCAAAAGCGGAGGTGGCACTGCACCCAAAGGAAGGAATTAAGGACAAAAGACAAAGGTGGTAGGTGATGAGGGCTACGGGTTTGTTCTTTATCTTTTTGGGAAGAGTGGTTTTGTTTTTTAGGGGTTTTTGGTTTATTTTTTCGTTTTGTTTCTTTTTTTCCATTACTGGGCTTTATTTTCTTAGGAGAGAAGACACACGCCCAAGCTCAGACTGGCTGAGCATGGGGAGTCCAATTCAGTTTCAGAGTCTCCTTTAAGCCTGGAGGTACAGGTAGTCTTCCTAGCCGTCGGGTTTGTCATCATCAAACAAGCCATATATCCGTATCAGCTCCCTGACATCATGGGGCAGCGAAGCCCTGGGCACAGAAGAGTCCAGATGGATGTCCTGGAGGTCGGGAGGCAGCGGGTCCTCTGTAGCCTTAGGGACCTGGGCCAGGGAGCCCCCAGGGCCGTGCTTTTCCTGTGCAGGCGTGCTGAGCTCACAGCCTGGTGGTGGCAGTGAAGAACCAAAGTGACTCCATTTGAAAACAATAAAAAAAGCAGCCTCTGTTTCCCATAGCAGACCCAGGTCCTTGTTAAAGCAGGCATTCAGGCATTCTGGAGATATCAAAGCTTACCAGGGACAGTAGCTCAGTAGACCAAGGACAGCACAGTAGAGATTGCTAAACAAATTAACTCCCTGTGCCCAAAGCTTCCGTGCTGTATGTAACTCTTTTTTCCTGCTGTTGCAGCCCTTTTTTCCTTTAAGAACTCTCCCAAACAAAGACCCAGTCCTCACTCCTTCCTCTGCTCTGCAAGTTGGTTGGATGGGGTCCCTGTCTCAGCTTGTACTCCTGAATAAACCTTGCTTTTGCAGTTCGCTGTGATTGACTCTCTGGGGGTCTCTGCAGAGATCTAACCATCTGGGCACAACATATTTTTTGGTGCCCAACAGTGGCGGCGGCTGAGGTGTGGACTCGCTTGGCTAGTGGGGATGGCCCATTCACTGTAGTTTTCTTTGCTTGGCATGCTGATTCTTAAATCACCTCTGGGGGTTGAAGGGAGGGAACAGGTTACTCCAGAGTCAACCACCATGGGCCTCAGAAGATAGAGGACCTATTGGCATGCAAACGCTGGGCTCAAGCCTCTTTCTAAAATACTGTGCCAGGCCCCGGAACCGCAGGCCTCATATAAAAGGGAGGAGGCCGAGTTGCCCCGCGCACCTCACTTCTTTCAGCTCTGCCCTGCTCCCAAGTGGTGCTCCGCAGCAGAACCTAGAACTTTCGGCGCTAGTCTTTGCACCACAAAGGCTCACGTTCTGGGAGCTCGATCTCTAAGGACACAGTACTGAGGGGTGCGGAGACCCTCGGAGGGGAGGCCTGGTGGGGTCATTCAGTCATGGGGTCGCGCGCAGCCACCGTGGGCCCTGGGGGCAGTGAACCGGCCGATGGAAGACACCTCTCTCTGCCTCTAACTCGTTCAAAGAGATAAATACATCTTAAAAAAAATTCGGTCTCATTGCGTCTCATCCAATACATTGAAAGAAATACAATTTGGAAACGCGCTCCCTGCACACACGTGTTGGCTCAGCCTGCGCGGGTGAATCTCCGCTGGCTCCCCGCGCTGGGGCTGGGCGGCGCCATCCACCAGGCGCGGTCCTGGCCGCCACCGCCTGGCTGCTCAGACTTGAACTCTTGCGCCCACAACCGCAACCGCAATGCAGCTGCGAGCGCCCTGTCAGCCCGCCCGGGGGAGTCTTTCTTGTCAAGTGCCCACGCGCAGGAAGTTCGGGACAAGTCCCGGGGCAGCCTCTGCCTGCCAGCCTCGCGGGGACTACAAAGCGCAGCGCGCATTGGCCATTGCCCTGAGCAGCCAGCACAGCGGTGACCACAGCAAGTGAGTGCACAGCGCGGAGGGCGCGGGGCTCAGGACATACCTTGATCACATAGGCATCCAGATGAAGCTCGGACGCTAACTCTTGGACTCGGCTCCAATCTGGGCAGCGGCTGGTTTCTAAAACAGCTTGCAGCATCCCCAGCTGGTCGGGGGTAAAGGCCGTGCGGCTGCGGCGAGAGGACCTGGGCACTGCAGAGGGAACAGCAACACAGGCCTTTGGTTTGCTTTAAGCAAGAATCCATTGGAGTTCCTGATGCAGACATTTGGGGCGTGACCTGGTGGGTAGGTCAGGAGACACCAGCGCTCTTTCTCGGGGTCTCTCCTCTTTGCCAGGGTCTCGCAAAGGAATTTTGGAAAAGGCAGCCTGGAAGGCAGAGCCTGATCTCATGGTCATGCATTTTCGACGTGAGATTGAACTTCACGAGGGGAAGATGTCCTGCTGCCACACACGCCCACAATCACACAGACACACACACAGATACACAGAAACACACACATACATACATACATACACAAGAACACACACACATCCACACACACATGCATACATACCTAATGCACATACATGCATACATACACACCCACACACTCACACCCACACCCACACCCACACCCACACCCACACCCTGTGAAGGCAAGTGCCAAGCTCCCAGTTTTCTCCCAGCTCATGGGAAAGACAGAGAGACAGAGAGAGAGAAAAACTGCATAGGGCTTTGGAGGAAGCCCTCAGCCATGGAGGGGTTGGAAAGAGATGGAGAAAGAGCCGCAGGCAGAGGAGAAGGAGGCCAGAAGCACATGTGCGTGGTTAGAATGCAGACACTGGGGCCGGGCCCTGGGAGGCCTTGCAATGCTGGGTTCCTATCCCAGAGTCCCAGTTGGAGTCCCGGCTGCTCCACTTCCCACCCAGCTCCCTACAAATGCACCTGGGAAAGCAGTAGAAGATGGCCCAAGTACTCTGACCCCCACACCCACATGGGAGACCCAGATGGAGCTCCCGGCTCCTGGCTTTGGATTGCACCAGCCCTTGGCCATTGCAGCTACCCATGCAAATACACATGCAAAGGAAATGTTTTTCCATTTTCAGAAGGCGCCTGGCATTGTGGCAGAGTGGGTAAAAGCCACCACTGGCAACACTGGCGTCCCATATGCACACTGGGGCAAGGCCTGCTCATGTGCCTAGGGAAGCAGCAGAGGATGGCGCAAGTGATTGGACCCCTGCACCCATGTGGGAGTGCTTACTATTATTATAAAACTCACATTCGAGGATAGACTTTCTTTCTTTCTTTGTTCTTTTTTGAAAAAAAGATCGATTCATTTCTTTGAAGGTCAGAGTTACTCCCCAACTGGCCACAATGGCTCAAGCTGGGCCAATGCAAAGGCAGGAGCCAGGAGCTTCTTCCGGGTCTACGATGCAGGTACAGGGGCCCAAGGACTTGGGCTGTGTTCTACTGCTTTCCCAGGCCATAGCAGAGGGCTGGATCAGAAAAGGAGCAGATGGGACTCGAAGTGGCGCCTGGAGTCGAAGCGGCGCCCGTATGGGATGCCTGCCCTGCAGCCCGGGGCTTTAGCCGCTGCACCACAGTGCCGGCCCCATCAACTCACTCTTTCAACACACGGTTTTCAAAGAGAAAGATTGTGTGTGTCTCCAGACAAGAAATGCACTCTACACTAGGTTTTTCCAAGGCAAAGGAAATAGGAGGAAATACAGAGAGACTAAGTAATGCATGGAAATAGGAGTCAAAAACCGAGCTCATTCTGGTGCAAAAAGAATGTTTTGGAACGCCATGCATAACTTTTTCTTCCTACCTATTTTCCCAGGAACTTTCTGAAGACCTCTTATCTGCATAGGTGGATTCCAAACAGTTTTTTCCCCAAGTCAATGTTTTAAAATCCATTTCCATGAACTTTTCTAGTACCCTTGTGTCACATGGACATTTAAAATATCTGAACAGTGCAACTCGGAAGCAAGTGGAAAACACAAGCCAAAGACTGGAAGGTTTCTGTGCCAGCAACACCAGAGTTTCCGGGAGACCCAACTGGCTACCATGTCAACTGTATGACAGTCACGGGCATCCCAAAGGATGGGAGAGACGACGGACACTCGCTCACTGCTTGCAGGAGCCCTCCAGCAAACAGTGCTCCTGTTTCCTCCATTGCCATAAGCCAGCGATCCCGCAAATGGCTAACCCGGTGCCGGCATGGCTTGGCCTACCACCAAGCAAGCCCTGCACAGCCAACCTCTCGCCCACCCGCCTCGGCCACTTGCTCACTCGACATCAGGATGCGGACCGGCAGTATTTCCGAAGCTGCTGCTTCTCCAGCATCTGGGCTTGTCTACCCCTTGCCGACCGCCCGCCCGCCCGCCTGGCTAAAGGATGGCTCCTTTAGAGAAGGAAGCCAACTTGGCATGGTATGAAGTCTTTGATGGACCCTCCCTAAGTCACACCCTAGACCTGATTGATAGATGTGCCGCTTGAAGAGGTGAACCCCAGCCCCTGGCTCCCGGCTCCCCATTGGCACAGCTCTGACCCTTGTGGCCATTTGGGGCGTGAAGCAACGGAAGGGAGACCTTTCTCCCTGTCTCTTCTTCTCACTGTCTGCAGCTCTACCTCTCCAAGAATTCAATAACAACATCCTCAAACAACGATTTATTTTATTTTATTTTACTTTATTTTATTGGAAAGACCAGTGCCCATATAGGCTGTAGGAGCTGCAGGCTGGAGGTTTAACCCGCTGTGCTACAGCGCCGGCCCCAATCAATCAAATCTTTAAAATCTAAAATACAATCATCTTTGTGCAAAAACATTATAAGAAAGTGAGGAGGTGGTATGTTAATTAGCGAGACTGTGGTGGTAACAAGAAAATCAATCTTTAAAAAACACTTTTTGGTACAGATATGTTGATTGATTTGAAAGGCAGAGTTCCAGCCGCGGCCCCGGCTTGCACGTTGTCTACGATGGCGCCCCCTGGTGCTCCATGGTGGCAGCGACCCCGGACTCTCTGGGGGCAGCTGGGGGCCAAGGCCGGGCGAGGTCAAGAAGTCCGCCTGACTGCCCTCAGGAACCCCATAAATCCTCTTCTGTAAAACATCTCAAGTATCTAAGTTCACCGTTACGAAAGGTCCACACACTACAGAAAACCAACCTCCAGGCTGTGATGCCTGGGACCAGCCCAGAGATCCCCACAAACTCCCATCACGTTTACTTTTGTAAAGAACAAGGCAGAGGAGTGGTCCCTCCAGGGCTGTCTCCAGGTCGCAGGCAGGGGCTCATACAAACTAGTTCATTCCCGTAGGACCAACCAAGCACACACTGCAGTTTAAATGGACTTCTCTTTATCAGAAAGGCAGAGCGACAGACATAGACAGAGTTGCCAGCATTGGTTCCCTGCCCCCAAGTGCCCACAACTGCCAGGGCCTGGAACTCTGAACCAGGGACTGGGACCCAAGTCCTGAGCATCAGCACTGCCTCCCAGGGTGCGCCTTAGGCGGCAGCCAGGACTCCAACCCAGGCACTCAGATGGGGAATGCAGGCCCCCTAAGCTGAGCCTGAGGCACTGAGCCAAAGGCCTCCCCCGAAACTTGATTTTACAAATAAAATATTAATACTAATAACAGATGCTACCTTTGAGAGAAGTTTTAGGTTTTCAGGAAATTGAGCAGGTGCACAATTCTCATACAGCCCTCCCTTGTGGGTCAACAGCTTCCTCTGTCACTGATCTCACGTGTGTGACAACGGAAGAACAGAGGAGACACGGGATTGTTGCCCGCAGTCCACGGTCAGCATCAGGTGCAGGATTTGTGCTGTGCACTTGTGCTGAGGCAGAACGCCAGGTATAGACCCTGACGGCATCCCACAGAACAGCTCCCCCGCTCTGGCAGCTGGCTAGGAGGGGTTGAAGGCGTGCAGAAGTGCTACCCTAAGGCACAGCTCTGGGGCATTGGAACAAAGACCAGGGCAAGGAGGCCAGTGTTGCCTTCTCCTCTGCAGGTCCTAGGATTCTCACCCAAGAGGCGCCATCCTGAGCTGGCACTGTGGTGCAGCGGGTAAAGCCGCCATCCCTAATGGGTTCCGCTTTGTGTCCCGGCCACTGCAGTTCTGATCCAGCTCCCTGCCAATGGCCTGGGAATGCAGCAGAAGATGACCCAAGTACATAGGCCTCTGAACACCCATGTGGGAGTCCTCAAAGAAGCGCCTGGCTCCTGCTTCTACCTGGCCCAGTGCTGGCCATTGTGGCCATCAGGGAGTGAACCAGCGGATGGAAGACCTCTCTCCCTGCCTCTCTTTCTCTCTGTGTGTAACTCATTCAAATAAGAATCTAATCCCTTTTCTCCCTGGTGAAAGGAGCCCCAGCTCTGTGTGTGATTCCAATTCCCCAGGGTGTTGTTTGGGCTGTGCCTCTGTGACCCAGGCCCTGGGCAATGCAGCAGGAGTGGAGAATTTCCCACAGGACCACTGAAGATCAAAATTTAGGTTGACTTGTCACAGAGACCCTGGGCCACTGGCTTCTACAGCAGAGCTTCAGAGAACTCAGAGTCAATGAACAGATGAAACCCAGGACATCCACAGAGTTCTGGGCTACCCCTCCCGGAATTGGATAGTTCAGGATTCAGCCCCCCCACCAACAGTGGGAGCCAAAAAACCAGCGGAGAAAGTTCCAGAAGCACTGATCTCCATGTCGGAGCCCCAGGGACTCACCATTTGGGGAGTGACCCACCAGATGGAAGAGCTGTGTCCTCTGTCTCTCCCTTTCTGGAACTACCTTCCAAAGAAATCAATCTGCTAACAGAGAGGAAAGAACTGGCCCATGGCAGTGTTGGGAGATCAGACTGGAAAACCCCTCCAGGGAGAGACCTGGGCTTTGGGCTTTAGCTCGCTCCTTCTTGTGGCTGCTCTGGACTCTGAAGCCCTTGCCCAGTGCCGGGCAGTGCCAGGAAGTGGCCGCTCGGGGCAGCGGGCAGGGACTGGCAGGAGCGCTTGGTCCCTTGGGCTCCCAGAGCCAGGAAGCCAAGGTGCCAAGCCAGAGCACTGGGGCCGGGGCGCACTCTGTAGAGCGGGGCGGGGGCCGCGGTGGGGTTCCTGCACAGGAAGAGGGAGCAGCACCCACACTGCCTCAGCCTGCCCCTCTACCTCCTTGGGGATGACTCAGTAGCCCCCAGTACAGGGGTCTCCCAGTGGGAGCTGGGGCAACTGTAGAGGCTGACTCAGTGCTTCTGTGGCTGAGGGAGCCAGGACCCCCGCCCCACCTCAGGACCCCAGGGTTGTTGGTCCTCAGCAGACCTACCACGTGGAGGTGAAGTCAGAGGCGGGGCTGCATGCAAAGGAAGCAGGAAGGACAGAGGACGCAGGCTGGAGGATAAGGGGTCCGGCTTTATTCTTTATATGTTGGGGGGAGGAGGGTTGTGTTTTTGGAGGGTGTTTTCTGTTTTGTTTCGTTTTTCTTTTTTTTTTTCCTTTTTTGCCATTGCTGAGCTTTATTTTCTTATGCTAGAGGACGCACGCCCAAGCTCAGACTGGCCGAGTGTGGGGCACCCTATTCATAGTCAAATTCTCCTTTAAGCTTGGGGATACAGGTACTCTGCTAGGTCGTCAGGCTCCTCATCATCGAACAAGCCATACATCAGCACGAGCTCCCCAACGTCGTGGGGCAGCAAGCCCAGGGCGCAGAGGAGTCCAGATGGATGTTGTGCAGATCGGCGGCCAGCGGGTCCTTGGCAGACTCGGGGCGCTACACCTGGGAGCCCCCGGGGCCCTGCTCTTCCTGCGCAGGCGCGCTGAGCTCCCAGCATGCTGGCAGCAGTGGCAGTGGCGGCAGAGGCAGTGGCAGCGGTGGTGGGGGCGGAGGCGGCGGAGGAGGCTGGCAAGGTCAAGGCAGCCTCGAGCGCCCCGCCTGGCGGAGTCTTTCTTGTCAAGCGCCCACCCTCAGGGACTTCGGGAACAGCCCCGCGGCAGCCTCTGCCTGTCAGCCTCGAAGGGACTGCGAAGCGCGCGCATTGGCGACTGCCCTGAGCGGCAGCACAGCGGTGCCCGTAAGCGAGTGACGGCATGGCACGGAGGGCACAGGGCTCGGGACATACCTTGATCACACACTCATCCAAACATAGCTTTGCCAATAACTCTTGTATCTTCTCCCAGTCAGGACAGGGGGTCTTTTCTAAAACAGCTTTCAACATCCCCAACTGCTCGGGGGTAAAGGCCGTGCGGCTGTGGCGAGCACACCTGGGTGCTGCAGAGGGAACAGGAACAAAGGGCTTTGGTTTGCTTTCAGAAAGAATACATTGGCAATACTAATGCCAGCTTTGGCTCCAGCAGCCACTGCATGCATTTCGGGAGCGACCCGGTAGACAGCAGAGCTCTCAGGGTCTCTCCTCTTTGCCTGGGTCTCCCAAAGGAATGTTGGAAAATGCACCGTGGAAGGCAGAGCCTGATCTCATGGTCATGCATTTTCGCCGTGAGCTTGAGCTTCACGAGGGGAAGATGTCCTGCTGCCACACACACACACACACACACATACATACATAAATACAAACCCACACACACAGAAAGACACAGACACAGAAACTCACATACACAGAAACACACACACATACAAACTCATACATGCACACCCACACACCCATGACATACATACATACACATACATACATAAGAACCCACACACTAACACAAAGAAAGACACATACAGACACACAGAGAAAGAAACACACATATACATACACACATATGCAAACATATATACAAACCCACACACAAACACAAATAAGACACACACAAACAAATATAAACATACACATACACATACATACATTCATACACACCCACACCCACACCCTGTGAAGGCAAGTGCCAAGCTCCCAGTTTTCTCCCAGCTCATGAGAAAGACAGAGAGAGAGACAGAGAGAGAGAAAAACTGCATAGGGCTTTGGAGGAAGCCCTCAACCATGGAGGGGTTGGAAAGAGATGGAGAAAGAGCCGCAGGCAGAGGAGGAGAAGGAGGCCAGAAGCACATGTGCGTGGTTAGAATGCAGCCACTGGGACCGGCCCCTGGGAGGCCTTGCAATGCTGGGTTCCTATCCCAGAGTCCCAGTTGGTGTCCCAGCTGCTCCACTTCCCACCCAGCTCCCTACAAATGCACCTGGGAAAGCAGTAGAAGATGGCCCAAGTACTTGGGCCCCCACACCCACCTGGGAGACCCAGATGGAGCTCCCAGCTCCTGGCTTTGGATTGCACCAGCCGTTGCTCATTGCAGCTACCCATGCAAATACACATGCAAAGGAAATGGTTTTTCATTTTCAGAAGGCGCCTGGCATTGTGGCAGAGTGGGTAAAACCCACCACTGGCAACACTGGCGTCCCATTTGGACACTGGGGCAAGGCCCAGCTGCTCCACTGCCTATGCAGCTCCCTGCTCATGTGCCTAGGGAAGCAGCAGAGGATGGCGCAAGTGATGGGACCCCTGCACCCATGTGGGAGAGCTTATTTTTATTATAAAACTCACATTCGAGGATAGACTTTCATTCTTTTTTCATTTTTTAAAAAACGATCGATTCATTTCTTTAAAGGTCAGAGTTACTCCCCAACTGGCCACAATGGCTCGAGCTGTGCCAATGCAAAGGCAGGAGCCAGGAGCTTCTTCTGGGTATGCCATGCAGGTGCAGGAGACCAAGGACTTGGGCTGTGTTCTACTGCTTTCCCAGGCCATAGCAGAGGGCTGGATCAGAAAAGGAGCAGACGGGACTCGAAGTGGCGCCCGGTCTTAAAGCGGCACCCATATGGGATGCCTGCCCTGCAGCCCGGGGCTTTAAGCTGCTGAACCACAGCGCCGGCCCCATCAACTCACTCTTTCAACACACGGTTTTCAAAGAGAAAGATTGTGTGTGTCTCCAGACAAGAAATGCACTCTACACTAGGTTTTTCCAATGCAAAGGAAATAGGAGGAAATACAGAGAGACTAAGTAATGCATGGAAATAGGAGTCAAAAACCGAGCTCATTCTGGTGCAAAAAGAATGTTTTGGAACGCCATGCATAACTTCTTCTTCCTACCTATTTTCCCAGGAACTTTCTGAAGACCTCTTATCTGCATAGGTGGATTCCAAACAGTTTTTTCCCCAAGTCAATGTTTTAAAATCCATTTCCATGAACTTTTCTAGTACCCTTGCATCACATGGACATTTAAAATATCTGAACAGTGCAACTCGGAAGCAAGTGGAAAACACAAGCCAAAGACTGGAAGGTTTTCTGTGCCAGCAACATCAGAGTTTCCGGGAGACCCAACTGGCTGCCATGTTAACTGTATCCAAAGGATAGGAGAGATGGACACTTGCTCACTGCTGGCGGGAGCCCTGCAGCAAACTGTGCTCCTGTTTGCTCCTTTGCCATAAGCCAGCGATCCCGCAAACGGCCAAGCTGGTGCCGGCATGGCTTGGCCTACCACCAAGCAAGCCCTGCACAGCCAACCTCTCGACCACCCACTTTGGCCACTTGCTCACTCGACATCAGGACGTGGGCCGGCAGTATTTCCAATGCTGCTGCTTCTCCAGCGTCTGCACTTGTCTTGCCCCTTGCCCAACTCGGAAGTAAGTGGAAAACACAAGCCAAAGACTGGAAGGTTTTCTGTGCCAGCAACACCAGAGGCAGAGACACCGGGAGAACCCATGGGCCTCAGAAGCTCAGGGCCCTTGTCTTGTGGGCACGATGGGCTCAAGCCTCTTTCTCAAACACTGTGCCGGGCCCGGGAGCAAGAGACAAAGAAAAGGCCCCACTCGGGATATACATAACCAAAGGGGAGAGCTGAGGCGACAATTCAGTAGCCTAGGCAACGCAGTGGGAGTCCACAGGAGAAACTGAACCGGTACAAACTCTTTGGGTAGAAGCCAGAGATCAGAAGCTAAATACCATCAATCTGCTCAGCCGTGCGGTATTACTTACCTCCTGAATAAAAAATAAAATAAATAAATAAATATAAATAAATAGAGAGAGATTTACCATGGATCACCTGAGGGTGTCACATTTGTACACCCGTAACCCAGAAGAACAAAGCAGAGCTCTCAGGCCACTCCCATCTGAAGCCTCCAGGGATCCTCCAACAGCAGGCAGTCAAGTTAACACAGACATAGCAGAAAATAAAAACCTCACAGTGAGGGAAGAAGAATTAACAATGCCAACCAACAAACACAAAAATTGAGGGAGCAAGAGCAACGATGACACTATGACACCTCGAAATAAACAAAACACCCCAAGACAAGATTATGAAGATAATGAGATAGAAGAAATGCAAGATACGGATTTCAAAAAATTTATGATAAGAACATTTAGAAGTTTTCAAAAGCAAATCCTTGAACTACAGAAATCCTTATTGGACAGGACTGAAAATCTCTCTCATGAAAATGAAATTTTAAGGAAGAATCAAAATGAAATGCAGAAACTAGTAGAACAGGAAAGTGTGATAGTGAAGAGAAATCAAAACGAAATGAAGAGCTCAATAGATCAAATGACAAACACATTAGAAAGTCTAAAAAACAGAGTCAGTGAAACAGAAGAGAGAATATTGGACTTAGAAGACAGCACAGGTAAACATACAGCCAAACCAAAGAAAAAAAGAGGAAATTAGAAATCTAAAAAATATTGTTGGGAATCTACAGGATACGATTAAAAAAAAACAGCATTCGAGTTCTAGGAGTTTCTGAAGGCATGGAGAGAGAGAAAGGATTAGAAGGCCTTTTTAGTGAGATATTAGCAGAAAATTTCCCAGGTTTGGAGAAGGACAGAGACATCCTAGTAGAGGAAGCTCATAGAACCCCCAGTAAACATGCCCAAAAGAGATCCTCACCACGACACGTTGTAATTAAACTCACCACAGTGAAACATAAAGAAAAGATCCTAAAATGTGCAAGAGAGAAACGTCAGATTACTCTCAGAGGGTCTCCAATGAGACTCACAGCAGACTTCTCATCAGAAACACTACAGGCTAGGAGGGAATGGCAAGACATAGCACAGGTGCTAAGAGAGAAAAATTGCCAGCCCAGAATATTATATACTGCTAAGCTCTCATTTGTGAATGAAGGTGAAATAAAGACCTTTCCCAGCAAACAGATATTGAAAGAATTTGTAGCCACTCGTCCGGCCCTACAAAAGATACTTAAAGATGTGCTACATTCAGAAACACAGAAACACGGCCATCAATAGGAAAGAAGGTAAAGGAAGAACACCTACCAGTAAAAGAGCATGGGAAGCTCAAAGCATATACTAGAAAATATCTCCGGGAAAATGGCAGGGCCAAGTCACTATGTATCAATAGTCACATTAAATGTTAATGGACTTAAGTCTTCAGTTAAAAGACACCGATTAGCTGATTGGCTTAAGGAACAAAACCCAACTATTTGTTGCCTACAAAAAACACATCTCTCTAACAAAGATGCATGCAGACTGAAAGTGAAAGGTTGGAAAAAGATATTCCATGCCAACAGAAACCAAAAAAAAGCAGGTGTAGCCATATTAATATCAGACAAAATAAACTTTAATACAAAAACTGTTCAGAGAGACAAAGAGGGGCACTATATAATGATTAAGGGTTCAATTCAACAGGAAGATGTAACTGTTATAAATGTATATGCACCTAATTACAGGGCACCGGTCTATTTAAAAGATATGTTAAGGGACTTAAAGAGAGACTTGGATTCCAATACAATAGTACTGGGGGACTTCAATACCCCACTCTCAGAAATAGACAGATCATCCGGACAGAAGATCAACAAGGAAACAGCACATTTAATCGACACTATTGCCCAAATGGATCTAACAGATATCTACAGAACTTTCAATCCTACATCTAAAGACTTTACATTCTTCTCAGCAGTGCATGGAACCTTCTCTAGCATTGATCACATACTAGGCCATAAAGCAAGTCTCAGCAAATTTAAAAGAATTAGAATCATACCATGCAGCTTCTCAGACCGCAACAGAATGAAGCTGGAAATTAGCAACTCAGGAAACCCTAGAAAGTATGCAGACACATGGAGACTGAACAACATGCTCCTGAATGAACACTGGGTCATTCCAGAAATCAAAAGAGAAATCGAAAACTTTCTGGAAGTAAATGAGGATAACAACACAACATATCAAAACTTATGGGATACGGCAAAAGCAGTATTGAGAGGCAAGTTTATAGCAATAGGGGCCTATATCAAGAAATTGGAAAGGTACCAAATAAATGAGCTTTCAGCGCATCTCAAGGACCTAGAAAAACTGCAGCAAACCAGACCCAAATCTAGTAGGAGAAGAGAAATAATTAAAATCAGAGAAGAAATTAACAGGATTGAGTCCAAAAAAATTACAAAAAATCAGCCAAGCAAAGAGCTGGTTTTTTGAAAAAATAAACAAAAGTGACACCCCATTGGCCCAACTAGCTAAAAAAGAAGAGAAAAGATCCAAATCAATAAAATCAGAGATGAAAAAGGAAACATAACAACAGACACCACAGAAATAAAAAGAATCATCAGAAATTACTACAAGGACTTGTATGCCAGCAAACAGGAAAATCTATCAGAAATGGATAGATTCCTGGACACATTCAATCTACCTAAATTGAACCATGAAGACATAGAAAACATATATAGACCCATAACTGAAACAGAAATTGAAACAGTAATAAAGGCCCTCCCAACAAAGAAAAGCACAGGACCAGATGGATTCACTGCTGAATTCTACCAGACGTTTAAAGAAGAACTAATCCCATTTCTTCTCAAACTATTCAGAACAATCAAAAAAGATGGCATCCTCCCAAATTCTTTCTATGAAGCCAGCATCACCTTAATCCCTGAGCCAGAGAAAGATGCAGCACTGAAAGAAAATTATAGACCAATATCCCTGATGAACATAGACGCAAAAATCCTCAATAAAATTCTCGCCAATAGAATACAACAACACATCAGAAAAATCATCCACCCAGACCAAGTGGGATTTACCCCTGATATGCAGGGATGGTTCAACATTTGCAAATCAATCAATGTGATTCACCACATTAACAGACTGCAAAAGAAAAACCATTTGATTATCTCAATAGATGCAGAGAAAGCATTCAATAAAATTCAACACCCTTTCATGATGAAAACTCTAAGCAAATTGAGTATAGAAGGAGCATTCCTCAATATAATGAAAGCAATTTATGAAAAACCCACGGCCAGCATCCTATTGAATGGGGGAAAGTTGGAAGCATTTCCACTGAGATCTGGCACCAGACAGGGATGCCCACTCTCACCACTGCTATTTAACGTAGTTCTGGAAGTTTTAGCCAGAGCTATCAGACAAGAAAAAGAAATTAAAAGAATACAAATTGAGAAGGAAGAAGTCAAACTATCCCTCTTTGCAGACGATATGATTCTTTACTTAGAGGATCCAAAGAACTCTACTAAGAGACTATTGGAACTCATAGAGGAGTTTGGCAAAGTGGCAGGATATAAAATCAATGCACAAAAATCAACAGCCTTTGTATACACAGGAAATGCCGTGGCTGAGAAAGAACTTCTAAGATCAATCCCATTTACAATAGCTACAAAAACAACCAAATACCTTGGAATAAACTTAACCAAGGATGTTAAAGATCTCTACGATGAGAATTACAAAATCTTAAAGAAAGAAATAGAAGAGGATACCAAAAAATGGAAAAATCTTCCATGGTCATGGATTGGAAGAATCAACATCATCAAAATGTCCATTCTCCCAAAAGCAATTTATAGATTCAATGCCATCCCAATCAAGATACCAAAGACATTCTTCTCAGATCTAGAAAAAAATGATGCTGAAATTCATATGGAGGCACAAGAGACCTCGAATAGCTAAAGCAATCTTGTACAACAAAAATAAAGCTGGAGGCATCACAATACCAGATTTTAGGACATACTACAGGGCAGTTGTTATCAAAACAGCATGGTACTGGTACAGAAACAGGTGGATAGACCAATGGAACAGAACAGAAACACCAGAAATCAACGCAAACATCTACAGCCAACTTATATTTGATCAAGGATCTAAAACCAATTCCTGGAGCAAGGACAGTCTATTCAATAAATGGTGCTGGGAAAACTGGATTTCCACGTGCAGAAGCATGAAGCAAGACCCCTACCTTACACCTTACACAAAAATCCACTCAACATGGATTAAAGACCTAAATCTATGACCTGACACCATCGAGTTATTAGAGAACAATGGAGAAACCCTTCAAGATATTGGTACAGGCAAAGAGTTTCTGGGAAAGACCCGGGAGGCACAGGCAGTCAAAGCCAAAATCAACTGTTGGGATTGCATCAAATTGAGAAGTTTCTGTACTGCAAAAGAAACAGTCAGGAGGGTGAAGAGACAACCGACAGAATGGGAAAAAATATTTGCAAACTATGCAACAGATAAAGGGTTAATAACCAGAATCTACAAAGAGATCAAGAAACTCCACAACAGCAAAACAAACAACCCACTTAAGAGATGGGCCAAGGACCTCAATAGACATTTTTCAAAAGAGGAAATCCAAATGACCAACAGGCACATGAAAAAATGTTCAAGGTCATTAGCAATCAGGGAAATGCAAATCAAAAGCACAATGAGGTTTTACCTCACCCCGGTTAGAATGGCTCACATTCAGAAATCTACCAACAACAGATGCTGGCGAGGATGTGGGGAAAAAGGGACACTAACCCACTGTTGGTGGGAATGCAAACTGGTCAAGCCACTATGGAAGTCAGTCTGGAGATTCCTCAGAAACCTGAAGATAACCCTACCGTTCGACCCAGCCCTTGGAATTTACCCAAAGGAATTTAAATTGGCAAACAAAAAAGCGGTCTGCACCCTAATGTTTATTGCAGCACAATTCACAATAGCCAAGACCTGGAACCAACCTAAATGCCCATCAACGGTAGACTGGATAAAGAAATTATGGGATATGTACTCTTTAGAATACTATACCGCAGTAAAAAACAAAAACAATGAAATCCAGTCATTTGCAACAAAATGGAGGAATCTGGAACACATCATGCTGAGTGAAATAAGCCAGTCCCAAAGGGACAAATACCATATGTTCTCCCTGATCGGTGACAACTGACTGAACACCAAAAAGGAAACCTCCTGAAGTGAAATGGACAATATGAGAAATGGTGACTTGATCAGCATAGCCCTGACTGTTAATGAACAACTTAATACATTATCCCTCTTAGTATTTTTTTGTCTGTTCTACTTAATATGACTGGTTTAATTCTGTAATTATCACACAGTTATTCTTAAGTGTTGAAATTTAACTGAAATGTGATCCCTGTTAAATATAAGAGTGGGAATAAGAGAGGGAAGAGATGTACAATTTGGGACATGCTCAAGCTGACTTGCCGCAAATGGTAGACCGGCCAATGGAAGACACTTCTCTCTGCCTCGAACTCGTTCAAATAGATAAATAAATCTTTAAATTAAAATTCTGTCTCATTTATAAACACTTTCAAAGTGTGTTTTCAAGTCCCTGATTGCATCATTTCTAATATTTATACCTCTGGAAGCACACATCTTCTCATTTGTGCAGTTCTTTACATGATTGCTAATACTGAATTTTCCAATAAAGTCTTGTTTGTGTTCTCTGAGTTACAGAAGCAACTCTACTGAATATTTCAAGATTCCTTTTACAAGATCACTTTGATTCTTTAAGAACTGGACCATTTTAAAGGCCACTTCTCAGCTAATCAGTCGAAAGCTAGTGTAAACTGAGACCCCATCATCATTTGTGACATAGCCTACGGTTCCAATATATTTAGCAACATTTTTCCTTCCCACAGTCCATAGTAGATGTCAAATTCTCATGTAGCCGGTAGCAGGGTTTCCTAGACCCCATTTCACAGTGGGGCAGCCCTTCTTCACTCCCCACTTGACACAGCTAGGTCTCCTCTTGTTCATGAGGCTTGGAGCCCTAGATTTCCCTGATGTCATGTTAGCAACTCTAGCCTACAGCCAGGTTTGCATGCGTCAGTGAGCTGTCTGGACTTCAGCACCTTCTCACATTTGGTTTTGGATATCCTCTTCATTTCGAGTGCCTGAATATGTTGCTCACTCTAAGTGAGGCTATATACCTCTAACTTCATTTTATCTAGTTTCCACTTGCTATAAGGTAAATATGTCCCCACAAAGTTCAAGTGTTGGAAATTTAATCACTAATCTAGCTATTGAGAGGTAAGAGCTTTAAGAGGTCATTAGGTTATGAAGGATCTGACCCCTCATGAATGGATTAATGACAGCAGTGAGTTGCCACGGGAGTGGGTTCCTTATAAATGGCTAACTTTGGGGCAGACATTTGGCACAGTGGTTAAGAAACCACACGGGAAGCCCTCATTCCATATTGGAGTTCCTGGGTTCTGCTCCTAGCTCCACTCCCAACTCCACCTTCCTGCTAATGCACACCCTGGCTCAAGTGCTTAAGTCACTGCCAACCACATGCGAGACCTGGATTGAGTTCCTGGTTTCCAGCTTCAGCCTGTCCTAATCCTAGCCTTTGTGGGCATTTGTGCAATATACCAGTGGACAGGAGAGTTCTCTCCAATTGACTCTTTTATTCTCTCTCTGTGTGAATGTTTCATTCTCTCTTTCTCTGTGATATTCAATAAATAAGTAAATATTAAAACGGCCTGCAGCATCAGCATCCCATATGTGCACTGGTATTAGTCCTGGCTGCTCCTCTTCCAATCCAGCTCTCTGCTATGGCCAGGGAAAGCAGTAGAAGATGGCCCAAGTCCTTAGGGCCCTGTGCCCATGTGGGAGACTGGAAGAAACTCCTAGCTCCTGGCTCCTGGCATCAGATCAACGCAGTTCTGGCCGTTGTAGCTATTTGGGGAGTGAACCAATGGACATAAGATCTTTCTCTCTGTCTCTCCTTCTCACTGTCTGTAACACCACCTCTCAAATAAATAATAAAAATCTTAAATAATTAAATAAATAAATGGATGAGTTTGGCTGTCTTTCTGCTTGTAGATGCATTTGTGGTTCTTGCCTTTCCACCCTCTGCCATGGAATGATATATCAAGAAGGCCCTCACTGCATGCTGATACTCTGATACTGGACTTCCCAGCCTGTAGGACCATGAGAAACAAGTACCTCTTGTTTTTCGCTGGAACGCGAGGTGAGCCGAACCTCAATAGCCCGAGACACCGGCAGGCAAGCGGAGAGAGGAGACTAGAGGGAACGACCCCCGGGGGGGGGGGGAAGTTCACAAGGCTAACTGGAAGAGAGAGAGAGAGAGAGAAAAAAAAAGGCGACTAGTACGGACACGGGTTTCTCTCTCTCCGCTCACCTCTCAAGGGCGAGCAAGACAAAGAGCAGGCGCCATCTTGGACATACGTCATAAGCAGAGCGACCTCAGGTCTGCACCGGCCCTGAGCCTAGCAGAAAAACCTGACTCTGGGCGGGGCGAATTAACAGGAGATTAGGACCTAGTAAATTTATGGTGCTACTGAACTGAGACTGTGCAAAAAGAGATGGTGGGGGAGAGAACTCACGGAATTCACGTGAGCACTCTCCAGAGACGCTACAATTCCGTAACTTTGGCAACCCAGTGGGAGGCTGAAGGAGAATTTGAGCCCACTCTGAGGGCCGAACAGATTCCCTGTGGGGATCTTGGGAAAGAGCTTCCGATCTCTGGCTCCTGTGGGTATATCATTTGCCTGCTAACTACCTCCAACTTCGTTCAGCTGTGCGGAATTACTTCCCTTTTGAATCAAAAAAAAAAAGAGAGAGAGAGATTTACCACGCCTAACCTGGGAGTGTCACCTTTGGCACACCAAACAGAGCTCTCAGGCCACACCCATATCAAGCCCTAAGGCTCCATCAAAAACAGATAGTCCACTTAATCTAGAGTCATAGTATAACAAGAAAAAGCACCACAGTGAAGAAACCAAATATCTCCAATATGCCAAATAACAAACGCAAAAACCGAGGTAATAAAAACAAGGAAGTCACTATGACGCCCTCAAATGAAAAAGACACCCCAATTCAAGATTATGAAGATGATGACATAGAAGAAATGCAAGAAGCAGATCTCAAAAAATTGAATTATCCAGTTTATAAAACAGTTACCACAGCATACAGCAGACACCACTTCAGATGTTTGGAATGCAAACCTACAAGAAGTGCTTGTATGTTAGCACAAACTTGATACAAAACATTTCAATGATAGTATGAGAGATAAAGTTCCAACACAGTCTCAATTAAGACTGTAGACCTAAATGTCATAAATTTAAAATTAAGAATTAGAGTACAGCATTTATTACATATAAATAAGCACAGCGGGTTTATCTGAGTAACACAAGGCTGGATTAACATGAGCAGAGTGAATAATATAATCCAGGAGCTAGCAAACTTAAGATAGAAAATACTTCAGGTTTTGTGTGCCACATGCAGCCTGTGTGACACAGTCTTCTTTAGTTATGTTTGCCTGCTTGCTTTATAACCCCTTAAACATACAAGACCATTCGTAACTCACAGTCCAAAATGCAGACTAGTTTCCCAACAAGATATAGGTGGAGTATTCCTTATATAAAAGGCCGGGACAAGAAGTGCTACAGATTTTAAAGAGTTTTTCAGAGTTTGGAATATTTCACAAATTTTATCAGCTGGGCATTTCTCTTCTAAAAATCTTATTCTGTAATGTTCTGAAACTTGAAAAATTTAAAGTGTCATTTAGGCAGTCAAGAAGTTTTGGATTTTAGATAATTACAGGTTTTAGATTTCCTGTTAGGGATGTCCAACCTTTACAATTCAAAACCACATCATTGTCTCAATAAATACATAAAATGTGTCTGATAATATCCAATATCTATTCATGCTTTTTAAAAAATTATGCATACTCTAAGAACATAACTCCCTTAACCCAACAAAGATTATCACTAGAAATTTATGGCAAACTTCCCTTCTGAATGCAGTCTCAGAAAGATTTTCTTTAACATTCGGAACAAGGAAAGGATGCCTACCACACCTACTTCTACTAGGCAAAAAATACTAATGGTACAACATTTAGAAGTGGGGATAAACAACACCCTCACTATAGAACAAATGATATGATTGTTTATGCAGAAAAACTCAGAAAGTACAAAGAATTGGAATTGACAAGAGAGTTCAGATGTTCATAAGATTAATATATCTGTCTATCCATGTGTCCGTTAAATGGGTGATCTTACTCGTTAGGAGCTCCCAAAGGAACTATATGAAGCAAGCCTCTTCCACAGAGAATCCTGCACTCACTTCTACAAGAGCAATGGGATCCTAGTGACCTGAGATTATCCCTTTTAGAGGATTCAGCAGTCCTTAATGTGAAGATCTCAAGTTCAAGCTCCTATCCAGTGATGGAACCCAACATTTAGTCTCCTGCTGCTGGCATTGTTGTTGCTACTTGCCTCCAGGATAAACCCAGCATCTGTTCACCATGCTAACTTTGATTTCCAAATGCTGGAGCTGATTGACATTGCTGCTTGTTAGATTTTTGTCCTTGGAGATTTTTCTGATACCAAAAGTACTTTATTCAAGATCTTGCTATATTATATAGAAAGATATTCTAGACCAAAGTGTGATTTATAAAAACTATTACATACAGAAAATACATTGGAAACAATCTTTTCAGATGACACAGCATAGGTAACTTGTTTTCTCTTCTGCATTTCCATATCGTCTATTTATAATCTGTTCATTTTTATAACAAAGAAATAATATATTTAATTTTTAAAAAGAAGTTGTGTACAGGACATGGTTCAAAAGCTTTTTGAAAGTATTTCTGAAAACACCAAAGAACACTTATCAAACATATACCTGCTTTTCAAATAATATCTGAATTCATTCTCATAGAAATCCTCATTATCCTTATTTTTGCAGGATATTGAGGCCCAGAAATGTTGAGTAATTTGTCCAAGAACTGGGATTTCCATTCAGGAATACTTATTCCGAGGCCAGTGCTTTTTCTACATAACTATGCTGACTCCCACAGACAACATTTTCATATTACCACCTGCCAGTTCCAATCAAGAGATAGTAATTAAACAATTCTCTGCTTTTGACAATAATATTTAAGCTACCAGCACTTTAAAGAAATTAATATGAACAGCTGTTTATCTAATGGAAGATACTGTATCTCAACACAAATTACATACTATTACAGAAAAAAGTCTCCAATGTGACACAGTTATGATGCTTTTACAAAATAGGTTTAATTACATTATTTATTAGAGGATAAAGCATAAAAATGTTGTTTACTGACCAATATGTTTATAAACATGTTCCATTTGCTTAACAGAGAAACACAAATTACAGTAACAATGATATACCTATCAAATTGGCAAAAATTTAAAATAGGAATAACCAGATAGACAAAAAGTGAAAAATTTAAAATAGGAATAACCAGATAGACAAAAAGTGAAATTATCGTATATGTTAGGAGATAATGCAATTGGTAAAAATTTGCTCAAGAACAAATGATACATGCACATGAAAAACATATTTGGCTTTTCACCTAGTTTCTTTTTTTTTTTTTTTTTTTTTTTTTTTACAGGCAGAGTGGACAGAGAGACAGGCAGAGAGAAAGGTCTTCCTTTATGTTAGTTCACTCACCAATGGCCGCTGCGGCTGGTGCACTGTGTTGATCCGAAGCCAGGAGTCAGGTGCACAGCCCAAGGACTTGGGCCATCCTCCACTGCCCTCCCAGGCCACAGCAGAGAGCTGGACAGGAAGAGGAGCGACTGGGACAGAATCCGGTGCCCCGACCGGGATTAGAACACGAGGTGCCGGCACCACTAGGAAGAGGATTAGCCTACTGAGCCGTAGTACCAGCAGGCTTTTAACCTAATAGTTCCTCTTCTGGGAATTTATCCTAATGAAAAAATTTCAGTTATGTATATAAAGATTTAGCTACATTAGTATTATAATAGTTCATTTTTCACTACTCTAACAAAAATATTTGATGTTGGGTAACTTTATAAGGAAAAGAGGTTTCTTGTCACAATTCTGAAAATTGAAGGGCATGGCACCAACATTAGGCAGCACTTATAAGGACTTCATGGTGACTGGCAATGCGTGGGATGAGGCACTGCAGCCCAAGACAGGAAACCATAGAGCAATTCAAGAGGCAGTGTTGCTCTTAGACTAACTTCTCTTTTCCCTTCCAAATACCACTGTCAGGAATTTGTAACAGGTAGAACACAACGCTTCCTACCCAAACCTCCCTTCCCTCTAAACATGCACTTACATAAGAATGACAGAACCAGACACAAAACCTTCCAGAACCCAGAAGATACATGGAGTTTTCCAAAGTCTAAACAGTACAAAACAAGAAAAGGAAAAGAACTAAAGAGATGAGGCAAAAAAGAGAAAACAAAAACAAATTATGACTGGAAAGATCTCCACTTTGTTCTCAACCAATGAGGAAAGCCTACTTTGAGATATGCAACACATGAGAACTCACTCTTGTAAGTTAGGTTCAGAGCCATGTTTCATTCCACCTTAATAAGCTCCCATAGAATTAATATTCACATCTTGGAGTCTACTCCTGAGTTAGTAGACATGCATGAATTTCTCCAAGAGTCACACAAAATAGAAGAAACAAGCCATTACACAAGAGGTGTTCTCCTACCTTAACAGCTTCTCCAAGAGTTTGCTTGTTGTCGGCTTCCTCACTGGAGTGCAGTTCCAGTCTATAATTCAACTCCTGTAATTGTTGTGCCTGTTCCTTCAATAGCGTTTGTGCCTGTTGTTCCCAAAGTAATGCATTACTGAGTTCTTCACATGCACTTTCAAACTTCTCATGGGTGATCAGTTTCTTTAAAAAGGGGTGGGTGGGGGCAATCAGTTATAAACTAACTCATTTTACCTTTTTTTATTCAGAACTATACTTGTTAACATTAGCAATACCATGTAAACATTTCTAAGTGCCTGATACATGACAAAAATACAATTTTTTCCTTCATTTTGCAAGATAAAAATATCACCCTGAGTTTCAAAATACAAAAGGCATACTTCCAAAGTTACTATTTTTAGCTAACTAAAAATCTCACAGAACTTATTCCAAATTCTATAATAAATTCAGATAATGCTTAGTTCCAATCGTCACACATGAAAACTTTTTATAAAGAATATGATCTGGGAATTAAAATCTTTAACAACTTCCTAGACTTTTCATTGACTACCTAAAGGGCTGTGTCCAGTGGATGTTACCAGATCTCCCTAATGAAACATCTACTCTACATCATACCTACCTCTTCTACTCCCATTCCCACTATACAATCTTGTTTTATTTTCTTCTTATTGTCCTTATCTAAAGTCACCTCACTTTTTTAACTGCCTGTCCACACTCTGCCTCCACAAATGTAGTTTCACTGAGTAGCAAACCCAGTACTGGCACTCAGTAGGTACTCAATAGTTACTTGTTGAATGAAAGAACATTCATAAGTAAACATCTGCCAATAAAACTGTATCCCATAATGCACAACACAGTTTTTATCTCATCTCTCTCTCTGCCTGTCACACAAATAGATAGAAAAATCTTTTTAAAAAGAGAGAACATAAGAGATAAAACATTTTTTTAGATTTAGACATTTGCAGAAAAATGAAACTGTAACTGAAGAATCAGGATTACTTGACCTGCCTAACTCAGAAGAACTCTTTGCCCTTTGAAGGTTTATCTACTTGAAATAATAATTAACTTCAATAATTTATATTATCATAGGATTCCTAACTAACCCAAGATATCAAATCAACCTAGGTGTCTATCAACAAATGAATGAATAAAGAAAATATGGTATGTTCCCATAATAGAATACTATTTGGCATTAGAAAAAAGTGAGATCCTCTCATTTATGAAAATATGGAGAATCTGGAGAACATTATGTTAAGCAAAGCAAACCAGGCACAGGAAGATAAGTAACACAAAATCTCACTCATGCATAGAATCTGGAACACAATCTTAAACAGAGAGGGAGTCACCAGAGGCTGGGATGGGGGCGAAAGGAAGAAGTTCATAGAAAGAGGTTGCTTAAGAAGTGAAAAGTTCCAATTAGATGGAAGCAATAAGTCTGGAGTTGTAGTTACAGCACTGTGATGATGATGTCAATGATGATATATTGTACAATTCAAATGAGCTACAAGAAAATTTTGAATGTTTCACAAGACAGAAATGGTTTTGAGGTGATGGATATGCTAATTACTCTGACTTGATCAATACTCTATGTATCAACACATCACACTGTACCCTATAAATATATATATAATTATTATATGTCAATTAAAAATAAAAGAAAACACACAATATATATACACACACAAAGTCTGCTACTGCCTATTACCATAAATGTTAAAACTGCAATTTGCAACTTAACCAAGAGATAAATGGAAAAATATATTTATTCTGAGGTTAAACCTGCAAAAGTTGTTTCCTCAAGTAATGGGATATTAAAAGTAGTTGGTTGCTAGTTTTAAGGAATAAGCTGGTGTCGGATCCTTCTTAGTGCCCCAACCCAGATTCGGTTCAGAAGGTGAAGGTGGGGCTCTGTGGTTCTCTGGCTCCCATTGTTAGGGAACCATTCATGGAGAAAGTAACTGTAGCGCCGTTTGAAAGGAAAGTAGAAAGGTAACCATGCTAGCGGGTAAGATTTGAAAAGGGATGGCCTAACTAGACGACCTAACCACAAACTGTCATTGCCATGACTACGGGACCCAGGGAGGTCAGAATATGGGTGGGGCTAGCCTCTAGAAACTGTATATAAGGGACCCTCAGATGCTGTAAACCAGAGGTTGCTCAGCCTCTCTCCCCGGTCTGCAGTGCCTTGTGCCTGCGGGGAGAAGCTCCTGGTCCGTAGTGCCTCGTTCCTGCAGGAGTAGGCTTGAGTGATCTCTCCTCCTAGTCGCCTTGAGTATCAATAAAGTGTGTTTAGCTTGACCTTCCTCAATCTCATCGACTCTTCCTTCATGGCAACCTGGACAGTTCCCGGAGGGGGAGATCCTGACAGCCTGCACCGGAACAGGGACCTGAAGTCAGATGGTGAGGAGAGGAGCCCTTGAGGAATCATTGAAAGGGTGAGTAGTGGTGGTTGAGAGACCACGATGGGTGGGACATCCCAGGCAAAAGAATATAGATAGGCACTAGAGAGTATAGAGAAGGTGAAGGTCCTTCCAGGCCAGGCACCAAGAGGCAAGGAAGTGAAGTGCTACTCACCAGGAAATGTAACAAGGACTTGTAAGCTGGCAGCAGCTTGTACAGGATGGGACCTCCAAGATCTGCAGAATTTCTACAAAAAGGAGAAGGCGCCACAACAGGGAAAGATTATAAATGTGCAGTAGACACCCTTAAGGTGTTAATTTGTTGTGGCAAGGGATTAAATGATTAAATCCAAAAAAATACAGGAGATGCCTGTAAGCTCTATGCTGTCATAACAGAATGTAGGCAAAAAACCTCAGGTTATTCCCAGGTAGTTAAGTAAGGAAGAAAAAAGCAAAAGAACAGTCAGCTTACCCGATAATGATAAGAGGTGGTAGACAAGAATGAGCCTGTGGGACCTGGACTAATAGCTGCTTGGCTTAAACACGTTCAGGAACATGGTCTCACGCACCCAGCTACCATCACTTACTTTGGGGGTAATTTCAATAAACTTTACATTGGTAGACATCAATATGCTACTGAATGTAACTCCTGGATTTGCAGCGGAGAAACAGCTAGTCATAGATAAGATAAAAGAGAAGGTGAT
Organism: Oryctolagus cuniculus; assembly: GCF_964237555.1. Taxonomy (NCBI): domain Eukaryota; kingdom Metazoa; phylum Chordata; class Mammalia; order Lagomorpha; family Leporidae; genus Oryctolagus; species Oryctolagus cuniculus. Next base: position 15,036,106 of record NC_091449.1, on the reverse strand, counting down.
AGCATGGGATGAGATGCATCCCCCTCCCCCAGCCGATGCGGCTGGACCAGTGCCACGAACATCAGATCAGATTAGGGGAATTGGATTATCACCAGAAGAAGCAGCTGGCCCTAGATTCGCTGATGCCAGAACTCTCCATAGAACATGGGTTCTTGAGGCGCTTCAAGAATGCCAGAGAACTATCAGTGGGGCCCCTAAAGCAGTCAGCATCAGACAAGGGCCCAAAGAACCCTACCTGGAGTTTATTAATCGATTATTTACTCAGATTGATATGGAAACATCTAGAGAGGACTTGAGAACATATTTAAAGGACACCATGAACATTCAAAATGCTAATGAAGAATGTAAAAAGTTGCTTAGAAATTTAAGACCAGGAGATTCATTAGAAGAAAAAATGCATGCCTGTAGAGAATTTGGATCCACCTCCTATAAGATGGCCGTGCTGGCAGAGGCCTTAAAGGCTGGAGATAGACAGCAAGGGTCAAGAAGTTTTCAGGGAAATTGCTACAGGTGCAGAAAAAAGGGGCATATGGCAGGAAATTGTAGGAGTGTAGAAAAAACTGTGCTAAAATGCTATAATTATGGGAGAACAGGATATATGGCAAAAGTATGTAGACAGCCCAAAAACGGGAAAGCGGGGGGCAATGCCCCCCGGACCATGATGACGTCTGCCCAGAATACCCAGTCATCTATCCCACTGTCTGCCCCACCCCTGGGGGAAACACAGACGGAAGCCCCTGCGACAGGGATCTACCCGAAACTACCAAAATACAAATAAAACAAAGAGCTACCTGAAAGGTAAACCTAGGGGGGGAAGATATAATAGGGCTGTTAGACACAGGGGCCAATTTAACTATAATAAGGGAACAAGAGGCTAAAGCAATAAAAGAAGGGATAACAGAAGGATAGCAAAATATAGGGGGGGTGGGAGGGTGCTCTAAATTACAAAAAATATCACAGGTTACACTGAAAGATAAAAAAGGAAGGAAGACAAAGGCATCCATTCTAATATCCCCAGATATTCCCATCAATATATTTGGAAGGGATATCTTAACAAAGTTAGGGGTAGCCCTAATTATGGTGCAACTCTCTACCCAAATTACCCCAATAAAGATAAAAATGAAAGATCCTAATAAAGGTCCCTTGATTCCCCAATGGTTAACAAAGAAAAATTAGAAGGAATTAAGGAAATAACAAAAACACTACTAGAAGAAGGGAAGATATCTCCAGCAGACCTAGATAATCCCTGGAACACTCCACTATTTGTGATAAGGAAAAAATCAGGTAAATGGTGAATGTTAATAGATTTTAGATAACTTAATAAGTTAGTAAATAAGGGAAGAGAAGTTCAGTTAGGTATTCCACACCCTGGAGAATTACAAAGAAGAAATCAGGTTACAGTTTTGGATATAGGGGATGCTTATTTTACCATCCTTCTGGATAAGGACTTCAGGCAGTACACTGCCTTTACCATCCCAGAGGTTCATAATCAAGGTCCAGGCCATACGTATCTTTGGAATTGCCTCCCACAAGGTTTTGTAGTAAATCTCTTGATTTACCCAAGCACACTAAGGGACATACTAGAGCCCTGGAGACAACAACACCCAGAAGTATATCATTACCAATATATGGATGATATATATATTGGGTTCGATCATTCTCCAAAACACCACAAACTGATCATAGAAAAACTCAGAAAAATGCTTTTAGAAAAGGGATTTGAGACCCCGAATGAGAAATTACAAGAATTACAAGAATTACAAGAGAATATCCTTATTCATGGATGGGGTACTTGTTGCACCCGAATAAATGGACATTGCAAAAACTAGAGTTGCCAGAACTTCCAGAGAAGCCCACCCTAAATGAACTACAAAAGAAAGTAGGACTCCTTAATTGGATGTCCCAAGCTGTTCCTGGAATTAAGACAAAACCTTTTACTCTTATGATGAAGGGAAACCAAGAGTTAAATAGTATCAGGGAATGGACCCCCGAAGCAAGACAGGAGTTACGAACTATAAGGAGGCTATTACAAGAACACAAGCCTTTAAGCTACTGGGACCCCAGCAAGGAAGTTTACTGTACAGTTATGATGGGAGGTAGCACCATAAATTATGAAGTGCACCAAGGATCTGATATCCTTTGGGTAGGTAGACAGGAATTTCCAAAGGTATTAGCAGCATCTCCTCTAACTAGAGCCCTAAAATGTCTACATAAAATCAGACAAGAATGTATTATATGAATAGGGCAAGAACCTATATATATGGTACCTATAAAAAAGAGGATTTAGACATTATGATTCAGGAAGACCCCTACTTGCATTGGGTACCGCAGATTGAATGTATCCATGTGTCTGTAATGCTTAGAAGAGCACTAAGCAGTCTTCAAGGTCATCCCGTGCCAGGACCTACTTAATATGTTGATGGAGGAAGCAAACAGGGGCAAGGAAAATATGGCTTTTGGAGATCAGATGGAGTTAAACTAGTTAAGGAGAGTGAGGGAAGTATTCAAGAATTAGAAAAAAGAGCCATGCTACTAGCCCTTCAAGAAGGACCCCCGATAATGAATATAGTTACGGATTCCCAATATGTATATACATTAATTGAGGCCAGACCCCTACCTGTAAATATTGAAGAACCCTTGCTTAGAACCATACTAGAAGCTATAGAAAGTAAAGAAGCAATTTACATCCAGTGGGTGCCTGGACATAAGGGAATCCCAGGCAATGAAAATATTGACAAATTAGTTTCACAAATAAATACAACTCAAATAAACCTGGTAGTACAAGGTGGTCACATTAAGAAAAAAGAACAAGAACAGATTGGATCCTCCATAAATGCCCCAAGAGATCTAGTACTTATGCCAAAGGTAATAGAGACCCTTAACCTACAAACATGAATTATCATAATCCCAGGATAGTGGGGGTGGATAACAGAAACACCAGAGATGACTGAGGCCAAAGTAAAAGTAGTTGGAGGTTTCATCAGCCCAGGAGATCAAAATCCTTTAAAGATAAGATTGGTCAACCTATCCCAAAAAATAGTATATGTAAAAACAGGACAACTAGTAGCTCAGTTAATTTTAATGCCTTTCCTCCATGACACAAGTAAGGCACCAAACATCTTTTTTCTAGAACATATTGAGACAGCCACGGATGATCATGCTAAATGGCATAGTGATGTGTCATACTTGAGATAACAATTCAGCTTACCAAAAATTGTAGCAGAACAAATAATAAAGAACTGCCCCAAGTGTGTGCATAAAGGAGGAACTACTCCTCATATTAGTAGATCAGGGCCAGGACTGTGGCAAATGGATGTGACCCACTATGAGGCCCGGCTAATTCTGGTAGCCATTTCTCAATGGCCTCATCTACTGGCCTTCTATGGGCTAAGCTAATTCCTAAGGAAACTGCTCAGGAAACAGTATGGGGAATATTAGAGCTACAGAACCTATTTCATATCCAAGCACTCCATATAGATAATGGCCCTAACTTCACAGCAGAAAAGGTCATGGGACTGTGCCGATATTTAAATATTGATCATACCACAGGCACACCCTATGATCCACAGTCACAGGGAATGGTTGAGAGAGCTAATCAATCCTTAAGACAAGAAATGGATAGATTTGCCGATGTGGTTCAAACCATTGAAGCATGGCTACAATTGGCTCTTATCGCCCTTAATCAAAAGAAAAGGGGAGGAAGAGGGGGCTATACTCCTACTGAAAGATATATCCATCAGAGATGGCAAGAATTAGAGCAAGTGCTCCAACTCCAGAAATTTAAAGACAAAAAACTCCTTTGCTTTTATAGATTATCAAACAGTAAAGACTGGAAAGGGCCCACTACCATCCTTTGGAAAGGAGAAGGAGCAGTAGTGATCGACACACCTGAAAAGGGGATTATTAGCTTGCCCCAAAGACATGTTAGGATGGCTCCAGCCCCAGGACCTCAGGATTTGGGAATTTCCAATTAGGCACTAATGGAATATCAATTGCAATTATCCTGTCAAAAGAACTCATGTGTTTGTAAGGTGCTTTTTTACAGAAAGAATTAGGGATTTCATATTCCAGAGCTAGGACTAAAGAACTCCAGAAATGACAACAGCAGCAGCAAACGGAGATGGGACCCAGATAAAGGTAAGCTAATTGAAGGTAAGCAGATGTTTAAATGATTTAAAATATTAGGCAACTAAATGAGATTGTGGGAAAGATTTGAACTACTTATGCTCAGAGCTTATGGATTGATAATGACAATTATCATCTTAATTATATTGCCAAGTGTTAAAACAGAAGAACAAGTGTTAGGCTTAGTATAAAATACAATGGTCAACAGTTTGAGATGAGTTTTCTGTCTCTTTTATTTGTAAAAATGGCTCACAGCATAGATATATTAGATGTAGACCTCCAAGTAATAATCAGCCAACACATTGTTTTTGGCAGGCAGGATATGAAATGTTTCACAAACATTTTGTAAAAACTCCAGTAAGGGAAGACCCAGGAAGTTGGGCCGGCAGGACAGAAGGGGAGGTATTGTATGCTAGATGCACACACCCATTAGATTCTAAAAAGGAGCTCGGTTGCTATATAAGGGACTTGGATGGGAAGATAGAATGATAGCATTCTTGGCTCCATATATGGTGGTAAAGGCAACTCCCTTCACATATGTATCAGTAAATATGTCTGATTTGACTATACCAATAAAACTGATGCGTAAAAAAAGAGACTTTGGAGTAACAGCAGCTATTGTCGCTACAGCAGTGTCAGCAGCCATGGTAGCTGGCGCTGTGACTGGAGCACTGGCTCTAAGCACTACCCAACTACAGGGAGATGCTTTGGAGTCCCTCCTGAAGGTAATTCAGGAACAACGGGCTCAGCTAGGTGACCAGTCAGCACTGCTTAAGACACATGCTATGGGGCTCCAGATGCTCGAAGCACACACAGTACAAATAGAATAGATAATTACTATACTAGCTTTGGAAAGAGAACTCGAGTGTGAAGCGATTGGAAGAGTTTGCATTACCACCATTCCATGGAACAATCTATCCATTCCTAATGCAATGCAACTAACTGATATGTTCAAACACAACCATTCTACCTGGCTAGAGTGGGTAAATGCAACCGCTCATCTTGAGGCTAACATTACTAAGAGAGCTCTACAGATAATACAGCTTCAAAATATAGCGCATTTAAGATAGATCAAGTCAAAACAGTGGAACAGGCAATACATATTCTGACTGACACAGTTTCCTCTTGGCTCCCATCCTGGAAATGGTTTAAAATAGGAGCCTATCTTACAGCACCTCTTCTCAATTGGACAGAATTTCGCGAAGGGATACCTAGCCCTCTGAAAGACACCCAGCCCACCAGAAACAGAAGAAGAAGAAAAAGAAGAAAAAGAAGATCCCGAATCTGGAAATCAAACCGGGATATGCTCAAGAATGTTCATCCCCTGGGCCCAGCAGCTCAACGGGCTTTGCAGGGCTACAAGCACATTTAAAGAAAAGAAAAGGGAGGACTGTTAGGGAACCATTCATGGAGAAAGTGTTTGTAGCACCATTTGAAACAAAGTAACTGTAGCGCCATTTGAAATAAAGTAAATGCGCAGTAGCACAGCTTGAAAGAAAAGTAGAAAGGTAAACACGCTAGCGGGTAAGATTTGAAAAGGGATGGCCTGACTAGACGACCTAACCACAAACTGTCATTGCCATGACTACGGGACCCAGGGAGGTCAGAATATGGGCGGGGCTAGCCTCTAGAAACTGTATATAAGGGGACCCTCAGACGCTGTAAACCAGACGTTGCTCAGCCTCTCTCCCCAGTCTGTAGTGCCTTGTGCCCGCGCAGACAAGCTCCTGGTCTGTAGTGGCTAGTGCCTGCAGGAGTAGGCTTGAGTGATCTCTCCTCCTAGTCGCCTAGAGTATCAATTAAGTGTGCTTAGCTTGACCTTCCTCGGTCTCCACGACTCTTCCTTGGTGGCAACCTGGACAGTTCCCGGAGGGGGAGATGCAGACAGCTATTCATCCTGGAACTCAGCAGAGGCCTAGAGGGGATCTGGGGAAATGTCAGCGAAGCTGCTCCACACCCATGCACCTAATGCAGACAGCAGCAGCAGCAGATAGACATCAAACTCTCTCCCTCTCGATCACTTTTTTAAAAGATTTATTTATTCATTTAAAAGGCAGAGCTACAGAGAGGCAGAGGCAGAGAGAAAGAGAGAGAGAGAGAAGAGAGAGACAGAAAGAGAGAGAGAGCACGAGGTCTTCCATCTGCTGGTTCACTCCCCAGATGGGCACAATGGCCAAAGCTACATTGATCCAAACCTGGAGCCAGGAGCTTCCTCGGGGTCTCTCACATGGGTGCAGGGGCCCAAGGACTTCATGTGCATTTGAGCAGGCTTCACTTCAGTTATGAGATTGCCTGGTGAAAAGGTCACCAGCATGCGGTGTGAGAACAGCAGTCTCCACTCAGCCACGGGGATAGCACCAATGTCGCCAATCTGGTAGACATCCTGTAGGGCAGATGCTAAGTTGTCAGATGTTCAGCTGGTGGGAGGAGGTGAGCCAGGACTCCCAGCAGTGTGAATCACTGGCATTGCAGTCATGCTGGTGTCTTCCCTTCCTTGGAAAAGGTGCATTCCCAGTGCTGAGGATATTTTCACCATTCCAAACAGAAATCAGCACAAGTGCTACCGTGTCTCGCCAGTGCAGTCCCCAGTCGTTACCAAGACCCCCATGTTACGGGAGTGTGAGCCCTGGCTAGGCTTGGGCCAGCTTCCTGCCTCCAGGTGAGGGAGAATCAAGGAAGACATGTGGATAAAGGTGAGCAGAGAAGCAAACTGCTTCAAGACAGAGGGAAACTAATGTTTATTGCAGCACAATTCACAATAGCCAAGACCTGGAACCAACCTAAATGCCCATCAATGGTAGACTGGATAAAGAAATTATGGGATATGTACTCTTTAGAGTACTATACCGCAGTAAGAAACAACGAAATCCAGTCATTTGCAACAAAATGGAGGAATCTGGAACACATCATGCTGAGTGAAGTAAGCCAGTCCCAAAGGGACAAATACCATATGTTCTCCCTGATCGGTGACAACTGACTGAACACCAAAAAGGAAACCTCCTGAAGTGAAATGGACACTATGAGAAATGGTGACTTGATCAGCATAGCCCTGACTGCTAATGGACAACTTAATACATTATCCCTCATAGTATTTTTTTGTCTGTTCTACTTAATATGACTGGTTTAATTCTGTAATTATCACACAGTTATTCTTAAGTGTTGAAAATTAACTGAAATGTGATCCCTGTTAAACATAAGAGTGGGAATAAGAGAGGGAAGAGATGTATAATTTGGGGCATGCTCGGGCTGACTTGCCACAATTGGTAGAGTTGGAAACATACCAGGGGATTCCAATTCAATCCCATCAAGGTGGCATGTGCCAATGCCATCTCACTATTCCAAGTGATCAATTTCAGTTCACAATTGATCATAATGAAAGGACTAAGAGTCAAAGGGAGCACATAAACAAGTCTAGTATCTGCTAACACCAACCGATAGAATAAATAAAGGGGAGAGTGATCCAACATGGGAAGTGAGATACTCAGCAGACTCATAGAATGGCGGATGTCCTAAATAGCACTCTGGCCTCAGAATCAGCCCTAAAGGCACTCGGATCTGGCTGAAAAGCCCATGAGAGTATTTCAGGCATGGAAAGCCAAGACACTCTGGCAAAAAGATCTCTGTGAGTGAGATCCCAGTGGAAAGAACAGGTCTTCAAAGAGGGAGGTGCCTTTCTCTGAAGGGAGGAGAGAACCTCCACTTTGACTATGACCGTGTCTAAACAAGATAAGAGTCGGAGAACTCAAGGGGCTTCCATAGCCTTGGAAACTCATAACTGGTGCATAGGGAGATTACGGATGCCATAAACAGGAGTGTCAATTTGTAAAGTCAACAACAGGAGTCACTGTGCACTTACTCCTCATGTAGGATCTCTGTCCTTAACGTGCTGTACACTGAGGCTTAATGCTATAATGAGTACTCAAACAGTATATTTCACTTTGTGTTTCTATGGGGGTGCAAACGATTGAAATCTTTACTTAATGTACACTAAACTGATCTTCTGTAGAAAAAAAAAATTATCAATTCCCAACTTGACTCTCACTGGGATTAAACATGACAATAGGTCTGATCTGATTTCATCATCATTTTAAAAAAATCACCTATTATTTTTCACTTTATGTTTCTATGTGGGAGCAAACTGTTGAAATCCTTACTTAAGGTATACTAAGCTGATCTTCTGTATATTAAGATAATCGAAAATGAATCTTGATGTGAATGGAAGGGGAGAGGGAGTGGGAAAGGGGAGGGCTGTGGGTGGGAGGGACGGTATGGGGGGGGAAGCCATTGTAACACATGAGTCGTACTTTGGAAATTTATATTCATTAAATAAAAGATTAAAAAAAAAGACAGAGGGAAAGTCCACAGGCGGGAGCAGGTTAACCTCCAGGAGAGAACGCTGCTGCTAGCAGGGTTTGGGGCTGTCCTTTCCTAGTCCTGGAAGCACAGGGGCCACTGTCTGTGGCTTAAGTGAACATTCAAGTAGGGGGAGGCTTGGGGCAGGGTTTGAGGGGCTTCTACTTGTGTGCCAACCTTTGGGCATTTTTGAGTTGTCATGGCACTGGTGGATGATGGGAGTGGGGCTTGGACAGCACACACAGGGCTGTATTGCACACAGGGCTCTCTCATTTCAGTTTCCCTCTTCCCTGGGAATCTTGGTCCTTTCTCTCAGCCTCTGAATACATACCCTTATGCTTCCCATTTTCTCTGAAGCTGGGCTAGTTTTGTGCCATATTCTCAACAAAGATATGGAAAGTGCTCCTTCTGAAGGTATTTTCCACTGAAGCTAATGCTCATGGCCATTACACAAATACATTTCACTCCCCTGGGAAGCTCTCTGTACTACCAGGCTTATTCAAGCGCCTCACACCTTGGGCCCAGTTGGTCCCCCATACAAAGAACAGTGGCTCATTGTCCCAAATGTCATCCTAGATTGTGTCTATGGTCTTCAATGAAATCACAAATTCCATCCTTCCATGGCAACTTTGGATTCCTTGTCTGGCCTGGGCTTATGCAATTTTTATCTCAGAGTGTTGCAGCTCCTGCCAACCTCTGAGCTGTCCACAGTGCTGATGCTGTGTGTGTGGTGCCGGCCATGGTGCTGACCAGTGGTGGCCTGGGCCTCAATGCCAAACAGAAGGCCAGCAGCTCAGGGGCTTGGACATTTTTTGTTCTTCACCCTGCTCGGGGATTTGACTTGCAGTTCAGGACAGATGGAATCTCATTTTGGTGTTTCTGGACAAAAGCCATGGATTACGTGAGACTTGTGTGATGGAATCTTTATTCTTCTGGTGAGAGCAACACCTACAGAAAGGGCAGCAGGGCCTGGGGCATCTTGTTGGAAAATGTCAGACAGCTGCTACTCAGTGTCTTGAGGTATCAAAGCTAAGGACCACAGAAAACTGAAGTTTCATCATTATCCTATATAGGCATTTGCTTAGTCTTTACAGAAGTATCTAATAGGATAAATTACTTTCTTATGGAAACACACAGTTGGTATATTATATATTTTTTTTTGACAGGCAGAGTGGACAGTGTGAGAGAGAGACAGAGAGAGAAGGTCTTCCTTTTGCCGTTGGTTCACCCTCCAATGGCCGCCGCTGCAGCCGGCGCACCGCGCTGATCCGATGGCAGGAGCCAGGAGCCAGGTGCTTTTCCTGGTCTCCCATGGGGTACAGGGCCCAAGCACCTGGGCCATCCTCCACTGCACTCCCTGGCCATAGCAGAGAGCTGGCCTGGAAGAGGGGCAACCGGGACAGAATCCGGCGCCCCAACCAGGACTAGAACCCGGTGTGCCGGCGCCGCAAGGTGGAGGATTAGCCTATTGAGCCACGGCGCCGGCCTGGTATATTATATTTTTTGTTTGTTGTCTTTCTGTCAGGAAAATTTCTGAGTAAAATCAACCCATTCACTAAACAGGGGAAAATACTAAATGAGACAGAAATGTACTTTGTACTCATGTCCCCTAATACATGACAGCTCTTAGGATGGTCAGCTTGGTGCACTGTAACTTATGCATTATATTCAGCATATGAGCGGTCTCTACAGGGAAGCGTGATCACAGGCATGTGGCTGACCACACAGGTGTGTGCGTATGGTAGAGAGCATGAAGCTCTGGTTGAGGGGTGAACAAGAGACCCACATTGGAGTTGCTGGCATTGGTTTCCGACCCCCAAGTGCCCACAAGCACCAGGGCCTCGAACTCTGTCCAAGGACAGGACCCAAGTACTGAGCATCAGCACTGCCTGCCAAGGTGTGCCTTAGGCAGCAGCCAGACTCCAACCCAGGCACTCAGATGGGGAATGCAGGCCCCCTAAGCCGTGCCTGAGGCACTGAGCCAAAGGCCTCCCCCGAAACTTGATTTTACAAATAGTAATATTAATACTAATAACAGACACTACGTTGGAGAGGAGTTTTAGGTTTTCAGGAAATCGAGCAGGTGCACAGTTCTCACGCAGCCCTCCCTTGTGGGTCAACAGCTTCCTCTGTCATGATCTCGTGTGTGTGTGTGATATCAGAAGAATAGAAATGTGGGCTTATCCTCCAAAGTCCAGGGTCAGCTTCAGGTCCAGGCTTTGTGCCATGCGCTTGTGATGAGGCAGAATACCAGGTATAAAACATGACAGCATCGTACAGAACAGCTGCCCTGCTCTGGCAGTTGGCTAGGAGGGGTTGACGGCATGCAGAAATGCCACCCTAAAGCCCAGCTCCGGGGCATTGGAGCAAGGAACAAGGCAAGGGGGCCAGTGTTGCCTTCTCCTCTGCAGGTCCTAGGATTCTCACCCAAGAGGTGCCCTCCAGGGCTGGCACTGTGGTGCAGCGGGTAAAGCCGCCATCCCACATGGGCACCACTGTGTGTCCCGGCCACTGCAGTTCCGATCCAGCTCCCTGCCAATGGCCTGGGAAGACAGAAGAGGATGGCCCAAGTACATAGGCTTTGGATACCCATGTGGAAGTCCTCAAAGAAGGCAGCCTCTGCCTGCTAGCCTCACGGGGACTGCAAAGCACAGCGGGCGCATTGGCCATTGCCCTGAGCAGCCAGCGCAGTGGTGACCACAGCAAGTGAGTGCGCGGCACAGAGGGCACTGGGCTCAGGACATACCTTGATCACATATGAGTTGTCTACGATGGCGCCCCCTGGCGCTCCACGGTGGCGGCGACCCCGGACTCTCTGGTGGCGGCTGGGGGCCAAGGCCGCGGCGAGGTCACCAGGCCTGCCTGACTGCCCTCAGGAACCCCATAAATCCTCTTCTGTAAAACTTCTCAAGTACCTAAGTTCACCGTTACAAAAGGTCCACACACTGCAGAAAACCAACCTCCAGACTGTGATGCCTCGGACCAGCCCAGAGATCCCCCCAAACTCCCAGCACTGTTTGCTTTTGTAAAGAACAAGGCAGAGGAGTGGTCCCTCCAGGGCTGTCTCCAGGTCGCCAGTAGGGGCTCCTTCACTGCTTCATTCTTTTTTCTTCTTTCTTCTTTCTATGACTGGAAAAATTAGGCCCTTTAAGTCTGGGGGTTCAGATATCTGCTAGGCGTCAGGCTCATCGTCATCGAACAAGTGGTACATCTGCACGAGTTCCACTACGTCTTGGGGCAGTGAAGCCCAGGGCGCTGAGGAGTCCAGATGGATGTTGTGCAGATCGGCGGGCAGCGGGTCCTCGGCAGTCTCGGGGCCCTGCGCCTGGGAGCTCCGACGGTCGTGATCTTCCTGCGAAGGCATGCTGAGCTCTGAACCTGGCGGTGGTGGCGACTCCCTGGGGTGGCACTGCTGACCCATTCACTGTTGTTTGCTTTTCTTGGCGCGCTGGTTTTTAAACCAGGTCTGGGAGGAAGGGAGGGAGCAGGTTACTCTAGGGGCAAGGACCCCAGGGAGACCCCATGAGCCTCAGAAGCTCGGGGCCCTTTTAGCTTGGAAACGCTGGGCTCAAGCCTCTTTCTCAAACGCTGTGCCGGGCCCGGAAGGGAGCCGCAGGGATCAGGTAAAGGGGAGGGGGCCGGGCAGCCTCTGCCCTGCTCCCAAGTGATCCTCCAGCAGAACCTAGAACTTTGCGCGCTAGGCTTTGCACCACAAAGGCTCACGTTCTGGGAGCTCGGTCTCTAAGGACACAGTACTGAGAGGTGCGGAGACCCTCGGAGGGGAAGCCTGGTGAGGTCATTCGCCCATGGGGTCGATGCCGCCTCGAACTCTTTCAAATAAATAATAAATAAATCTTAAAAAGAAATTCTGTCTCATTGCCTCTCACACAATACATTTAAAGAAATACACTTTGGAAACGCGCTCCCCGCACACACGTGTTCGCTCCGCCTGTGGGGGTGGTTCTGGGCTGTCGCCCCCAGGCTGGGCGGAACCATCCACCAGGCAGGGTCCTCGCCGCCAGCTCAGACTTGAACTCTTCTGCCCCAAGGTAGCCACGAGCGCCAGGGGAAGTCTATCTTTTCAAGGGCCAAAGCTCAAGGAGTTTGAGACCAGCCCCAGGCAGCCTCTGCCTGCCAGCGTCAAAGGGACTGCGAAGCGCGCGCCTTGGCGACTGCCCTGAGCGGCCAGCACAGCGGTGACCGCATGCGAGTGAGTGCGTGGCACAGAGGGCACAAGGCTCGGGACATACCTTAATCACGCACTCATCCAAACATAGCTTTGCTGATAACTCTTGTATCTTCTCCCAGTCAGGACAGGGGGTCGTTTCGAAAACAGATTTCAACATCCCCAACTGGTCGGGGGTAAAGGCCATGCGGCTGTGGCGAGCACACCTGGGCGCTGCAGAGGGAACAGGAACAAAGGGCTTTGGTTTGCTTTCAGAAACAATCCATTGGCCATCCTGATGCCGGCTTTGGCTCCAGCAGCCACTGCATGCATTTCGGGAGCGAGCCGGTAGACAGCAGCCCTCTCGGGGTCTCTCCTCTTTGCCTGGGTCTCCCAAAGGAATTTTGGAAAATGCACCGTGGAAGGCAGAGCCTGATCTCATGGTCATGCATTTTCGACGTGAGCTTGAGCTTCACGAGGGGAAGTTGTCCTGCTGCCACACACACACACACACACACACACACACACATACATAAATACAAACCCACACACACAGAAAGACACAGACACAGAAACTCACATACACAGAAACACACACACACATACATACTCATACATACACACCCACACACCCACGACATACATACATACATAAGAACCCAACACTAACACAAAGACACATACAGACACACACAGTAAGATACACACATAAAAATACACACATATGCATACATATATACAAACCCACACACACACATGCATACATACATAAATGCACATACATGCATAAATACACACCTACACACTCACACCCACACCCACACCCACACACTGTGAAGGCAAGTGCCAAGCTTGCAGTTTTCTCCAGCTCATGAGAAAGACAGAGAGAGAGACAGAGAGAGAGAAAAACTGCATAGGGCTTTGGAGGAAGCCCTCAGCCATGGAGGGCATGGAAAGAGATGGAGAAAGAGCCGCAGGCAGTGGAGAAGGAGGCCAGAAGCACATGTGCGTGGTTAGAATGCAGCCACTGGGGCCGGCCCCTGGGAGGCCTTGCAATGCTGGGTTCCTATCCCAGAGTCCCAGTTGGAGTCCCGGCTGCTCCACTTCCCACCCAGCTCCCTGCAAATGCACCTGGGAAAGCAGTAGAAGATGGCCCAAATTTTCGGGACCCCACACCCACCTGGGAGACCCAGATGGAGCTCCTGGCTCCCGGCTCCTGGCTTTGGATTGCACCAGCCCTTGGCCACTGCAGCTACAAATGCAAAGTAATTTTTTTCATTTTAAGAAGGTGCCTGGTATTGTGGAAGAGTGGGTAAAAACCCACCAAGGCAACACTGGTGTCCCATATGGACACTGGGGCAAGGCCCAGCTGCCCCGCTGCCTATGCAGCTCCGTGCTCATGTGTCTAGCAAAGCAGCAGACAACAGCCAAAAGATAGGACCCATGCACCCACGTGGGAGAGCTTATTTTTGTAATAAAACTTGCATTCAGGGCCGGCGCCGCGGCTCACTAGGCTAATCCTCCGTCTAGCGGTGCCGGCACACCGGGTTCTAGTCCCGGTTGGGGCGCCAGATTCTGTCCCGGTTGCCCCTCTTCCAAGCCAGCTCTCTGCTGTGGCCAGGGAGTGCAGTGGAGGATGGCCCAGGTGCTTGGGCCCTGCACCCCATGGGAGACCAGGAAAAGCACCTGGCTCCTGGCTCCTGCCATCGGATCAGCGCGGTGCACCGGCCGCAGCGCGCTGGCTGCGGCGGCCATTGGAGGGTGAACCAACGGCAAAGGAAGACCTTTCTCTCTGTCTCTCTCTCTCACTGTCCACTCTGCCTATCAAAAAAAAAAAAAAAACTTGCATTCAAGGATATACTTTCTTTTTTTAAAAAAAAACGAAGGTCTATTCATTTATTTGATGGTCAGAGTTACACAGAGAAAGAAGGAGAGGCACAGAGAGAGAGAGAACGAGAGAGAGAGAGAGTGTGTTCCATCCACTGGTTCACTCCCCAACTGGCCACAATGACTTGAAGTGTGTCGATCCAAAGGCAGGAGCCAGGAGCTTCTTCCCGGTCTCCCATGCAGATGCAGGGGCCCATCTTTTCCTGCTTTCCCAGGCCATGCCAGAGAGTGGGATCAGAAGAGGAGCAGCCTGGACTTGAACCAGAGCCCATATGGGATGCCTGCACTTCCACCCAGGGCTTTAACCCACTGCACCACAGTGCCGGCCCCATCAACGAACACTTTAAACAAAACTTTTTAAAAGAGAAAGATTGTATCTGTGTCTCCAGACAAGAAATGCACTCTACACTAGGTTTTTCCAATGCAAAGGAAAACATGAGAAAATACAGAGAGACTAAGAAATGCATGGAAAAAATGAGTCAAAAAATGGGTTCATTCTGGTGCAAAAAACAATTTTTTGAAAGCCATGCATAACTTTTTCTTTTCTTTTTATATTTAGATGGGCAGAGTTTGACAGGGAGAGAGAAACAGAGAGAAAGGTCTTCCTTCCGTTGGTTCAACCCTGCCCGCCAAATGGCCAATAGGCCGGCCGGCACGCTGTGCCTATCTGAAGCCAGGAGCCAGGTGCTACCTCCTGGTCTCGCATGGGGTGCTGAGCCCAAGCAGCTGGGCCATCTTCCACTGCCTTCCCGGGCCACAGCAGAGAGCTGGACTGGAAGAGGAGCAACTGGGACTAGGACCCAGCACCTATATGGGATGCCAGCGCCACAGGCAGAGGATTAACTGAGTGAGCCACGGCCACTGTCCCCATAACTTTTGCTTCACCCCTAGTTTCCCACACACTTTGTGAAGACCTCTTATCTGCTTAGGTTTCCAAACAGTTGTTCCCCAATCAAATGGTTTAAAATCAATTTCCACCCTGTGTCACATAAACATTTAAAAGATCTGAACAGTGAAACTGCTAAGCAAATTGAAAACACAAGTTTCAAGACTGGAAGGTTTTCTGTGCAACCAACATCAGAGTTTCTGGGAGACAACAAAGATACTCTACAAAACATCCAAAAATGCACAGTTCTATAAAATGAGAAAGGTCAGAAACAGGCAATGAGCATTCAAGAGGAAGCAGAATGGTGTCTAAAACAGTGATGCAGCTCTGTCCCCTCGATGGCTTGGGAAGTGCGTCACAGACCAGAGATTATGGGAGACCCAACTGGCTGCCATGTTAACTGTATGACAGTCACGGGCATCCAAAAGGATGGGAGAGACGACGGACACTCACTCACTGCTGGCGGGAGCCCAGTAGCAAACTGTGCTCCTGTTTGCTCCATTGCTATAAGCCAGCGATCCCGCCAACGGCCAACCTGGTGCCGGCATGGCTTGGCCTACCACCAAGCAAGCCCTGCACAGCCAACCTCTCGCCCACCTGCCTCGGCCACTTGCTCACTCGACATCACGACTCGGACCGGCAGTATTTCCGAAGCTGCTTCCTCTCCAGCGTCTGTGTTTGTCTGCCCCCTGCCACCCGGACGGCTCCTTTCTAGAACAGAGCCAACTCCTGACGGTATTAAGTCACACCCTAGACCAGATTGACAGATGTAGCACTTGAAGAGCTTATCAGATACATGGGATTAACAGATGCCAATTTACCTCGGAATCAGCCCTTAAGATGTTCGGATCCGGCTGAAGAGCCCATGAGAGTATTTTAGGCATGGAAAGCCAAGACACTCTGGAAAAAAAAAAAAAAAAAAACAAACCTAAATGAAAGATCTCTGCGAGTGAGAGAGATCCCAGTGGAAAGAACATGCCATCAAAGGAGGAGGTACCCTTCTCTGAAGGGAATTTCCACTTTGACTATGACCTTGTCTAAATAAGATGGGAGTTGGCAAACTCAAAAGGCTTCCCTAACCTAGGCAACTCAATAGCCTAGGGTGATTATTGACCCCAGAAACAAGAGTGTCAATTTCTTAGTCAACAACAGGAGTCACTGTGCACTTCCTCCTCATGTAGGATCTCTGCCCTTAACGTGTTGTAAAATGTGAATTCTTCCTATAACTAGTACTCAAACAGTACTTGACGCTTTGTGTTTCTGTGTGGGTGCAAACAGTTGAAATCTTTACTTACTATATACTATATTGATCTTCTGTATATAAAGATAATTGAAAATGAATCTTGATGTGAATGGAATGGGAGAGGGAGCGGGAGATGGGAGGATTGGATTGCGGGAAGGAGGCAAGTTATGGGGGGAAAAAGCCACGGTAATCTACAAGCTGTACTTTGGAAATTTAGATTTGTTAAATAAAAGTTAAAAAGAGAAAGAAAGAAAGATCAGTGCCCATATGGGCTGTTGGCGATGCAGGCTGGGGCTTTAACCCGCTGTGCGAAAGAGCCGTCCCCAATAAATAAAATCTTTAAAAACGAAAATACAATCAACTTTCTAAAAAAAAAAATCCGAAGAAAGCGAGGAGGTGGTATGTTAATTAGCGTGACTGTGGTGGTAACAAGAAAATCAATCCTTTTAAAGAACACTTTTTATTACAAATATGTTGATTGATTTGAAAGGCAGAGTTCCAGAGAGGGAGAGAGAGGTCTTGCACTCGCTGTTTCACTCCCCAAATGGCCACAACAGCCAGAGCTGAGCTGTTCCGAAGCCTGGATCCGGAGCTTCTTCTGGGTCTGGGTCTGGGTCTGGGTCTCCCACACACACAGGCCCAGGGCCCTGCCCGAGGACTTGGGCAAATCCTCTACTGCTTCCCAGCCATAGCAGAAAGCTGGATCGGAAGACCGGGGCCCCTACGGGATGCAGGCACTGCAGGCCTCTCTCTCTCTCTCTCTCTATCACTATGTATCTCTGTCTACCTGCCCTCAGGAACCCCATAAATCGTCTTCTTGTGGCACTTCACAAGTATCTAAGTTCACCATTACAAAACGTCCACACACTACAGAAAACCAGCCTCCAGGCTGTGATGCCTCAGACCAGCCCAGAGAGCCCCCCAAACTCCCAGCACATTTGCTTTTGTAAAGAACAAGGCAGAGGAGTGGTCCCTCCAGGGCTGGCCCTTTCCCTGCAGTATTCTTTGCTGGGCGCGCTGATTTTTAAACCAGGTCTGGGGAGGAAGGGAGGGAGCAGGTTACTCCAGAGGCAAGGACCCCAGGGAGACCCCATGGGCCTCAGAAGCTCGGGGCCCTTGTGGCATGGGCACGCTGGGCTCAAGCCTCTTTCTCAAACGCTGTGCCGGGCCCGGGAGGGAGCCGCAGGCATCAGGTAAAGGGGAGGGGGCCGGGCAGCCTCTGCCCTGCTCCCAAGCGATCCTCCACAGCAGAACCTAGAACTTTGCCCGCTAGGCTTTGCACCACAAAGGCTCACGTTCTGGGAGCTCGGTCTCTAAGGACACAGTACTGAGAGGTGCGGAGACCCTCGGAGGGGAGGCCTGGTGGGGTCATTCGGCCATGGGGTCGCGCGCAGCCGCCGTGGGCCCTGGGGGCAGTGAACCGGCCGATGGAAGACACCTCTCTCTGCCTCGAACTCGTTCAAAGAGATAAATACATCTTAAAAAAAAAAGTCGGTCTCATTGCGTCTCATCCAATACATTTAAACGCGCTCCCTGCACACACGTGTTGGCTCAGCCTGCGCGGGTGGCTCTCGGCTGGCTCCCCGCGCTGGGGCTGGGCGGCGCCATCCACCAGGCGCGGTCCTGGCCGCCACCGCCGGCCGGCTCAGACTTGAACTCTTGCGCCCACAACCGCAACCGCAATGCAGCCGCGAGGGCCCCGTCCGCCCGCCCGCCCGGGGGAGTCTTTCTTGTCAAGTGCCCACGCGCAGGAAGTTCGGGACAAGTCCCGGGGCAGCCTCTGCCTGCCAGCCTCGGGGGAACTGCGAAGCGCAGCGCGCGCATTGGCCATTGCCCTGAGCAGCCAGCGCAGCGGTGACCACAGCAAGTGAGTGCGCGGCGCGGAGCGGAGGGCGCCGGGCTCAGGACATACCTGGATCACATACACATCCAGATGAAGCTCGGACGCTAACTCTTGGACTCGGCTCCAATCTGGGCAGCGGCTGGTTTCTAAAACAGCTTGCAGCATGCCCAGCTGGTCGGGGGTAAAGGCCGTGCGGCTGCGGCGAGAGGACCTGGGCACTGCAGAGGGAACAGCAACACAGGCCTTTGGTTTGCTTTAAGCAGGAATCCATTGGAGTTCCTGATGCAGACATTTGGGGCGTGACCTGGTCCCCGGTTGCTCGGGAGACACCAGCGCTCTCTCTCGGGGTCTCTCCTCTTTGCCAGGGTCTCACAAAGGAATTTTGGAAAATGCACCCTGGAAGGCAGAGCCTGATCTCATGGTCATGCATTTTCGACGTGAGCTTGAACTTCACCAGGGGAAGATGTCCTGCTGCCACACACGTCCACACACACACACAGACACACAGAAACACACACATACATACACAAGAACACACACACATCCACCCACACACACACGCATACATACCTAAATGCACATACATGCATACATACACACCCACACACTCACACCCACACCCACACCCACACCCACACCTGCACCCACACCCTGTGAAGGCAAGTGCCAAGCTCCCAGTTTTCTCCCAGCTCATGAGAAAGACAGAGAGAGAGACAGAGAGAGAGAAAAACTGCATAGGGCTTTGGAGGAAGCCCTCAGCCATGGAGGGGTTGGAAAGAGATGGAGAAAGAGCCGCAGGCAGAGGAGAAGGAGGCCAGAAGCACATGTGCGTGGTTAGAATGCAGCCACTGGGGCCGGCCCCTGGGAGGCCTTGCAATGCTGGGTTCCTATCCCAGAGTCCCAGTTGGAGTCCCAGCTGCTCCACTTCCCACCCAGCTCCCTACAAATGCACCTGGGAAAGCAGTAGAAGATGGCCCAAGTACTCAGGCCCCCACACCCACGTGGGAGACCCAGATGGAGCTCCCGGCTCCTGGCTTTGGATTGCACCAGCCCTTGGCCATTGCAGCTACCCATGCAAATACACATGCAAAGGAAATGGTTTTTCATTTTCAGAAGGCGCCTGGCATTGTGGCAGAGTGGGTAAAACCCACCACTGGCAACACTGGCGTCCCATATGCACACTGGGGCAAGGCCCAGCTGCTCCGCTGCCTATGCAGCTCCCTGCTCATGTGCCTAGGGAAGCAGCAGAGGACGGCCCAAGTGATGGGACCCCTGCACCCATGTGGGAGAGCTTATTTTTATTATAAAACTCACATTAGGATAGACTTTCTTTCTTTCTTTGTTCTTTTTTGAAAAAAAAAAAAAGATGGATTCATTTCTTTGAAGGTCAGAGTTACTCCCCAACTGGCCACAATGGCTCGAGCTGTGCCAATGCAAAGGCAGGAGCCAGGAGCTTCTTCCGGGTCTGCCATGCAGGTGCAGGGGCCCAAGGACTTGGGCTGTGTTCTACTGCTTTCCCAGGCCATAGCAGAGGGCTGGATCAGAAAAGGAGCAGCCGGGACTCGAAGCGGCGCCCGGACTCGAAGCGGCGCCCGTATGGGATGCCTGCCCTTCAGGCCGGGGCTTTAAGCCGCTGCACCACAGCGCCGGCCCCATCAACTCACTCTTTCAACACACGGTTTTCAAAGAGAAAGATTGTGTCTGTGTCTCCAGACAAGAAATGCACTCTACACTAGGGTTTTCCAAGGCAAAGGAAAATGGGAGAAAATACAGAGAGACTAAGAAATGCATGGAAATAGGAGTCAAAAACTGAGCTCATTCTGGGGCAAAAAGAATGTTTTGGAACGCCATGCATAACTTTTTCTTCCTACCTATTTTCCCAGGAACTTTCTGAAGACCCCTTATCTGCATAGGTGGATTCCAAACAGTTTTTGCCCAAGTCAATGTTTTAAAATCCATTTCCATGAACTTTTCTAGGAGCCTTGCGTCACATGGACATTTAAAATATCTGAACAGTGCAACTCGGAAGCAAGTGGAAAACACAAGCCAAAGACTGGAAGGTTTTCTGTGCCAGCAACACCAGAGTTTCTGGGAGACCCCACTGGCTGCCGTGTTAACAGTATGACAGTCACGGGCATCCCAAAGGATGGGAGAGACGACGGACACTCGCTCACTGCTGGCGGGAGCCCTGCAGCAAACTGTGCTCCTGTTTGCTCCATTGCCAGAAGCCAGCGATCCCGCAAACGGCCAAGCCGGTGCCGGCATGGCTTGGCCTACCACCAAGCAAGCCCTGCACAGCCAACCTCTCGCCCACCCGCCTCGGCCACTTGCTCACTCGACATCAGGACGCGGACCGGCAGTATTTCCGAAGCTGCTGCTTCTCCAGCGTCTGCGCTTGTCTGCCCCTTGCCGCCCGCCCGCCTGGCTAAAGGATGGCTCCTTTAGAGAAGGAAGCCAACTTGGCATGGTATGAAGTCTTTGATGGACCCTCCCTAAGTCACACCCTAGACCTGATTGACAGATGTGCCGCTTGAAGAGGTGAACCCCAGCCCCTGGCTCCCGGCTCCCCATTGGCACAGCTCTGACCCTTGTGGCCATTTGGGGCGTGAAGCAACGGAAGGCAGACCTTTCTCCCTGTCTCTTCTTCTCACTGTCTGCAGCTCTACCTCTCCAAGAATTCAATAACAACATCCTCAAACAACGATTTATGTTATTTGATTTTACTTTATTTTATTGGAAAGACCAGTGCCCATATGGGCTGTTGGCGCTGCAGGCTGGAGGTTGAACCCGCTGTGCTACAGCGCCGGCCCCAATCAATCCAATCTTTAAAAATGAAAAGACAATCATCCTTCTGCAAAAACATCCTAAGAAAGCGAGGAGGTGGTATGTTAATTAGCGTGACTGTGGTGGTCACAAGAAAATCAATCTTTTCAAAAAACACTTTTTGGTACAGATGTGTTGATGGATTGGAAAGGCAGAGTTCCAGCCGCGGCCCCGGCTTGCGCGTTGTCTACGATGGCGCCCCCTGGCGCTCCACGGTGGCGGCGACCCCGGACTCTCTGGTGGCGGCTGGGGGCCAAGGCCGCGGCCAGGTCACCAGGCCCACCTGACTGCCCTCAGGAACCCCATAAATCCTCTTCTTTAAGCACTTCAAAAACATCTAAGTTCACCGTTACAAAACGTCCACACACTACAGAAAACCAGCCTCCAGGCTGTGATGCCTCCGACCAGCCCAGAGATCTCCCCAAAATCCCAACACGTTTAGTTTTGCAAAGAACGAGGCAGAGGAGTGGTCCCTTCAGGGCTGTCTCCAGGTCGCCGGCAGGGGCTCCTACATGCTTCATTCTTTTTTTCTTCTTTCTTTTTTCTAGGACTGGGAAAATTTGGCCCTTGAAGTCTGGGGGTTCAGATATCTGCTAGTCGTCGGGCTCGTCGTCATCGAACAAGCCGTACATGCGCACCAGCTCCCCGATGTCATGGGGCAACGAAGCCCAGGGCGCTGAGGAGTCCACATGGATATTTTGCAGATCGGCGGGCAGCGGGTCTTCGGCAGCCTCGGGGCCATGCGCCTGGGAGCTCTCAGGGCCGTGATCTTCCTGCGAAGGTGCGCTGAGCTCTGAACCTGGTGGTGGTGGGGACTCGCCGGGCTGGCGGGGCTGGCCCTTTCGCTGCAGTTTTCTTTGCTGGGCGCGCTGATTTTTAAACCAGGTCTGGGGAGGAAGGGAGGGAACAGGTTACTCCAGGGGCAAGGACCCCAGGGAGACCCCATGGGCCTCAGAAGCTCGGGGCCCTTGTGGCGTGGGCACGCTGGGCTCAAGCCTCTTTCTCAAACGCTGTGCCGGGCCCGGGAGGGAGCCGCAGGCATCAGGTAAAGGGGAGGGGGCCGGGCAGCCTCTGCCCTGCTCCCAAGCGATCCTCTGCTGCAGACCTAGAACTTTGCGCGCTAGGCTTTGCACCACAAAGGCTCACGTTCTGGGAGCTCGGTCTCTAAGGACACAGTACTGAGAGGTGCGGAGACCCTCGGAGGGGAGGCCTGGTGGGGTCATTCGGCCATGGGGTCTAAGCCGCCTCAAACTCTTTCAAATAAATAATAAATAAATCTTAAAAAAGAAATTCTGTCTCATTGCCTCTCACACAATACATTTAAAGAAATACACTTTGGAAACGCGCTCCCCGCACACACGTGTTCGCTCCGCCTGGCCTGCGCGGGCGGCCCTTGGCTGGCTCCCGCGGGCTGGGCGGAGCCATCCACCAGGCATAGTCCTGGCCACCTGCTCACACTTGAACTCTTCTGCCCCAAGGCAGCCGCGAGCGCCAGGGGCAGTCTATCTTGTCAAGGGCCCACCCGCAGGGACTTCGGGACCAGCCCCGCGGCAGCCTCTGCCTGCCAGCTTTGCAGGGACTGCGAAGCACGCGCATTGGCGACTGCCCTGAGCGGCCAGCACAGCGGTGACCGCAAGCGAGTGAGTGCGTGGCACGGAGGGCGCAGGGCTCGGGACATACCTTGATCACACACTCATCCAAACATAGCTTTGCCGCTAACTCTTGTATCTTCTCCCAGTCAGGACAGGGGGTCGTTTCGAAAACAGCTTTCAACATCCCCAACTGGTCGGGGGTAAAGGCCGTGCGGCTGCGGCGAGCACACCTGGGCGCTGCAGAGGGAACAGGAACAAAGGGCTTTGGTTTGCTTTCAGAAAGAATCCATTGGCCATCCTGATGCCGGCTTTGGCTCCAGCAGCCACTGCATGCATTTCGGGAGCGAGCCGGTAGACAGCAGCCCTCTCGGGGTCTCTCCTCTTTGCCTGGGTCTCCCAAAGGAATTTTGGAAAATGCACCCTGGAAGGCAGAGCCTGATCTCATGGTCATGCATTTTCGCCGTGAGCTTGAGCTTCACAAGGGGAAGATGTCCTGCTGCCACACACACACACACACACACACACATATACACATAAATACAAACCCACACACACAGTAAGACACAGACACAGAAAGTCACACACACATACATACTCATACATACACACCCACACACCCACGACATACATACATACATACACACACATACATACATAAGAACCCACACACTAACACAAAGACAGACACATACAGACACACACAGAAAGATACACACATGTACATACACACATATGCAAACATATATACAAACCCACACACAAACACAAACAAGACACACACAGACAAACACACACATACATACATTCATACACACCCACACCCACAGCCTGTGAAGGCAAGTGCCAAGCTCGCAGTTTTCTCCCAGCTCATGAGAAAGACAGAGAGAGAGACAGAGAGAGAGAAAAACTGCATAGGGCTTTGGAGGAAGCCCTCAGCCATGGAGGGGATGGAAAGAGATGGAGAAAGAGCCGCAGGCAGAGGAGAAGGAGGCCAGAAGCACATGTGCGTGGTTAGAATGCAGCCACTGGGGCTGGCCCCTGGGAGGCCTTGCAATGCTGGGTTCCTATCCCAGAGTCCCAGTTGGAGTCCCAGTTGCTCCACTTCCCACCTAGCTCCCTGCAAATGCACCTGGGAAAGCAGTAGAAGATGGCCCAAGTACTCAGGCCCCCACACCCACATGGAAGACCCAGATGGAGCTCCCGGCTCCTGGCTTTGGATTGCACCAGCCCTTGGCCATTGCAGCTACCCAAGCAAATACACATACAAAGTAAAAGTTTTTTTTCAATTTCAGAAGGCGCCTGGCATTGTGGCAGAGTGGGTAAAACCCACCACTGGCAACACTGGTATCCCATATGGACACTGGGGCAAGGCCCAGCTGCTCCACTGCCTATGCAGCTCCCCGCTCATGTGCCTAGGGAAGCAGCAGAGGACGGCGCAAATGAAGGGACCCCTGCACCCATGTGGGAGAGCTTATTTTTATTATAAAACTTGCATTCAAGGATATACTTTCTTTTTTTCAAAAAAAAAAAAGGTCTATTCATTTATTTGATGGTCAGAGTTACACAGAGAAAGAAGGAGAGACAGAGCGAGAGAGAGACAGAGAGAGAGAGAGAGTGTTCCATCCACTGGTTCACTCCCCAACTGGCCACAATGACATGAGCTGTGCCAATCCAAAGGCAGGAGCCAGGAGCTTCTTCCCGGTCTCCCATGTGGGTGCAGGGGCCCATCTTTTCCTGCTTTCCCAGGCCATGCCAGAGAGCGGGATCAGAAGAGGAGCAGCCTGGACTTGAACCAGAGCCCATATGGGATGCCTGCACTTCCAGCCAGGGCTTTAACCCACTGCACCACAGCGCCGGCCCCATCAACGAACACTTTAAACAAAACTTTTTAAAAGAGAAAGATTGTATCTGTGTCTCCAGACAAGAAATGCACTCTACACTAGGTTGTTCCAATGCAAAGGAAAACATGAGAAAATACAGAGAGACTAAGAAATGCATGGAAAAAATGAGTCAAAAAATGGGTTCATTCTGGTGCAAAAAACAATTTTTTGAAAGCCATGCATAACTTTTTCTTTTCTTTTTATATTTAGACGGGCAGAGTTGGACAGTGAGGGAGAAACAGACAGAAAGGTCTTCCTTCCGTTGGTTCACCCCCGCTCCCCTAATGACCAATACAGCCGGCCTTCGCGCTGTGCCGATCTGAAGCCAGGAGCCAGGTGCTTCCTCCTGGTCTCCCATGCGGGTGCAGGGCCCAAGCACCTGGGCCATCTTCCACTGCCTTCCTGGGCCACAGCAGAGAGCTGGACTGGAAGAGGAGCAACCAGGACTAGGACCCAGCACCTATATGGGATGCCAGCGCCACAGGCAGAAGATTAACTGAGTGAGCCACGGCCACTGTCCCCATCACTTTTGCTTCACCCCTAGTTTCCCACACACTTTGTGAAGACCTCTTATCTGCTTAGGTTTCCAAACAGTTGTTCCCCAATCAAATGGTTTAAAATCAATTTCCACCCTGTGTCACATAAACATTTAAAAGATCTGAACAGTGAAACTGCTAAGCAAATTGAAAACACAAGTTTCAAGACTGGAAGGTTTTCTGTGCAACCAACATCAGAGTTTCTGGGAGACAACAAAGATACTCTACAAAACAACCAAAAACGAAACGCACAGTTCTTTAAAATGAGAAAGGTCAGAAACAGGCAATGAGCATTCAAGAGGAAGCAGAATGGTGTCTAAAACAGTGATGCAGCCCTGTCCCCTCGATGGCTTGGGAAGTGCGTCACAGACCAGAGATTATGGGAGAGAGACCCAACTGGCTGCCGTGTTAACTGTATGCCAGTCACGGGCATCCAAAAGGATGGGAGAGACGACGGACACTCACTCACTGCTGGCGGGAGCCCAGTAGCAAACTGTGCTCCTGTTTGCTCCATTGCTATAAGCCAGCGATCCCGCCAACGGCCAACCTGGTGCCGGCATGGCTTGGCCTACCACCAAGCAAGCCCTGCACAGCCAACCTCTCGCCCACCCGCCTCGGCCACTTGCTCACTCGACATCACGACTCGGACCGGCAGTATTTCCGAAGCTGCTTCTTCTCCAGCGTCTGTGTTTGTCTGCCCCCTGCCACCCGGACGGCTCCTTTCTAGAACAGAGCCAACTCCTGACGGTATTAAGTCACACCCTAGACCAGATTGACAGATGTAGCACTTGAAGAGCTTATCAGATACATGGGATTAACAGATGCCAATTTACCTCGGAATCAGCCCTTAAGATGTTCGGATCCGGCTGAAGAGCCCATGAGAGCATTTTAGGCATGGAAAGCCAAGACACTCTGGAAAAAAAAAAAAAAAACCTAAATGAAAGATCTCTGCGAGTGAGAGAGATCCCAGTGGAAAGAACATGCCATCAAAGGAGGAGGTACCCTTCTCTGAAGGGAATTTCCACTTTGACTATGACCTTGTCTAAATAAGATGGGAGTTGGCAAACTCAAAAGGCTTCCCTAACCTAGGCAACTCAATAGCCTAGGGTGATTACTGACCCCAGAAACAAGAGTGTCAATTTCTTAGTCAACAACAGGAGTCACTGTGCACTTCCTCCTCATGTAGGATCTCTGCCCTTCACGTGTTGTAAAATGTGAATTCTTCCTATAACTAGTACTCAAACAGTACTTGACGCTTTGTGTTTCTGTGTGGGTGCAAACAGTTGAAATCTTTACTTACTATATACTATATTGATCTTCTGTATATAAAGATAATTGAAAATGAATCTTGATGTGAATGGAATGGGAGAGGGAGCGGGAGATGGGAGGATTGGGTTGCGGGAAGGAGGCAAGTTATGGGGGGAAAAAGCCACGGTAATCTACAAGCTGTACTTTGGAAATTTAGATTTGTTAAATAAAAGTTAATAAAGAAAGAAAGAAAGATCAGTGCCCATATGGGCTGTTGGCGATGCAGGCTGGGGCTTTAACCCGCTGTGCGAAAGAGCCGTCCCCAATAAATAAAATCTTTAAAAACGAAAATACAATCAACTTTCTAAAAAAAAAAATCCGAAGAAAGCGAGGAGGTGGTATGTTAATTAGCGTGACTGTGGTGGTAACAAGAAAATCAATCCTTTTAAAAAACACTTTTTATTACAGATATGTTGATTGATTTGAAAGGCAGAGTTCCAGAGAGGGAGAGAGAGGTCTTGCACTCGCTGTTTCACTCCCCAAATGGCCACAACAGCCAGAGCTGAGCTGTTCCGAAGCCTGGATCCGGAGCTTCTTCTGGGTCTGGGTCTGGGTCTGGGTCTGGGTCTCCCACACACACAGGCCCAGGGCCCTGCCCGAGGACTTGGGCAAATCCTCTACTGCTTCCCAGCCATAGCAGAAAGCTGGATCGGAAGACCGGGGCCCCTACGGGATGCAGGCACTGCAGGCCTCTCTCTCTCTCTCTCTATCACTATGTATCTCTCTCTACCTCTCTATTGTTAGAGTCGACTGCCCGAAAAACGTCACCAAGAGACATCTCTTATGCAAACAGCAAGGGGAAGCTTTATTGATTATCCAGCATGCTGGGGCTGTCTGATCATACATGAACAGAGCAGCCCCGAATAACCAAAGGTTAGGGTTTATAAAGGCAAAAACCGCAAAACCGGGAAGGGGGGAATACATGGTTGCTATGCACGGTTGCTATACACAGTTGCTAAAATCAAAAGAGAGTACATAAAATCAAAAGACTATATGGTTACTGGGGTCAACATAACCTAAAACCTAAGTGAAATTAATATTTATCATAATCTTGACAACATCAGTTACAATATTACAATCAGCAATTAGGACTTGACATTAATGTAAGACACAGACAAATCACATCTTCATTATTAGCCCAGGTAACCCAGGTGCAACCTTTCTACTTTTAAGCTTGAGCAATCATGCTAGGGGGTTTTTGTGTGTTGCCAAGGGTGATGTAGTGCACTGCTATTGTCCGACTATTTGAGATCATAGTTTCAGACCAGAGTCTCACGGTGGGGGGTGCTTTCTCAGAATGGAGTCTCAAGTGCTCCAAAATGGAGTCCCTGCTGTCAAGGTGCTACTTCACTCTGTCTTATTTTTACAGCTGTACCAGGAAGGTTTAAACCTGTAAGCTTAAGCTTAACTTTTTACACCCGCACATATACAATTTTAACTCTTCATTCCCCACTCCTTGTTGTGAGGATCTCTAATCTTAGAGATTTGTTTTTGTATCTTTTAATGTGACATACTGTTGTCTTATGATCATGAGTTTAACATTTTTAACTTGTTTCCGCAAGAAGGTGATGAGTCTATTTAACACACAAGGTCCTATGGTTACAATTAGGAGTAGAATAATTAAGGGTCCTGTTTGGGCTGACAGTAGAGTAGTAAGCCATGGGGACTGGCCGAACCATGACTCAAACCATCCCTGTTGAGTTTCCCTCTCCTGTTGCCGTTTTTCCAGTCGTTTTCTGAGTTTGGCCATGAAGTTTCTAACCACCTGGGTTCAGTCAGCATAAAAACAATATTTTTCCTTTAGGGCCGCACATAACACCCCCCACCTATGAGAATGAGATCCAACCCCCGCCTGTTCTGTAATACTGAAATGCAGATACTGGGCTGCATCTGGGAGATTGTGGAAGATTTGTCAGGCAGAAGGATCTCCACCTGGCAGGTTATCAGGTAGAAGGGGGCAGGGCAGGATGTAAAGGCCGGGCTGCCCATGAAACATTGTCAGGATGACTGAGATGCAGATGCATATGGTGGACACATTAGGCCTTTATGTCACACACACATAAGCTCATAACTGACTTTCTGCCTAATATTTTTCCCTCAAGAGGTAATACCCAAAATTCTTCTTTGGGATTATGGATGGAGTTCCATCTTCTGTAACTTCTTCGAAGCTGGCATGTGGGCGTCGAGGGGGATTTGGGTATTTCCTCTTGCTACCTGTCTTATGGTGTGCAACAGTGGCCTTGGAGAGACTGTACTGCTTGGTCCAGAGGGCTGCTCAGGTCGTCCAGTGGAATGGGCTGGAAGTCTTGCCTGGTGACCATTTGGAGTTAACAGCTTTTAGTCTGTTAGAGACAAAACAAATAAGGGCATTAAAAACACACGGTGTAAGGAGAAGCATCTATAGTTTCAGTACAGGAGTGGAGGGGACCACTTCCCCCTGGACTATTGGATAGACTTTTAAGGCCTGGCAGGGTGTGTGAGGCCCAGACCTATCCATGGGGTGCTGTTAAGAAAATTGTAAGAGATGCAAATCTCCTTTAAGGGAGGCACCCTGTTGACTTGCATTACATGGCTGGACTAGGAGAGTTAAATAGGAGGCTGATAGAAATAGGCAACTTACGTTTTACTGACCCTAGGCCATCCCCTCAATAGCAGTGGCTGGAGCTGGAAGCTGGGCAGAGGCTGGGCAGAGCCAAAGGCTTTTTAGCTCGGGGCCACAGGGTCAGCGGTTCTGAACCAGGAGTCCTTCGACACCCAGGGCAGTTCCGTGTCCAGTGGCCGTGCTCTTGGCAGGGCTGACAGAAGGCATTTGCTGTTACAACAGCTGCTTGCCCAATGCCCTGGCTCCTTATATCAGCAACAGGTGCACAGGTTTGGGGTGCACTGGCCTTGCTGGGTCTCCTTGATGGCAGATCACCGTGTAAAGCAGCCATTGATTGGCCTGTTGCCCATCCCTACATTGCTCCTGCTGCTAGCTTGCTCCTCATTCCACTGGTCTCTAATAAAGTGGACCATGGAGGCAGCCTCTATGATGCCAGTCAAGGGGGGTGCCCAACCCAACCCTGATTTTTGGAGATTTTTTAATATCAGGGTGAGCTAGAAAAATTATGGTCATGGGCAAATTCTGACACTTAGTATTTTCCTGTGAGTTAAGACCGTGCCCATGAGGAGAACTATGACCCTTTAGGTAAGATCAACTGTGGTGACCTGTTTGTATACTTTGAGGTCGTCAGTTTAACTTTTTATCTATTTTTTAGTTTGGTTTAAAAGGGGAGTTCTGCCCATTTAACGCGTACACTGAAAAATTGATCTAGTAGTTTAACCCCCCCCCTTTTTTTTTATGTTGTTTGGGGCCCTATACTGTGGCCAGGCATTATTACAGAAAAGGTCAGTCATCCCTTAAATAAGGTCTGGGGATCAAACCGTATGTCACAGTGGAGAGTCCTGCAGAACAGTAGTAACTTCCCTTCTGGAAGAGAAAAGAGGAGAAGTGAGGCAGCAAGTTGGGTCTCTAGCCTGACTTTCTGGGCTTTTAGATTTAACTGGCAGTTTAACCAGTGTTTACTGTGTAGCCTGACTTAGAGGAGAAATTGTGGCAGAGGTCTCTGCCATCCTTTGGCTTCCGGGTATTTACCGTGTAGCCTGTGGACACTAGCGCTTTCTTGGGTTTCTGGAACCCAGTTTTTTAGCATCTGCCACATAACCATAACTTAACAGAGACAGTAGAGTACACAATGGATTAACATGAATTTTATGTCTCTTGTTGTCGAATAAACCAGAAATAAAAAAAACCTTGTATATAAGAGTTTTATTTAACAGAGTCAAAAAGAGCTTACAGGACCTAACTCTAGAAATGGCAGAGTAATCGATTAAGCAGACACTGTTAAAATAGACGTTACAGTTTTTGCAGAAACAGATTCCAAGATTTATGATTTAGACCATTTTTAGATATTTACTAACATTAGTATATTTTTTTTTAAACTCCATTGTTATAACAGAAGATTAGACTTTAACTTTAGGTCAGTGTAATTTTGGTATTAGCATTTAACTCTGTAAATAATATTTTAAAATTATAAACATTTTAAAACTTTTTATGACTTGTTTACACCTTTTGAAACTTTATACCCGTAGTTTTTTTTTTTACATAGCCTTGAATTGTCATGTATGGACAACCTATGAGAATACATGTTAACAAACTCAGTTTTTTTTTTATTGAATTTGAGATGTTAAAAGTATATATAATATATTTTTCCAAGTTTTACTTAGCACTGATGCCTAGATGACTTAAGACACTGAGTTATTAATGAATACCACACCATTATCTGAAATAAAAGTTAAAATTACATTTTTATATTTTTAAGTAACACGAGGATAACACCTCCTGGACAGCAAACATTAGTGCATGTTTACAACTTTGAAAAGATCTTCCTCATTAAGAGAAACAAGTTTAAAGCATATCAAAGACATGTAAAACTGAGCAAGCAAGCCACTGAGCAAACTGAAGGGCGTTTGCATTACCTCAATTTTCTGAACCAATCTGCATTGGCTTACTTTAGTTAACAACATAAAGGCTTGTATACACAGAATTTTACTCTTATTTTTATAAGACCGCTTTAGCTGGAAAGCAATAACATAAATACAGCATAGGTCTGACACCATTTATAACATTTTAATATATTTTATATAATTTGAATTGACCCAAGCAGCTGTTACTTTAACAAATTTAGAGTCTCGTCCTTTGAGAGTTCCAGGGATCCGACTGGAAGCCCAAAGTTGGAAGACTCAGTTTAGAATTTAAGCTGTCAGAGAGTCAAACCATTTAGCCAAAATTAGTACATTTCTGATCAGTTGGGTAATTACTTAGACATTAAAAACAGATAAACAATGTAAACAAACTTCGTGCTGTAGTTTTTCCAATCAAGACTCATAATGGCAATAGAAAAACGCGAAACCTTCAAGACAGGTGAACGCTCTCAGATGAGTCAGGGACAGCAGCACAGAAAAGAGCTGATTATCAGCATATGAACCCATTGTTTAGGTTTTTATTAGCTGCAAAGAGAAAAACCCATCAGTTTGGAAAGGGTTAATGGCTTAAGGTTCTGGCTCCCTTAGGTAAGGTCAGCAGTGGTATTGAATTGGAAATTCCTCCAGGAGAGGAAAAAGAAGCAGCCCTGGGGTGGGGGCTCTGCCTAGAGATATTTGGAGTGCAGAGAAAGGCTGTGTTCCCCCATTTACAGGGAAGACTGCACACACCGGGGCCTGGCAGGACTAATCGTGGGGTTGGGTAGGTGCGCCGTTTTACCAAGAGTGTTGGGAACCTCCTATAATTTAACCAAAGCCAGATCAATTAGGACTACTGCAGACACTCAGTCAATTACAACAGATAGTTAACTTTAGCTCTTTTCCAGATTTAGTCCTCAGGCAATCAAAGCTTAGCAACAGTAATAGTTCACAAAAAACTTAAGACGCACCAGAGCTACCATAAGTTGCAAAGACGGAAAACTTTTTACCCGGTTGGAAAGGGTTAACAGGTAACAGGTAACAGCTTTTCCCTGGGTGGAGAGACCTGTGGAATTTCCCTCTCCCTTTCTCCTGGCCAGTGGTATAGGAATGGAGATGAGGAGAGCAAAAGAGTGGGGGAGGGAGCCCCGGGAGGAGGAGGAAGGCAGAAAGCAATGAAGCTCCTCATGAAATCTTCTATCGCTTAAGGTTACCTCAGGCCCGCCCTCTTGCTCTTACTGTCCAATCAGGAGCGAGGGAGGGATTCCTTCGGGCTCCAGCAGGGCAGGGATATTTTTTTCTTTTTTCTTTGTTTGAAGGCAGAGTTCAGAGCGGTAGAGTTAGTGATGAGATAGAGGTAGAGAGAGATACAGAGAGATAGAGATAGGGATAGAGAGGTAGAGAGAGATACATAGTGATAGAGAGAGAGAGAGAGAGAGAGAGAGAGAGAGAGAGAGAGAGGCCTGCAGTGCCTGCATCCCGTAGGGGCCCCGGTCTTCCGATCCAGCTTTCTGCTATGGCTGGGAAGCAGTAGAGGATTTGCCCAAGTCCTCGGGCAGGGCCCTGGGCCTGTGTGTGTGGGAGACCCAGACCCAGACCCAGACCCAGACCCAGAAGAAGCTCCGGATCCAGGCTTCGGAACAGCTCAGCTCTGGCTGTTGTGGCCATTTGGGGAGTGAAACAGCGAGTGCAAGACCTCTCTCTCCCTCTCTGGAACTCTGCCTTTCGAATCAATCAACATATCTGTAATAAAAAGTGTTTTTTAAAAGGATTGATTTTCTTGTTACCACCACAGTCACGCTAATTAACATACCACCTCCTCGCTTTCTTCGGATTTTTTTTTTTTTAGAAAGTTGATTGTATTTTCGTTTTTAAAGATTTTATTTATTGGGGACGGCTCTTTCGCACAGCGGGTTAAAGCCCCAGCCTGCATCGCCAACAGCCCATATGGGCACTGATCTTTCTTTCTTTCTTTTTTTAACTTTTATTTAACAAATCTAAATTTCCAAAGTACAGCTTATAGATTACCGTGGCTTTTCCCCCCATAACTTGCCTCCTTCCCGCAATCCAATCCTCCCATCTCCCGCTCCCTCTCCCATTCCATTCACATCAAGATTCATTTTCAATTATCTTTATATACAGAAGATCAATATAGTATATAGTAAGTAAAGATTTCAACTGTTTGCACCCACACAGAAACACAAAGCGTCAAGTACTGTTTGAGTACTAGTTATAGGAAGAATTCACATTTTACAACACGTGAAGGGCAGAGATCCTACATGAGGAGGAAGTGCACAGTGACTAAGAAATTGACACTCTTGTTTCTGGGGTCAGTAATCACCCTAGGCTATTGAGTTGCCTAGGTTAGGGAAGCCTTTTGAGTTTGCCAACTCCCATCTTATTTAGACAAGGTCATAGTCAAAGTGGAAATTCCCTTCAGAGAAGGGTACCTCCTCCTTTGATGGCATGTTCTTTCCACTGGGATCTCTCTCACTCGCAGAGATCTTTCATTTAGTTTTTTTTTTTTTTCCAGAGTGTCTTGGCTTTCCATGCCTAAAATACTCTCATGGGCTCTTCAGCCGGATCCGAACATCTTAAGGGCTGATTCCGAGGTAAATTGGCATCTGTTAATCCCATGTATCTGATAAGCTCTTCAAGTGCTACATCTGTCAATCTGGTCTAGGGTGTGACTTAATACCGTCAGGAGTTGGCTCTGTTCTAGAAAGGAGCCGTCCGGGTGGCAGGGGGCAGACAAACACAGACGCTGGAGAGGAAGCAGCTTCGGAAATACTGCCGGTCCGAGTCGTGATGTCGAGTGAGCAAGTGGCCGAGGCGGGTGGGCGAGAGGTTGGCTGTGCAGGGCTTGCTTGGTGGTAGGCCAAGCCATGCCGGCACCAGGTTGGCCGTTGGCGGGATCGCTGGCTTATAGCAATGGAGCAAACAGGAGCACAGTTTGCTACTGGGCTCCCGCCAGCAGTGAGTGAGTGTCCGTCGTCTCTCCCATCCTTTTGGATGCCCGTGACTGTCATACAGTTAACACGGCAGCCAGTTGGGTCTCTCTCCCATAATCTCTGGTCTGTGACGCACTTCCCAAGCCATCGAGGGGACAGGGCTGCATCACTGTTTTAGACACCATTCTGCTTCCTCTTGAATGCTCATTGCCTGTTTCTGACCTTTCTCATTTTAAAGAACTGTGCGTTTCGTTTTTGGTTGTTTTGTAGAGTATCTTTGTTGTCTCCCAGAAACTCTGATGTTGGTTGCACAGAAAACCTTCCAGTCTTGAAACTTGTGTTTTCAATTTGCTTAGCAGTTTCACTGTTCAGATCTTTTAAATGTTTATGTGACACAGGGTGGAAATTGATTTTAAACCATTTGATTGGGGAACAACTGTTTGGAAACCTAAGCAGATAAGAGGTCTTCACAAAGTGTGTGGGAAACTAGGGGTGAAGCAAAAGTTATGGGGACAGTGGCCGTGGCTCACTCAGTTAATCTTCTGCCTGTGGCGCTGGCATCCCATATAGGTGCTGGGTCCTAGTCCTGGTTGCTCCTCTTCCAGTCCAGCTCTCTGCTGTGGCCCAGGAAGGCAGTGGAAGATGGCCCAGGTGCTTGGGCCCTGCACCCGCATGGGAGACCAGGAGGAAGCACCTGGCTCCTGGCTTCAGATCAGCACAGCGCGAAGGCTGGCTGTATTGGTCATTAGGGGAGCGGGGGTGAACCAACGGAAGGAAGACCTTTCTGTCTGTTTCTCCCTCACTGTCCAACTCTGCCCGTCTAAATATAAAAAGAAAAGAAAAAGTTATGCATGGCTTTCAAAAAATTGTTTTTTGCACCAGAATGAACCCATTTTTTGACTCATTTTTTCCATGCATTTCTTAGTCTCTCTGTATTTTCTCATGTTTTCCTTTGCATTGGAACAACCTAGTGTAGAGTGCATTTCTTGTCTGGAGACACAGATACAATCTTTCTCTTTTAAAAAGTTTTGTTTAAAGTGTTCGTTGATGGGGCCGGCGCTGTGGTGCAGTGGGTTAAAGCCCGGGCTGGAAGTGCAGGCATCCCATATGGGCTCTGGTTCAAGTCCAGGCTGCTCCTCTTCTGATCCCGCTCTCTGGCATGGCCTGGGAAAGCAGGAAAAGATGGGCCCCTGCACCCACATGGGAGACCGGGAAGAAGCTCCTGGCTCCTGCCTTTGGATTGGCACAGCTCATGTCATTGTGGCCAGTTGGGGAGTGAACCAGTGGATGGAACACTCTCTCTCTCTCTGTCTCTCTCTCTCTCTCTCTGTCTCTCCTTCTTTCTCTGTGTAACTCTGACCATCAAATAAATGAATAGACCTTTTTTTTCTTTTAAAAAAAAAGAAAGTATATCCTTGAATGCAAGTTTTATAATAAAAATAAGCTCTCCCACATGGGTGCAGGGGTGCTATCTTTTGGCTGTTGTCTGCTGCTTCCCTAGGCACATGAGCAGGGAGCTGCATAGGCAGCGGAGCAGCTGGGCCTTGCCCCAGTGTGCATATGGGACGCCAGTGTTGCCAGTGGTGGGTTTTACCCACTCTGCCACAATGCCAGGCGCCTTCTGAAAATGAAAAAAAATTTACTTTGTATGTGTATTTGCTTGGGTAGCTGCAATGGCCAAGGGCTGGTGCAATCCAAAGCCAGGAGCCGGGAGCTCCATCTGGGTCTCCCATGTGGGTGTGGGGGCCTGAGTACTTGGGCCATCTTCTACTGCTTTCCCAGGTGCACTTGCAGGGAGCTGGGTGGGAAGTGGAGCAGCCGGGACTCCAACTGGGACTCTGGGATAGGAACCCAGCATTGCAAGGCCTCCCAGGGGCCGGCCCCAGTGGCTGCACTCTAACCACGCACATGTGCTTCTGGCCTCCTTCTCCTCTGCCTGCGGCTCTTTCTCCATCTCTTTCCAACCCCTCCATGGCTGAGGGCTTCCTCCAAAGCCCTATGCAGTTTTTCTCTCTCTCTGACTCTCTCTCTGTCTTTCCCATGAGCTGGGAGAAAACTGGGAGCTTGGCACTTGCCTTCACAGGGTGTGGGTGTGGGTGTGTATGAATGTATGTATGTGTATGTATGTGTGTGTTTGTCTGTGAGTGTCTTGTTTGTGTTTGTGTGTGGGTTTGTATATATGTTTGCATATGTGTGTATGTACATGTGTGTATCTTTCTGTGTGTGTCTGTATGTGTCTGTCTTTGTGTTAGTGTGTGGGTTCTTATGTATGTATGTGTGTGTAGGTATGTATGTATGTCGTGGGTGTGTGGGTGTGTATGTATGAGTATGTATGTGTGTGTGACTTTCTGTGTCTGTGTCTTACTGTGTGTGTGGGTTTGTATGTATGTGTGTGTGTGTGTGTGTGTGTGTGGCAGCAGGACATCTTCCCCTCGTGAAGCTCAAGCTCACGGCGAAAATGCATGACCATGAGATCAGGCTCTGCCTTCCAGGGTGCATTTTCCAAAATTCCTTTGGGAGACCCAGGCAAAGAGGAGAGACCCCGAGAGGGCTGCTGTCTACCGGCTCGCTCCCGAAATGCATGCAGTGGCTGCTGGAGCCAAAGCCGGCATCAGGATGGCCAATGGATTGTTTCTGAAAGCAAACCAAAGCCCTTTGTTCCTGTTCCCTCTGCAGCGCCCAGGTGTGCTCGCCGCAGCCGCACAGACTTTACCCCCGACCAGTTGGGGATGTTGAAAGCTGTTTTCGAAACGACCCCCTGTCCTGACTGGGAGAAGATACAAGAGTTAGCGGCAAAGCTATGTTTGGATGAGTGTGTGATCAAGGTATGTCCCGAGCCCTGCGCCCTCCGTGCCACGCACTCACTCGCTTGCGGTCACCGCTGTGCTGGCCGCTCAGGGCAGTCGCCAATGCGCGCGCTTCGCAGTCCCTGCAAAGCTGGCAGGCAGAGGCTGCCGCGGGGCTGGTCCTGAAGTCCCTGCGGGTGGGCCCTTGACAAGATAGACTGCCCCTGGCGCTCGCGGCTGCCTTGGGGCAGAAGAGTTCAAGTGTGAGCAGGTGGCCAGGACTATGCCTGGTGGATGGCTCCGCCCAGCCCGCGGGAGCCAGCCAAGGGCCGCCCGTGCAGGCCAGGCGGAGCGAACACGTGTGTGCGGGGAGCGCGTTTCCAAAGTGTATTTCTTTCAATGTATTGTGTGAGAGGCAATGAGACAGAATTTCTTTTTTAAGATTTATTTATTATTTATTTGAAAGAGTTTGAGGCGGCTTAGACCCCATGGCCGAATGACCCCACCAGGCCTCCCCTCCGAGGGTCTCCGCACCTCTCAGTACTGTGTCCTTAGAGACCGAGCTCCCAGAACGTGAGCCTTTGTGGTGCAAAGCCTAGCGCGCAAAGTTCTAGGTTCTGCAGCGGAGGATCGCTTGGGAGCAGGGCAGAGGCTGCCCGGCCCCCTCCCCTTTACCTGATGCCAGCGGCTCCCTCCCAGGCCCGGCACAGCGTTTGAGAAAGAGGCTTGAGCCCAGCGTGCCCACGCCACAAGGGCCCCGAGCTTCTGAGGCCCATGGGGTCTCCCTGGGGTCCTTGCCCCTGGAGTAACCTGTTCCCTCCCTTCCTCCCCAGACCTGGTTTAAAAATCAGCGCGCCAAGCAAAGAAAACTGCAGCGAAAGGGCCAGCCCTGCCAGCCCGGCGAGTCCCCACCACCACCAGGTTCACAGATCAGCGCACCTTCGCAGGAAGATCATGGCCCTGAGAGCTCCCAAGCGCATGGCCCCGAGGCTGCCGAAGACCCGCTGCCCGCCGATCTGCAAAATATCCATGTGGACTCCTCAGCGCCCTGGGCTTCGTTGCCCCATGACATCGGGGAGCTGGTGCGCATGTACGGCTTGTTCGATGACGACGAGCCCGACGACTAGCAGATATCTGAACCCCCAGACTTCAAGGGCCAAATTTTCCCAGTCCTAGAAAAAAGAAAGAAGAAAAAAAGAATGAAGCATGTAGGAGCCCCTGCCGGCGACCTGGAGACAGCCCTGAAGGGACCACTCCTCTGCCTCGTTCTTTGCAAAACTAAACGTGTTGGGATTTTGGGGAGATCTCTGGGCTGGTCGGAGGCATCACAGCCTGGAGGCTGGTTTTCTGTAGTGTGTGGACGTTTTGTAACGGTGAACTTAGATGTTTTTGAAGTGCTTAAAGAAGAGGATTTATGGGGTTCCTGAGGGCAGTCAGGTGGGCCTGGTGACCTGGCCGCAACCTTGGCCCCCAGCTGCCACCAGAGAGTCCGGGGTCGCCGCCACCGTGGAGCGCCAGGGGGCGCCATCGTAGACAACGCGCAAGCCGGGGCCGCGGCTGGAACTCTGCCTTTCCAATCCATCAACACATCTGTACCAAAAAGTGTTTTTTGAAAAGATTGATTTTCTTGTGACCACCACAGTCATGCTAATTAACATACCACCTCCTCGCTTTCTTAGGATGTTTTTGCAGAATGATGATTGTCTTTTCATTTTTAAAGATTGGATTGATTGGGGCCGGCGCTGTAGCACAGCGGGTTCAACCTCCAGCCTGCAGCGCCAACAGCCCATATGGGCACTGGTCTTTCCAATAAAATAAAGTAAAATCAAATAACATAAATCGTTGTTTGAGGATGTTGTTATTGAATTCTTGGAGAGGTAGAGCTGCAGACAGTGAGAAGAAGAGACAGGGAGAAAGGTCTGCCTTCCGTTGCTTCACGCCCCAAATGGCCACAAGGGTCAGAGCTGTGCCAATGGGGAGCCGGGAGCCAGGGGCTGGGGTTCACCTCTTCAAGCGGCACATCTGTCAATCAGGTCTAGGGTGTGACTTAGGGAGGGTCCATCAAAGACTTCATACCATGCCAAGTTGGCTTCCTTCTCTAAAGGAGCCATCCTTTAGCCAGGCGGGCGGGCGGGCCGGCGGGCAGGCGGGCGGCAAGGGGCAGACAAGCGCAGACGCTGGAGAAGCAGCAGCTTCGGAAATACTGCCGGTCCGCGTCCTGATGTCGAGTGAGCAAGTGGCCGAGGCGGGTGGGTGAGAGGTTGGCTGTGCAGGGCTTGCTTGGTGGTAGGCCAAGCCATGCCGGCACCGGCTTGGCCGTTGGCGGGATCGCTGGCTTCTGGCAATGGAGCAAACAGGAGCACAGTTTGCTGCAGGGCTCCCGCCAGCAGTGAGCGAGTGTCCGTCGTCTCTCCCATCCTTTGGGATGCCCGTGACTGTCATACAGTTCGCACGGCAGCCAGTGGGGTCTCCCGGAAACTCTGGTGTTGCTGGCACAGAAAACCTTCCAGTCTTTGGCTTGTGTTTTCCACTTGCTTCCGAGTTGCACTGTTCAGATATTTTAAATGTCCATGTGACGCAAGGCTACTAGAAAAGTTCATGGAAATGGATTTTAAAACATTGACTTGGGCAAAAACTGTTTGGAATCCACCTATGCAGATGAGAGGTCTTCAGAAAGTTCCTGGGAAAATAGGTAGGAAGAAAAAGTTATGCATGGCGTTCCAAAACATTCTTTTTGCCCCAGAATGAGCTCAGTTTTTGACTCCTATTTCCATGCATTTCTTAGTCTCTCTGTATTTTCTCCTATTTTCCTTTGCCTTGGAAAACCCTAGTGTAGAGTGCATTTCTTGTTTGGAGACACAGACACAATCTTTCTCTTTGAAAACCGTGTGTTGAAAGAGTGAGTTGATGGGGCTGGCGCTGTGGTGCAGTGCCTTAAAGCCCCGGCCTGAAGGGCAGGCATCCCATACGGGCGCCGCTTCGAGTCCGGGCGCCGCTTCGAGTCCCGGCTGCTCCTTTTCTGATCCAGCCCTCTGCTATGGCCTGGGAAAGCAGTAGAACCCAGCCCAAGTCCTTGGGCCCCTGCACCTGCATGGCAGACCCGGAAGAAGCTCCTGGCTCCTGCCTTTGCATTGGCACAGCTCGAGCCATTGTGGCCAGTTGGGGAGTAACTCTGACCTTCAAAGAAATGAATCGATCTTTTTTTTTTTTTTTCAAAAAAGAACAAAGAAAGAAAGAATGTCTATCCTCGAATGTGAGTTTTATAATAAAAATGAGCTCTCCCACATGGGTGCAGGGGTCCCATCACTTGCGCCGTCCTCTGCTGCTTCCCTAGGCACATGAGCAGGGAGCTGCATAGGCAGTGGAGCAGCTGGGCCTTGCCCCAGTGTGCATATGGGACGCCAGTGTTGCCAGTGGTGGGTTTTACCCACTCTGCCACAATGCCAGGCGCCTTCTGAAAATGAAAAAACATTTCCTTTGCATGTGTATTTGCATGGGTAGCTGCAATGGCCAAGGGCTGGTGCAATCCAAAGCCAGGAGCCGGGAGCTCCATCTGGGTCTCCCATGTGGGTGTGGGGGCCTGAGTACTTGGGCCATCTTCTACTGCTTTCCCAGGTGCATTTGTAGGGAGCTGGGTGGGAAGTGGAGCAGCTGGGACTCCAACTGGGACTCTGGGATAGGAACCCAGCATTGCAAGGCCTCCCAGGGGCCGGCCCCAGTGGCTGCATTCTAACCACGCACATGTGCTTCTGGCCTCCTTCTCCTCTGCCTGCGGCTCTTTCTCCATCTCTTTCCAACCCCTCCATGGCTGAGGGCTTCCTCCAAAGCCCTATGCAGTTTTTCTCTCTCTCTGTCTCTCTCTCTGTCTTTCCCATGAGCTGGGAGAAAACTGGGAGCTTGGTACATGCCTTCACAGGGTGTGGGTGCAGGTGTGGGTGTGGGTGTGGGTGTGGGTGTGAGTGTGTGGGTGTGTATGTATGCATGTATGTGCATTTAGGTATGTATGCGTGTGTGTGTGGGTGGATGTGTGTGTGTTCTTGTGTATGTATGTGTGTGTTTCTGTGTGTGTGTGTGTGTGTGTGTGTGTGTGTGGCAGCAGGACATCTTCCCCTCGTGAAGTTCAAGCTCACGTCGAAAATGCATGACCATGAGATCAGGCTCTGCCTTCCAGGGTGCATTTTCCAAAATTCCTTTGCGAGACCTTGGCAAAGAGGAAGAGACCCCGAGAGAGAGCGCTGGTGTCTCCCGAGCAACCGGGGACCAGGTCACGCCCCAAATGTCTGCATCAGGAACTCCAATGGATTCTTGCTTAAAGCAAACCAAAGGCCTGTGTTGCTGTTCCCTCTGCAGTGCCCAGGTCCTCTCGCCGCAGCCGCACGGCCTTTACCCCCGACCAGCTGGGGATGCTGCAAGCTGTTTTAGAAACCAGCCGCTGCCCAGATTGGAGCCAAGTCAAAGAGTTAGCGTCCGAGCTTCATCTGGATGTGTATGTGATCAAGGTATGTCCTGAGCCCCGCGCCCTCCGCGCCGCGCACTCACTTGCTGTGGTCACCGCTGCGCTGGCTGCTCAGGGCAATGGCCAATGCGCGCGCTGCGCTTCGCAGTCCCCGCGAGGCTGGCAGGCAGAGGCTGCCCCGGGACTTGTCCCGAACTTCCTGCGCGTGGGCACTTGACAAGAAAGACTCCCCCGGGCGGGCGGACGGGGCCCTCGCGGCTGCATTGCGGTGGCGGTTGTGGGCGCAAGAGTTCAAGTCTGAGCCGGCCTGCGGTGGCGGCCAGGACCGCGCCTGGTGGATGGCGCCGCCCAGCCTCAGCGCGGGGAGCCAGCCAAGAGCCGCCCGCGCAGGCTGAGCCAACACGTGTGTGCAGGGAGCGCTTTTCCAAATTGTATTTCTTTCAATGTATTGGATGAGACGCAATGAGACCGACTTTTTTTTTAAGATGTATTTATCTCTTTGAACGAGTTCGAGGCAGAGAGAGGTGTCTTCCATCTGCCGGTTCACTGCCCCCAGGGCCCACGGCGGCTGCGCGCGACCCCATGGCCGAATGACCCCACCAGGCCTCCCCTCCGAGGGTCTCCGCACCTCTCAGTACTGTGTCCTTAGAGACCGAGCTCCCAGAACGTGAGCCTTTGTGGTGCAAAGCCTAGCGCGCAAAGTTCTAAGTTCTGCTGTGGAGGATCCCTTGGGAGCAGGGCAGAGGCTGCCCGGCCCCCTCCCCTTTACCTGATGCCTGCGGCTCCCTCCCGGGCCCGGCACAGCGTTTGAGAAAGAGGCTTGAGCCCAGCGTGCCCAAGCCACAAGGGCCCGGAGCTTCTGAGGCCCATGGGGTCTCCCTGGGGTCCTTGCCCCTGGAGTAACCTGCTCCCTCCCTTCCTCCCCAGACCTGGTTTAAAAATCAGCGCGCCCAGCAAAGAAAACTGCAGCGAAAGGGCCAGCCCCGCCAGCCCAGCGAGTCCACACCTCAGCCTCCTCCTCCGCCTCCGCTGCCACCACCGCTGCTGCTGCCACTGCGCCGCCACCGCCGCCGCCGCCGCCAACATGCTCGGAGCTCAGCGCGCCTGCGGAGGAAGAGCAGGGCCCCGGGGGCTCCCAGGCGCAGGGCCCCGAGGCTGCCGAGGACCCGCTGCCCGCCGATCTGCACAACAGCCATCTGGACTCCTCTGCGCCCTGGGCTTCGCTGCCTCATGACATCGGGGAGCTCGTGCGCATGTACCGCTAGTTCCATGACGACGAGCCAGACGACTAGCAGATATCTGAAGCCCCAGACTTCAAGGGCCGAATTTTTTCCAGTCCTAGAAAAAAGAAAAAGGACGAAGCAGTCTGTAGGAGCCCCTGCCGGCGACCTGGAGACAGCCCTGGAGGGACCACTCCTCTGCCTTGTTCTTTACAAAAGCAAATGTGCTGGGAGTTTGGGGGGCTCTCTGGGCTGGTCCGAGGCATCACAGCCTGGAGGCTGGTTTTCTGTAGTGTGTGGACGTTTTGTAATGGTGAACTTAGATACTTGTGAAGTGCCACAAGAAGACGATTTATGGGGTTCCTGAGGGCAGTCAGGCGGGCCTGGCGACCTCGCCGCGGCCTTGGCCCCCAGCCGCCACCAGAGTCCGGGGTCGCCGCCACCGTGGAGCGCCAGGGGGCGCCATCGTAGACAACGCGAAATCCAGGGCCGCAAGGGCGTGGTGGCCACGTTCGTGGGCTGCCGTCCTCCGCGTGCTCTCGGGCGGTGGGTGGGCAGCGGGCCTCCCCGGGCCACGCACGAGGGGACGGGCCTGAGACTCGGGCGCCCGGACCCGCTTTCCAGTGGTCAAGTTCTCCCAGAGTTCTCGCCTCTGCTTCCCGCAGGTCGCTAGGCGCCTCAGGCCCGCCCCCTTGCTCTTACTGTCCAATCAGGAGCGAGGGAGGGATTCCTTCGGGCTCCAGCAGGGCAGGGATATTTTTTTCTTTTTTCTTTGTTTGAAGGCAGAGTTCAGAGCGGTAGAGTTAGTGATGACATAGAGGTAGAGAGAGATACAGAGAGATAGAGATAGGGATAGAGAGGTAGAGAGAGATACATAGTGATAGAGAGAGAGAGAGAGAGAGAGAGAGAGAGAGAGAGAGGCCTGCAGTGCCTGCATCCCGTAGGGGCCCCGGTCTTCCGATCCAGCTTTCTGCTATGGCTGGGAAGCAGTAGAGGATTTGCCCAAGTCCTCGGGCAGGGCCCTGGGCCTGTGTGTGTGGGAGACCCAGACCCAGACCCAGACCCAGAAGAAGCTCCGGATCCAGGCTTCGGAACAGCTCAGCTCTGGCTGTTGTGGCCATTTGGGGAGTGAAACAGCGAGTGCAAGACCTCTCTCTCCCTCTCTGGAACTCTGCCTTTCAAATCAATAAACATATCTGTACTAAAAAGTGTTTTTTAAAAGGATTGATTTTCTTGTTACCACCACAGTCACGCTAATTAACATACCACCTCCTCGCTTTCTTCGGATTTTTTTTTTTTTAGAAAGTTGATTGTATTTTCGTTTTTAAAGATTTTATTTATTGGGGACGGCTCTTTCGCACAGCGGGTTAAAGCCCCAGCCTGCATCGCCAACAGCCCATATGGGCACTGATCTTTCTTTCTTTCTTTCTTTTTTTAACTTTTATTTAACAAATCTAAATTTCCAAAGTACAGCTTCTAGATTACCGTGGCTTTCCCCCCATTACTTGCCTCCTTCCCGCAATCCAATCCTCCCATCTCCCGCTCCCTCTCCCATTCCA
Organism: Oryctolagus cuniculus; assembly: GCF_964237555.1. Lineage (NCBI taxonomy): Eukaryota > Metazoa > Chordata > Mammalia > Lagomorpha > Leporidae > Oryctolagus > Oryctolagus cuniculus. The sequence continues at coordinate 14,991,993 of NC_091449.1, read as the reverse complement.
TTCACATCAAGATTCATTTTCAATTATCTTTATATACAGAAGATCAATATAGTATATAGTAAGTAAAGATTTCAACTGTTTGCACCCACACAGAAACACAAAGCGTCAAGTACTGTTTGAGTACTAGTTATAGGAAGAATTCACATTTTACAACACGTGAAGGGCAGAGATCCTACATGAGGAGGAAGTGCACAGTGACTCCTGTTGTTGACTAAGAAATTGACACTCTTGTTTCTGGGGTCAGTAATCACCCTAGGCTATTGAGTTGCCTAGGTTAGGGAAGCCTTTTGAGTTTGCCAACTCCCATCTTATTTAGACAAGGTCATAGTCAAAGTGGAAATTCTCTCTTCCCTTCAGAGAAGGGTACCTCCTCCTTTGATGGCATGTTCTTTCCACTGGGATCTCTCTCACTCGCAGAGATCTTTCATTTAGGTTTTTTTTTTTTTTTTTTTCCAGAGTGTCTTGGCTTTCCATGCCTAAAATACTCTCATGGGCTCTTCAGCCGGATCCGAACATCTTAAGGGCTGATTCCGAGGTAAATTGGCATCTGTTAATCCCATGTATCTGATAAGCTCTTCAAGTGCTACATCTGTCAATCTGGTCTAGGGTGTGACTTAATACCGTCAGGAGTTGGCTCTGTTCTAGAAAGGAGCCGTCCGGGTGGCAGGGGGCAGACAAACACAGACGCTGGAGAAGCAGCTTCGGAAATACTGCCGGTCCGAGTCGTGATGTCGAGTGAGCAAGTGGCCGAGGCGGGTGGGCGAGAGGTTGGCTGTGCAGGGCTTGCTTGGTGGTAGGCCAAGCCATGCCGGCACCAGGTTGGCCGTTGGCGGGATCGCTGGCTTATAGCAATGGAGCAAACAGGAGCACAGTTTGCTACTGGGCTCCCGCCAGCAGTGAGTGAGTGTCCGTCGTCTCTCCCATCCTTTTGGATGCCCGTGACTGTCATACAGTTAACATGGCAGCCAGTTGGGTCTCTCTCCCATAATCTCTGGTCTGTGACGCACTTCCCAAGCCATCGAGGGGACAGGGCTGCATCACTGTTTTAGACACCATTCTGCTTCCTCTTGAATGCTCATTGCCTGTTTCTGACCTTTCTCATTTTAAAGAACTGTGCGTTTCGTTTTGGGTTGTTTTGTAGAGTATCTTTGTTGTCTCCCAGAAACTCTGATGTTGGTTGCACAGAAAACCTTCCAGTCTTGAAACTTGTGTTTTCAATTTGCTTAGCAGTTTCACTGTTCAGATCTTTTAAATGTTTATGTGACACAGGGTGGAAATTGATTTTAAACCATTTGATTGGGGAACAACTGTTTGGAAACCTAAGCAGATAAGAGGTCTTCACAAAGTGTGTGGGAAACTAGGGGTGAAGCAAAAGTGATGGGGACAGTGGCCGTGGCTCACTCAGTGAATCTTCTGCCTGTGGCGCTGGCATCCCATATAGGTGCTGGGTCCTAGTCCTGGTTGCTCCTCTTCCAGTCCAGCTCTCTGCTGTGGCCCAGGAAGGCAGTGGAAGATGGCCCAGGTGCTTGGGCCCTGCACCCGCATGGGAGACCAGGAGGAAGCACCTGGCTCCTGGCTTCAGATCGGCACAGCGCGAAGGCCGGCTGTATTGGTCATTAGGGGAGCGGGGGTGAACCAACGGAAGGAAGACCTTTCTCTCTGTTTCTCTCTCACTGTCCAACTCTGCCCGTCTAAATATAAAAAGAAAAGAAAAAGTTATGCATGGCTTTCAAAAAATTGTTTTTTGCACCAGAATGAACCCATTTTTTGACTCATTTTTTCCATGCATTTCTTAGTCTCTCTGTATTTTCTCATGTTTTCCTTTGCATTGGAACAACCTAGTGTAGAGTGCATTTCTTGTCTGGAGACACAGATACAATCTTTCTCTTTTAAAAAGTTTTGTTTAAAGTGTTCGTTGATGGGGCCGGCGCTGTGGTGCAGTGGGTTAAAGCCCGGGCTGGAAGTGCAGGCATCCCATATGGGCTCCGGTTCAAGTCCAGGCTGCTCCTCTTCTGATCCCGCTCTCTGGCATGGCCTGGGAAAGCAGGAAAAGATGGGCCCCTGCACCCACATGGGAGACCGGGAAGAAGCTCCTGGCTCCTGCCTTTGGATTGGCACAGCTCATGTCATTGTGGCCAGTTGGGGAGTGAACCAGTGGATGGAATACTCTCTCTCTCTCTGTCTCTCTCTCTCTCTCTCTCTCTCTGTCTCTCCTTCTTTCTCTGTGTAACTCTGACCATCAAATAAATGAATAGACCTTTTTTTTCTTTTAAAAAAAAAAGAAAGTATATCCTTGAATGCAAGTTTTATAAAAAAAATAAGCTCTCCCACATGGGTGCAGGGGTCCCATCATTTGCGCCGTCCTCTGCTGCTTCCCTAGGCACATGAGCGGGGAGCTGCATAGGCAGTGGAGCAGCTAGGCCTTGCCCCAGTGTCCATATGGGACAGCAGTGTTGCCAGTGGTGGGTTTTACCCACTCTGCCACAATGCCAGGCGCCTTCTGAAATTGAAAAAAAACTTTTACTTTGTGTGTGTATTTGCTTGGGTAGCTGCAATGGCCAAGGGCTGGTGCAATCCAAAGCCAGGAGCCGGGAGCTCCATCTGGGTCTTCCATGTGGGTGTGGGGGCCTGAGTACTTGGGCCATCTTCTACTGCTTTCCCAGGTGCATTTGTAGGGAGCTGGGTGGGAAGTGGAGCAACTGGGACTCCAACTGGGACTCTGGGATAGGAACCCAGCATTGCAAGGCCTCCCAGGGGCCAGCCCCAGTGGCTGCATTCTAACCACGCACATGTGCTTCTGGCCTCCTTCTCCTCTGCCTGCGGCTCTTTCTCCATCTCTTTCCATCCCCTCCATGGCTGAGGGCTTCCTCCAAAGCCCTATGCAGTTTTTCTCTCTCTCTGTCTCTCTCTCTGTCTTTCTCATGAGCTGGGAGAAAACTGGGAGCTTGGCACTTGCCTTCACAGGCTGTGGGTGTGGGTGTGTATGAATGTATGTATGTGTGTGTTTGTCTGTGTGTGTCTTGTTTGTGTTTGTGTGTGGGTTTGTATATATGTTTGCATATGTGTGTATGTACATGTGTGTATCTTTCTGTGTGTGTCTGTATGTGTCTGTCTTTGTGTTAGTGTGTGGGTTCTTATGTATGTATGTGTGTGTAGGTATGTATGTATGTATGTCATGGGTGTGTGGGTGTGTATGTATGAGTATGTATGTGTGTGTGACTTTCTGTGTCTGTGTCTTACTGTGTGTGTGGGTTTGTATTTATGTGTGTATGTGTGTGTGTGTGTGTGTGTGTGTGTGGCAGCAGGACATCTTCCCCTCGTGAAGCTCAAGCTCACGGCGAAAATGCATGACCATGAGATCAGGCTCTGCCTTCCACGGTGCATTTTCCAAAATTCCTTTGGGAGACCCAGGCAAAGAGGAGAGACCCCAAGAGGGCTGCTGTCTACCGGCTCGCTCCCGAAATGCATGCAGTGGCTGCTGGAGCCAAAGCCGGCATCAGGATGGCCAATGGATTGTTTCTGAAAGCAAACCAAAGCCCTTTGTTCCTGTTCCCTCTGCAGCGCCCAGGTGTGCTCGCCGCAGCCGCACGGCCTTTACCCCCGAGCAGTTGGGGATGTTGAAAGCTGTTTTCGAAACGACCCCCTGTCCTGACTGGGAGAAGATACAAGAGTTAGCGGCAAAGCTATGTTTGGATGAGTGCGTGATCAAGGTATGTCCCGAGCCCTGCGCCCTCCGTGCCACGCACTCACTCGCTTGCGGTCACCGCTGTGCTGGCCGCTCAGGGCAGTCGCCAATGCGCGCGCTTCGCAGTCCCTGCAAAGCTGGCAGGCAGAGGCTGCCGCGGGGCTGGTCCCGAAGTCCCTGCGGGTGGGCCCTTGACAAGATAGACTGCCCCTGGCGCTCGGCTGCCTTGGGGCAGAAGAGTTCAAGTGTGAGCAGGTGGCCAGGACTATGCCTGGTGGATGGCTCCGCCCAGCCCGCGGGAGCCAGCCAAGGGCCGCCCGCGCAGGCCAGGCGGAGCGAACACGTGTGTGCGGGGAGCGCGTTTCCAAATTGTATTTCTTTAAATGTATTGTGTGAGAGGCAATGAGACAGAATTTCTTTTTTAAGATTTATTTATTATTTATTTGAAAGAGTTTGAGGCGGCTTAGACCCCATGGCCAAATGACCCCACCAGGCCTCCCCTCCGAGGATCTCCGCACCTCTCAGTACTGTGTCCTTAGAGACCGAGCTCCCAGAACGTGAGCCTTTGTGGTGCAAAGCCTAGCGCGCAAAGTTCTAGGTCTGCAGCGGAGGATCGCTTGGGAGCAGGGCAGAGGCTGCCCGGCCCCCTCCCCTTTACCTGATGCCTGCGGCTCCCTCCCGGGCCCGGCACAGCATTTGAGAAAGAGGCTTGAGCCCAGCGTGCCCACGCCACAAGGGCCCCGAGCTTCTGAGGCCCATGGGGTCTCCCTGGGGTCCTTGCCCCTGGAGTAACCTGTTCCCTCCCTTCCTCCCCAGACCTGGTTTAAAAATCAGCGCGCCCAGCAAAGAAAACTGCAGCGAAAGGGCCAGCCCCGCCAGCCCGGCGAGTCCCCACCACCACCAGGTTCAGAGCTCAGCGCACCTTCGCAGGAAGATCACGGCCCTGAGAGCTCCCAGGCGCAGGGCCCCGAGGCTGCCGAGGACTCGCTGCCCGCCGATCTGCACAACATCCATCTGGACTCCTCAGCGCCCTGGGCTTCGTTGCCCCATGACATCGGGGAGCTGGTGCGCATGTACGGCTTGTTCGATGACGACGAGCCCGACGACTAGCAGATATCTGAACCCCCAGACTTCAAGGGCCAAATTTTCCCAGTCCTAGAAAAAAGAAAGAAGAAAAAAAGAATGAAGCATGTAGGAGCCCCTGCCGGCGACCTGGAGACAGCCCTGAAGGGACCACTCCTCTGCCTCGTTCTTTGCAAAACTAAACGTGTTGGGATTTTGGGGAGATCTCTGGGCTGGTCGGAGGCATCACAGCCTGGAGGCTGGTTTTCTGTAGTGTGTGGACGTTTTGTAACGGTGAACTTAGATGTTTTTGAAGTGCTTAAAGAAGAGGATTTATGGGGTTCCTGAGGGCAGTCAGGTGGGCCTGGTGACCTGGCCGCGGCCTTGGCCCCCAGCCGCCACCAGAGAGTCCGGGGTCGCCGCCACCGTGGAGCGCCAGGGGGCGCCATCGTAGACAACGCGCAAGCCGGGGCCGCGGCTGGAACTCTGCCTTTCCAATCCATCAACACATCTGTACCAAAAAGTGTTTTTTGAAAAGATTGATTTTCTTGTGACCACCACAGTCACGCTAATTAACATACCACCTCCTCGCTTTCTTAGGATGTTTTTGCAGAAGGATGATTGTCTTTTCATTTTTAAAGATTGGATTGATTGGGGCCGGCGCTGTAGCACAGCGGGTTCAACCTCCAGCCTGCAGCGCCAACAGCCCATATGGGCACTGGTCTTTCCAATAAAATAAAGTAAAATAAAATAACATAAATCGTTGTTTGAGGATGTTGTTATTGAATTCTTGGAGAGGTAGAGCTGCAGACAGTGAGAAGAAGAGACAGGGAGAAAGGTCTGCCTTCCGTTGCTTCACGCCCCAAATGGCCACAAGGGTCAGAGCTGTGCCAATGGGGAGCCGGGAGCCAGGGGCTGGGGTTCACCTCTTCAAGCGGCACATCTGTCAATCAGGTCTAGGGTGTGACTTAGGGAGGGTCCATCAAAGACTTCATACCATGCCAAGTTGGCTTCCTTCTCTAAAGGAGCCATCCTTTAGCCAGGCGTGCGGGCGGCAAGGGGCAGACAAGCGCAGACGCTGGAGAAGCAGCAGCTTCGGAAATACTGCCGGTCCGCGTCCTGATGTCGAGTGAGCAAGTGGCCGAGGCGGGTGGGCGAGAGGTTGGCTGTGCAGGGCTTGCTTGGTGGTAGGCCAAGCCATGCCGGCACCGGCTTGGCCGTTGGCGGGATCGCTGGCTTCTGGCAATGGAGCAAACAGGAGCACAGTTTGCTGCAGGGCTCCCGCCAGCAGTGAGCGAGTGTCCGTCGTCTCTCCCATCCTTTGGGATGCCCGTGACTGTCATACAGTTCGCACGGCAGCCAGTGGGGTCTCCCGGAAACTCTGGTGTTGCTGGCACAGAAAACCTTCCAGTCTTTGGCTTGTGTTTTCCACTTGCTTCCGAGTTGCACTGTTCAGATATTTTAAATGTCCATGTGACGCAAGGCTCCTAGAAAAGTTCATGGAAATGGATTTTAAAACATTGACTTGGGCAAAAACTGTTTGGAATCCACCTATGCAGATAAGGGGTCTTCAGAAAGTTCCTGGGAAAATAGGTAGGAAGAAAAAGTTATGCATGGCGTTCCAAAACATTCTTTTTGCACCAGAATGAGCTCAGTTTTTGACTCCTATTTCCATGCATTTCTTAGTCTCTCTGTATTTTCTCCCATTTTCCTTTGCCTTGGAAAACCCTAGTGTAGAGTGCATTTCTTGTCTGGAGACACAGACACAATCTTTCTCTTTGAAAACCGTGTGTTGAAAGAGTGAGTTGATGGGGCCGGCGCTGTGGTGCAGCGGCTTAAAGCCCCGGCCTGAAGGGCAGGCATCCCATACGGGCGCCGCTTCGAGTCCGGGCGCCGCTTCGAGTCCCGGCTGCTCCTTTTCTGATCCAGCCCTCTGCTATGGCCTGGGAAAGCAGTAGAACACAGCCCAAGTCCTTGGGCCCCTGCACCTGCATGGCAGACCCGGAAGAAGCTCCTGGCTCCTGCCTTTGCATTGGCACAGCTCGAGCCATTGTGGCCAGTTGGGGAGTAACTCTGACCTTCAAAGAAATGAATCGATCTTTTTTTTTTTTTTTTTTCAAAAAAGAACAAAGAAAGAAAGAATGTCTATCCTCGAATGTGAGTTTTATAATAAAAATAAGCTCTCCCACATGGGTGCAGGGGTCCCATCACTTGCGCCGTCCTCTGCTGCTTCCCTAGGCACATGAGCGGGGAGCTGCATAGGCAGTGGAGCAGCTGGGCCTTGCCCCAGTGTGCATATGGGACGCCAGTGTTGCCAGTGGTGGGTTTTACCCACTCTGCCACAATGCCAGGCGCCTTCTGAAAATGAAAAAACATTTCCTTTGCATGTGTATTTGCATGGGTAGCTGCAATGGCCAAGGGCTGGTGAAATCCAAAGCCAGGAGCCGGGAGCTCCATCTGGGTCTCCCACGTGGGTGTGGGGGCCTGAGTACTTGGGCCATCTTCTACTGCTTTCCCAGGTGCACTTGCAGGGAGCTGGGTGGGAAGTGGAGCAGCCGGGACTCCAACTGGGACTCTGGGATAGGAACCCAGCATTGCAAGGCCTCCCAGGGGCCGGCCCCAGTGGCTGCATTCTAACCACGCACATGTGCTTCTGGCCTCCTTCTCCTCTGCCTGCGGCTCTTTCTCCATCTCTTTCCAACCCGTCCATGGCTGAGGGCTTCCTCCAAAGCCCTATGCAGTTTTTTTCTCTCTCTGTCTCTCTCTCTGTCTTTCTCATGAGCTGGGAGAAAACTGGGAGCTTGGCACTTGCCTTCACAGGGTGTGGGTGCAGGTGTGGGTGTGGGTGTGGGTGTGGGTGTGAGTGTGTGGGTGTGTATGTATGCATGTATGTGCATTTAGGTATGTATGCGTGTGTGTGTGGGTGGATGTGTGTGTGTTCTTGTGTATGTATGTGTGTGTTTCTGTGTGTCTGTGTGTGTGTGTGGACGTGTGTGGCAGCAGGACATCTTCCCCTGGTGCAGTTCAAGCTCACGTCGAAAATGCATGACCATGAGATCAGGCTCTGCCTTCCAGGGTGCATTTTCCAAAATTCCTTTGCGAGACCCTGGCAAAGAGGAAGAGACCCCGAGAGAGAGCGCTGGTGTCTCCCGAGCAACCGGGGACCAGGTCACGCCCCAAATGTCTGCATCAGGAACTCCAATGGATTCTTGCTTAAAGCAAACCAAAGGCCTGTGTTGCTGTTCCCTCTGCAGTGCCCAGGTCCTCTCGCCGCAGCCGCACGGCCTTTACCCCCGACCAGCTGGGGATGCTGCAAGCTGTTTTAGAAACCAGCCGCTGCCCAGATTGGAGCCGAGTCCAAGAGTTAGCGTCCGAGCTTCATCTGGATGCGTATGTGATCAAGGTATGTCCTGAGCCCCGCGCCCTCCGCGCCGCGCACTCACTTGCTGTGGTCACCGCTGCGCTGGCTGCTCAGGGCAATGGCCAATGCGCGCGCTGCGCTTCGCAGTCCCTGCGAGGCTGGCAGGCAGAGGCTGCCCCGGGACTTGTCCCGAACTTCCTGCGCGTGGGCACTTGACAAGAAAGACTCCCTCGGGAGGGCGGACGGGGCCCTCGCGGCTGCATTGCGGTGGCGGTTGTGGGCGCAAGAGTTCAAGTCTGAGCCGGCCTGCGGTGGCGGCCAGGACCGCGCCTGGTGGATGGCGCCGCCCAGCCCCAGCGCGGGGAGCCAGCCGAGAGCCACCCGCGCAGGCTGAGCCAACACGTGTGTGCAGGGAGCGCGTTTAAATGTATTGGATGAGACGCAATGAGACCGACTTTTTTTTTTAAGATGTATTTATCTCTTTGAACGAGTTCGAGGCAGAGAGAGGTGTCTTCCATCGGCCGGTTCACTGCCCCCAGGGCCCACGGCGGCTGCGCGCGACCCCATGGCCGAATGACCCCACCAGGCCTCCCCTCCGAGGGTCTCCGCACCTCTCAGTACTGTGTCCTTAGAGACCGAGCTCCCAGAACGTGAGCCTTTGTGGTGCAAAGCCTAGTGCCCAAAGTTCTAGGTTCTGCTGCAGAGGATCCCTTGGGAGCAGGGCAGAGGCTGCCCGGCCCCCTCCCCTTTACCTGATGCCTGCGGCTCCCTCCCGGGCCCGGCACAGCATTTGAGAAAGAGGCTTGAGCCCAGCGTGCCCACGCCACAAGGGCCCCGAGCTTCTGAGGCCCATGGGGTCTCCCTGGGGTCCTTGCCCCTGGAGTAACCTGCTCCCTCCCTTCCTCCCCAGACCTGGTTTAAAAATCAGCGCGCCCAGCAAAGAAAACTGCAGCCAAAGGGCCAGCCCCGCCAGCCCAGCGAGTCCACACCTCAGCCTCCTCCTCCGCCTCCGCTGCCACCACCGCTGCTGCTGCCACTGCCGCCGCCGCCGCCGCCGCCGCCGCCGCCGCCGCCGCCGCCGCCAACATGCTCGGAGCTCAGCGCGCCTGCGGAGGAAGAGCAGGGCCCCGGGGGCTCCCAGGCGCAGGGCCCCGAGGCTGCCGAGGACTCGCTGCCCGCCGATCTGCACAACATCCATCTGGACTCCTCAGCGCCCTGGGCTTCGTTGCCCCATGACATCGGGGAGCTGGTGCGCATGTACGGCTTGTTCGATGACGACGAGCCCGACGACTAGCAGATATCTGAACCCCCAGACTTCAAGGGCCAAATTTTCCCAGTCCTAGAAAAAAGAAAGAAGAAAAAAAGAATGAAGCATGTAGGAGCCCCTGCCGGCGACCTGGAGACAGCCCTGAAGGGACCACTCCTCTGCCTCGTTCTTTGCAAAACTAAACGTGTTGGGATTTTGGGGAGATCTCTGGGCTGGTCGGAGGCATCACAGCCTGGAGGCTGGTTTTCTGTAGTGTGTGGACGTTTTGTAACGGTGAACTTAGATGTTTTTGAAGTGCTTAAAGAAGAGGATTTATGGGGTTCCTGAGGGCAGTCAGGTGGGCCTGGTGACCTGGCCGCGGCCTTGGCCCCCAGCCGCCACCAGAGAGTCCGGGGTCGCCGCCACCGTGGAGCGCCAGGGGGCGCCATCGTAGACAACGCGCAAGCCGGGGCCGCGGCTGGAACTCTGCCTTTCCAATCCATCAACACATCTGTACCAAAAAGTGTTTTTTGAAAAGATTGATTTTCTTGTGACCACCACAGTCACGCTAATTAACATACCACCTCCTCGCTTTCTTAGGATGTTTTTGCAGAAGGATGATTGTCTTTTCATTTTTAAAGATTGGATTGATTGGGGCCGGCGCTGTAGCACAGCGGGTTCAACCTCCAGCCTGCAGCGCCAACAGCCCATATGGGCACTGGTCTTTCCAATAAAATAAAGTAAAATAAAATAACATAAATCGTTGTTTGAGGATGTTGTTATTGAATTCTTGGAGAGGTAGAGCTGCAGACAGTGAGAAGAAGAGACAGGGAGAAAGGTCTGCCTTCCGTTGCTTCACGCCCCAAATGGCCACAAGGGTCAGAGCTGTGCCAATGGGGAGCCGGGAGCCAGGGGCTGGGGTTCACCTCTTCAAGCGGCACATCTGTCAATCAGGTCTAGGGTGTGACTTAGGGAGGGTCCATCAAAGACTTCATACCATGCCAAGTTGGCTTCCTTCTCTAAAGGAGCCATCCTTTAGCCAGGCGTGCGGGCGGCAAGGGGCAGACAAGCGCAGACGCTGGAGAAGCAGCAGCTTCGGAAATACTGCCGGTCCGCGTCCTGATGTCGAGTGAGCAAGTGGCCGAGGCGGGTGGGCGAGAGGTTGGCTGTGCAGGGCTTGCTTGGTGGTAGGCCAAGCCATGCCGGCACCGGCTTGGCCGTTGGCGGGATCGCTGGCTTCTGGCAATGGAGCAAACAGGAGCACAGTTTGCTGCAGGGCTCCCGCCAGCAGTGAGCGAGTGTCCGTCGTCTCTCCCATCCTTTGGGATGCCCGTGACTGTCATACAGTTCGCACGGCAGCCAGTGGGGTCTCCCGGAAACTCTGGTGTTGCTGGCACAGAAAACCTTCCAGTCTTTGGCTTGTGTTTTCCACTTGCTTCCGAGTTGCACTGTTCAGATATTTTAAATGTCCATGTGACGCAAGGCTCCTAGAAAAGTTCATGGAAATGGATTTTAAAACATTGACTTGGGCAAAAACTGTTTGGAATCCACCTATGCAGATAAGGGGTCTTCAGAAAGTTCCTGGGAAAATAGGTAGGAAGAAAAAGTTATGCATGGCGTTCCAAAACATTCTTTTTGCACCAGAATGAGCTCAGTTTTTGACTCCTATTTCCATGCATTTCTTAGTCTCTCTGTATTTTCTCCCATTTTCCTTTGCCTTGGAAAACCCTAGTGTAGAGTGCATTTCTTGTCTGGAGACACAGACACAATCTTTCTCTTTGAAAACCGTGTGTTGAAAGAGTGAGTTGATGGGGCCGGCGCTGTGGTGCAGCGGCTTAAAGCCCCGGCCTGAAGGGCAGGCATCCCATACGGGCGCCGCTTCGAGTCCGGGCGCCGCTTCGAGTCCCGGCTGCTCCTTTTCTGATCCAGCCCTCTGCTATGGCCTGGGAAAGCAGTAGAACACAGCCCAAGTCCTTGGGCCCCTGCACCTGCATGGCAGACCCGGAAGAAGCTCCTGGCTCCTGCCTTTGCATTGGCACAGCTCGAGCCATTGTGGCCAGTTGGGGAGTAACTCTGACCTTCAAAGAAATGAATCGATCTTTTTTTTTTTTTTTTTCAAAAAAGAACAAAGAAAGAAAGAATGTCTATCCTCGAATGTGAGTTTTATAATAAAAATAAGCTCTCCCACATGGGTGCAGGGGTCCCATCACTTGCGCCGTCCTCTGCTGCTTCCCTAGGCACATGAGCGGGGAGCTGCATAGGCAGTGGAGCAGCTGGGCCTTGCCCCAGTGTGCATATGGGACGCCAGTGTTGCCAGTGGTGGGTTTTACCCACTCTGCCACAATGCCAGGCGCCTTCTGAAAATGAAAAAACATTTCCTTTGCATGTGTATTTGCATGGGTAGCTGCAATGGCCAAGGGCTGGTGAAATCCAAAGCCAGGAGCCGGGAGCTCCATCTGGGTCTCCCACGTGGGTGTGGGGGCCTGAGTACTTGGGCCATCTTCTACTGCTTTCCCAGGTGCATTTGTAGGGAGCTGGGTGGGAAGTGGAGCAGCCGGGACTCCAACTGGGACTCTGGGATAGGAACCCAGCATTGCAAGGCCTCCCAGGGGCCGGCCCCAGTGGCTGCATTCTAACCACGCACATGTGCTTCTGGCCTCCTTCTCCTCTGCCTGCGGCTCTTTCTCCATCTCTTTCCAACCCGTCCATGGCTGAGGGCTTCCTCCAAAGCCCTATGCAGTTTTTTTCTCTCTCTGTCTCTCTCTCTGTCTTTCTCATGAGCTGGGAGAAAACTGGGAGCTTGGCACTTGCCTTCACAGGGTGTGGGTGCAGGTGTGGGTGTGGGTGTGGGTGTGGGTGTGAGTGTGTGGGTGTGTATGTATGCATGTATGTGCATTTAGGTATGTATGCGTGTGTGTGTGGGTGGATGTGTGTGTGTTCTTGTGTATGTATGTGTGTGTTTCTGTGTGTCTGTGTGTGTGTGTGGACGTGTGTGGCAGCAGGACATCTTCCCCTGGTGCAGTTCAAGCTCACGTCGAAAATGCATGACCATGAGATCAGGCTCTGCCTTCCAGGGTGCATTTTCCAAAATTCCTTTGCGAGACCCTGGCAAAGAGGAAGAGACCCCGAGAGAGAGCGCTGGTGTCTCCCGAGCAACCGGGGACCAGGTCACGCCCCAAATGTCTGCATCAGGAACTCCAATGGATTCTTGCTTAAAGCAAACCAAAGGCCTGTGTTGCTGTTCCCTCTGCAGTGCCCAGGTCCTCTCGCCGCAGCCGCACGGCCTTTACCCCCGACCAGCTGGGGATGCTGCAAGCTGTTTTAGAAACCAGCCGCTGCCCAGATTGGAGCCGAGTCCAAGAGTTAGCGTCCGAGCTTCATCTGGATGCGTATGTGATCAAGGTATGTCCTGAGCCCCGCGCCCTCCGCGCCGCGCACTCACTTGCTGTGGTCACCGCTGCGCTGGCTGCTCAGGGCAATGGCCAATGCGCGCGCTGCGCTTCGCAGTCCCTGCGAGGCTGGCAGGCAGAGGCTGCCCCGGGACTTGTCCCGAACTTCCTGCGCGTGGGCACTTGACAAGAAAGACTCCCTCGGGAGGGCGGACGGGGCCCTCGCGGCTGCATTGCGGTGGCGGTTGTGGGCGCAAGAGTTCAAGTCTGAGCCGGCCTGCGGTGGCGGCCAGGACCGCGCCTGGTGGATGGCGCCGCCCAGCCCCAGCGCGGGGAGCCAGCCGAGAGCCACCCGCGCAGGCTGAGCCAACACGTGTGTGCAGGGAGCGCGTTTAAATGTATTGGATGAGACGCAATGAGACCGACTTTTTTTTTTAAGATGTATTTATCTCTTTGAACGAGTTCGAGGCAGAGAGAGGTGTCTTCCATCGGCCGGTTCACTGCCCCCAGGGCCCACGGCGGCTGCGCGCGACCCCATGGCCGAATGACCCCACCAGGCCTCCCCTCCGAGGGTCTCCGCACCTCTCAGTACTGTGTCCTTAGAGACCGAGCTCCCAGAACGTGAGCCTTTGTGGTGCAAAGCCTAGTGCCCAAAGTTCTAGGTTCTGCTGCAGAGGATCCCTTGGGAGCAGGGCAGAGGCTGCCCGGCCCCCTCCCCTTTACCTGATGCCTGCGGCTCCCTCCCGGGCCCGGCACAGCATTTGAGAAAGAGGCTTGAGCCCAGCGTGCCCACGCCACAAGGGCCCCGAGCTTCTGAGGCCCATGGGGTCTCCCTGGGGTCCTTGCCCCTGGAGTAACCTGCTCCCTCCCTTCCTCCCCAGACCTGGTTTAAAAATCAGCGCGCCCAGCAAAGAAAACTGCAGCCAAAGGGCCAGCCCCGCCAGCCCAGCGAGTCCACACCTCAGCCTCCTCCTCCGCCTCCGCTGCCACCACCGCTGCTGCTGCCACTGCCGCCGCCGCCGCCGCCGCCGCCGCCGCCGCCGCCGCCAACATGCTCGGAGCTCAGCGCGCCTGCGGAGGAAGAGCAGGGCCCCGGGGGCTCCCAGGCGCAGGGCCCCGAGGCTGCCGAGGACTCGCTGCCCGCCGATCTGCACAACATCCATCTGGACTCCTCAGCGCCCTGGGCTTCGTTGCCCCATGACATCGGGGAGCTGGTGCGCATGTACGGCTTGTTCGATGACGACGAGCCCGACGACTAGCAGATATCTGAACCCCCAGACTTCAAGGGCCAAATTTTCCCAGTCCTAGAAAAAAGAAAGAAGAAAAAAAGAATGAAGCATGTAGGAGCCCCTGCCGGCGACCTGGAGACAGCCCTGAAGGGACCACTCCTCTGCCTCGTTCTTTGCAAAACTAAACGTGTTGGGATTTTGGGGAGATCTCTGGGCTGGTCGGAGGCATCACAGCCTGGAGGCTGGTTTTCTGTAGTGTGTGGACGTTTTGTAACGGTGAACTTAGATGTTTTTGAAGTGCTTAAAGAAGAGGATTTATGGGGTTCCTGAGGGCAGTCAGGTGGGCCTGGTGACCTGGCCGCGGCCTTGGCCCCCAGCCGCCACCAGAGAGTCCGGGGTCGCCGCCACCGTGGAGCGCCAGGGGGCGCCATCGTAGACAACGCGCAAGCCGGGGCCGCGGCTGGAACTCTGCCTTTCCAATCCATCAACACATCTGTACCAAAAAGTGTTTTTTGAAAAGATTGATTTTCTTGTGACCACCACAGTCACGCTAATTAACATACCACCTCCTCGCTTTCTTAGGATGTTTTTGCAGAAGGATGATTGTCTTTTCATTTTTAAAGATTGGATTGATTGGGGCCGGCGCTGTAGCACAGCGGGTTCAACCTCCAGCCTGCAGCGCCAACAGCCCATATGGGCACTGGTCTTTCCAATAAAATAAAGTAAAATAAAATAACATAAATCGTTGTTTGAGGATGTTGTTATTGAATTCTTGGAGAGGTAGAGCTGCAGACAGTGAGAAGAAGAGACAGGGAGAAAGGTCTGCCTTCCGTTGCTTCACGCCCCAAATGGCCACAAGGGTCAGAGCTGTGCCAATGGGGAGCCGGGAGCCAGGGGCTGGGGTTCACCTCTTCAAGCGGCACATCTGTCAATCAGGTCTAGGGTGTGACTTAGGGAGGGTCCATCAAAGACTTCATACCATGCCAAGTTGGCTTCCTTCTCTAAAGGAGCCATCCTTTAGCCAGGCGTGCGGGCGGCAAGGGGCAGACAAGCGCAGACGCTGGAGAAGCAGCAGCTTCGGAAATACTGCCGGTCCGCGTCCTGATGTCGAGTGAGCAAGTGGCCGAGGCGGGTGGGCGAGAGGTTGGCTGTGCAGGGCTTGCTTGGTGGTAGGCCAAGCCATGCCGGCACCGGCTTGGCCGTTGGCGGGATCGCTGGCTTCTGGCAATGGAGCAAACAGGAGCACAGTTTGCTGCAGGGCTCCCGCCAGCAGTGAGCGAGTGTCCGTCGTCTCTCCCATCCTTTGGGATGCCCGTGACTGTCATACAGTTCGCACGGCAGCCAGTGGGGTCTCCCGGAAACTCTGGTGTTGCTGGCACAGAAAACCTTCCAGTCTTTGGCTTGTGTTTTCCACTTGCTTCCGAGTTGCACTGTTCAGATATTTTAAATGTCCATGTGACGCAAGGCTCCTAGAAAAGTTCATGGAAATGGATTTTAAAACATTGACTTGGGCAAAAACTGTTTGGAATCCACCTATGCAGATAAGGGGTCTTCAGAAAGTTCCTGGGAAAATAGGTAGGAAGAAAAAGTTATGCATGGCGTTCCAAAACATTCTTTTTGCACCAGAATGAGCTCAGTTTTTGACTCCTATTTCCATGCATTTCTTAGTCTCTCTGTATTTTCTCCCATTTTCCTTTGCCTTGGAAAACCCTAGTGTAGAGTGCATTTCTTGTCTGGAGACACAGACACAATCTTTCTCTTTGAAAACCGTGTGTTGAAAGAGTGAGTTGATGGGGCCGGCGCTGTGGTGCAGCGGCTTAAAGCCCCGGCCTGAAGGGCAGGCATCCCATACGGGCGCCGCTTCGAGTCCGGGCGCCGCTTCGAGTCCCGGCTGCTCCTTTTCTGATCCAGCCCTCTGCTATGGCCTGGGAAAGCAGTAGAACACAGCCCAAGTCCTTGGGCCCCTGCACCTGCATGGCAGACCCGGAAGAAGCTCCTGGCTCCTGCCTTTGCATTGGCACAGCTCGAGCCATTGTGGCCAGTTGGGGAGTAACTCTGACCTTCAAAGAAATGAATCGATCTTTTTTTTTTTTTTTTTCAAAAAAGAACAAAGAAAGAAAGAATGTCTATCCTCGAATGTGAGTTTTATAATAAAAATAAGCTCTCCCACATGGGTGCAGGGGTCCCATCACTTGCGCCGTCCTCTGCTGCTTCCCTAGGCACATGAGCGGGGAGCTGCATAGGCAGTGGAGCAGCTGGGCCTTGCCCCAGTGTGCATATGGGACGCCAGTGTTGCCAGTGGTGGGTTTTACCCACTCTGCCACAATGCCAGGCGCCTTCTGAAAATGAAAAAACATTTCCTTTGCATGTGTATTTGCATGGGTAGCTGCAATGGCCAAGGGCTGGTGAAATCCAAAGCCAGGAGCCGGGAGCTCCATCTGGGTCTCCCACGTGGGTGTGGGGGCCTGAGTACTTGGGCCATCTTCTACTGCTTTCCCAGGTGCATTTGTAGGGAGCTGGGTGGGAAGTGGAGCAGCCGGGACTCCAACTGGGACTCTGGGATAGGAACCCAGCATTGCAAGGCCTCCCAGGGGCCGGCCCCAGTGGCTGCATTCTAACCACGCACATGTGCTTCTGGCCTCCTTCTCCTCTGCCTGCGGCTCTTTCTCCATCTCTTTCCAACCCGTCCATGGCTGAGGGCTTCCTCCAAAGCCCTATGCAGTTTTTTTCTCTCTCTGTCTCTCTCTCTGTCTTTCTCATGAGCTGGGAGAAAACTGGGAGCTTGGCACTTGCCTTCACAGGGTGTGGGTGCAGGTGTGGGTGTGGGTGTGGGTGTGGGTGTGAGTGTGTGGGTGTGTATGTATGCATGTATGTGCATTTAGGTATGTATGCGTGTGTGTGTGGGTGGATGTGTGTGTGTTCTTGTGTATGTATGTGTGTGTTTCTGTGTGTCTGTGTGTGTGTGTGGACGTGTGTGGCAGCAGGACATCTTCCCCTGGTGCAGTTCAAGCTCACGTCGAAAATGCATGACCATGAGATCAGGCTCTGCCTTCCAGGGTGCATTTTCCAAAATTCCTTTGCGAGACCCTGGCAAAGAGGAAGAGACCCCGAGAGAGAGCGCTGGTGTCTCCCGAGCAACCGGGGACCAGGTCACGCCCCAAATGTCTGCATCAGGAACTCCAATGGATTCTTGCTTAAAGCAAACCAAAGGCCTGTGTTGCTGTTCCCTCTGCAGTGCCCAGGTCCTCTCGCCGCAGCCGCACGGCCTTTACCCCCGACCAGCTGGGGATGCTGCAAGCTGTTTTAGAAACCAGCCGCTGCCCAGATTGGAGCCGAGTCCAAGAGTTAGCGTCCGAGCTTCATCTGGATGCGTATGTGATCAAGGTATGTCCTGAGCCCCGCGCCCTCCGCGCCGCGCACTCACTTGCTGTGGTCACCGCTGCGCTGGCTGCTCAGGGCAATGGCCAATGCGCGCGCTGCGCTTCGCAGTCCCTGCGAGGCTGGCAGGCAGAGGCTGCCCCGGGACTTGTCCCGAACTTCCTGCGCGTGGGCACTTGACAAGAAAGACTCCCTCGGGAGGGCGGACGGGGCCCTCGCGGCTGCATTGCGGTGGCGGTTGTGGGCGCAAGAGTTCAAGTCTGAGCCGGCCTGCGGTGGCGGCCAGGACCGCGCCTGGTGGATGGCGCCGCCCAGCCCCAGCGCGGGGAGCCAGCCGAGAGCCACCCGCGCAGGCTGAGCCAACACGTGTGTGCAGGGAGCGCGTTTAAATGTATTGGATGAGACGCAATGAGACCGACTTTTTTTTTTAAGATGTATTTATCTCTTTGAACGAGTTCGAGGCAGAGAGAGGTGTCTTCCATCGGCCGGTTCACTGCCCCCAGGGCCCACGGCGGCTGCGCGCGACCCCATGGCCGAATGACCCCACCAGGCCTCCCCTCCGAGGGTCTCCGCACCTCTCAGTACTGTGTCCTTAGAGACCGAGCTCCCAGAACGTGAGCCTTTGTGGTGCAAAGCCTAGTGCCCAAAGTTCTAGGTTCTGCTGCAGAGGATCCCTTGGGAGCAGGGCAGAGGCTGCCCGGCCCCCTCCCCTTTACCTGATGCCTGCGGCTCCCTCCCGGGCCCGGCACAGCATTTGAGAAAGAGGCTTGAGCCCAGCGTGCCCACGCCACAAGGGCCCCGAGCTTCTGAGGCCCATGGGGTCTCCCTGGGGTCCTTGCCCCTGGAGTAACCTGCTCCCTCCCTTCCTCCCCAGACCTGGTTTAAAAATCAGCGCGCCCAGCAAAGAAAACTGCAGCCAAAGGGCCAGCCCCGCCAGCCCAGCGAGTCCACACCTCAGCCTCCTCCTCCGCCTCCGCTGCCACCACCGCTGCTGCTGCCACTGCCGCCGCCGCCGCCGCCGCCGCCGCCGCCGCCGCCGCCAACATGCTCGGAGCTCAGCGCGCCTGCGGAGGAAGAGCAGGGCCCCGGGGGCTCCCAGGCGCAGGGCCCCGAGGCTGCCGAGGACTCGCTGCCCGCCGATCTGCACAACATCCATCTGGACTCCTCAGCGCCCTGGGCTTCGTTGCCCCATGACATCGGGGAGCTGGTGCGCATGTACGGCTTGTTCGATGACGACGAGCCCGACGACTAGCAGATATCTGAACCCCCAGACTTCAAGGGCCAAATTTTCCCAGTCCTAGAAAAAAGAAAGAAGAAAAAAAGAATGAAGCATGTAGGAGCCCCTGCCGGCGACCTGGAGACAGCCCTGAAGGGACCACTCCTCTGCCTCGTTCTTTGCAAAACTAAACGTGTTGGGATTTTGGGGAGATCTCTGGGCTGGTCGGAGGCATCACAGCCTGGAGGCTGGTTTTCTGTAGTGTGTGGACGTTTTGTAACGGTGAACTTAGATGTTTTTGAAGTGCTTAAAGAAGAGGATTTATGGGGTTCCTGAGGGCAGTCAGGTGGGCCTGGTGACCTGGCCGCGGCCTTGGCCCCCAGCCGCCACCAGAGAGTCCGGGGTCGCCGCCACCGTGGAGCGCCAGGGGGCGCCATCGTAGACAACGCGCAAGCCGGGGCCGCGGCTGGAACTCTGCCTTTCCAATCCATCAACACATCTGTACCAAAAAGTGTTTTTTGAAAAGATTGATTTTCTTGTGACCACCACAGTCACGCTAATTAACATACCACCTCCTCGCTTTCTTAGGATGTTTTTGCAGAAGGATGATTGTCTTTTCATTTTTAAAGATTGGATTGATTGGGGCCGGCGCTGTAGCACAGCGGGTTCAACCTCCAGCCTGCAGCGCCAACAGCCCATATGGGCACTGGTCTTTCCAATAAAATAAAGTAAAATAAAATAACATAAATCGTTGTTTGAGGATGTTGTTATTGAATTCTTGGAGAGGTAGAGCTGCAGACAGTGAGAAGAAGAGACAGGGAGAAAGGTCTGCCTTCCGTTGCTTCACGCCCCAAATGGCCACAAGGGTCAGAGCTGTGCCAATGGGGAGCCGGGAGCCAGGGGCTGGGGTTCACCTCTTCAAGCGGCACATCTGTCAATCAGGTCTAGGGTGTGACTTAGGGAGGGTCCATCAAAGACTTCATACCATGCCAAGTTGGCTTCCTTCTCTAAAGGAGCCATCCTTTAGCCAGGCGTGCGGGCGGCAAGGGGCAGACAAGCGCAGACGCTGGAGAAGCAGCAGCTTCGGAAATACTGCCGGTCCGCGTCCTGATGTCGAGTGAGCAAGTGGCCGAGGCGGGTGGGCGAGAGGTTGGCTGTGCAGGGCTTGCTTGGTGGTAGGCCAAGCCATGCCGGCACCGGCTTGGCCGTTGGCGGGATCGCTGGCTTCTGGCAATGGAGCAAACAGGAGCACAGTTTGCTGCAGGGCTCCCGCCAGCAGTGAGCGAGTGTCCGTCGTCTCTCCCATCCTTTGGGATGCCCGTGACTGTCATACAGTTCGCACGGCAGCCAGTGGGGTCTCCCGGAAACTCTGGTGTTGCTGGCACAGAAAACCTTCCAGTCTTTGGCTTGTGTTTTCCACTTGCTTCCGAGTTGCACTGTTCAGATATTTTAAATGTCCATGTGACGCAAGGCTCCTAGAAAAGTTCATGGAAATGGATTTTAAAACATTGACTTGGGCAAAAACTGTTTGGAATCCACCTATGCAGATAAGGGGTCTTCAGAAAGTTCCTGGGAAAATAGGTAGGAAGAAAAAGTTATGCATGGCGTTCCAAAACATTCTTTTTGCACCAGAATGAGCTCAGTTTTTGACTCCTATTTCCATGCATTTCTTAGTCTCTCTGTATTTTCTCCCATTTTCCTTTGCCTTGGAAAACCCTAGTGTAGAGTGCATTTCTTGTCTGGAGACACAGACACAATCTTTCTCTTTGAAAACCGTGTGTTGAAAGAGTGAGTTGATGGGGCCGGCGCTGTGGTGCAGCGGCTTAAAGCCCCGGCCTGAAGGGCAGGCATCCCATACGGGCGCCGCTTCGAGTCCGGGCGCCGCTTCGAGTCCCGGCTGCTCCTTTTCTGATCCAGCCCTCTGCTATGGCCTGGGAAAGCAGTAGAACACAGCCCAAGTCCTTGGGCCCCTGCACCTGCATGGCAGACCCGGAAGAAGCTCCTGGCTCCTGCCTTTGCATTGGCACAGCTCGAGCCATTGTGGCCAGTTGGGGAGTAACTCTGACCTTCAAAGAAATGAATCGATCTTTTTTTTTTTTTTTTTCAAAAAAGAACAAAGAAAGAAAGAATGTCTATCCTCGAATGTGAGTTTTATAATAAAAATAAGCTCTCCCACATGGGTGCAGGGGTCCCATCACTTGCGCCGTCCTCTGCTGCTTCCCTAGGCACATGAGCGGGGAGCTGCATAGGCAGTGGAGCAGCTGGGCCTTGCCCCAGTGTGCATATGGGACGCCAGTGTTGCCAGTGGTGGGTTTTACCCACTCTGCCACAATGCCAGGCGCCTTCTGAAAATGAAAAAACATTTCCTTTGCATGTGTATTTGCATGGGTAGCTGCAATGGCCAAGGGCTGGTGAAATCCAAAGCCAGGAGCCGGGAGCTCCATCTGGGTCTCCCACGTGGGTGTGGGGGCCTGAGTACTTGGGCCATCTTCTACTGCTTTCCCAGGTGCATTTGTAGGGAGCTGGGTGGGAAGTGGAGCAGCCGGGACTCCAACTGGGACTCTGGGATAGGAACCCAGCATTGCAAGGCCTCCCAGGGGCCGGCCCCAGTGGCTGCATTCTAACCACGCACATGTGCTTCTGGCCTCCTTCTCCTCTGCCTGCGGCTCTTTCTCCATCTCTTTCCAACCCGTCCATGGCTGAGGGCTTCCTCCAAAGCCCTATGCAGTTTTTTTCTCTCTCTGTCTCTCTCTCTGTCTTTCTCATGAGCTGGGAGAAAACTGGGAGCTTGGCACTTGCCTTCACAGGGTGTGGGTGCAGGTGTGGGTGTGGGTGTGGGTGTGGGTGTGAGTGTGTGGGTGTGTATGTATGCATGTATGTGCATTTAGGTATGTATGCGTGTGTGTGTGGGTGGATGTGTGTGTGTTCTTGTGTATGTATGTGTGTGTTTCTGTGTGTCTGTGTGTGTGTGTGGACGTGTGTGGCAGCAGGACATCTTCCCCTGGTGCAGTTCAAGCTCACGTCGAAAATGCATGACCATGAGATCAGGCTCTGCCTTCCAGGGTGCATTTTCCAAAATTCCTTTGCGAGACCCTGGCAAAGAGGAAGAGACCCCGAGAGAGAGCGCTGGTGTCTCCCGAGCAACCGGGGACCAGGTCACGCCCCAAATGTCTGCATCAGGAACTCCAATGGATTCTTGCTTAAAGCAAACCAAAGGCCTGTGTTGCTGTTCCCTCTGCAGTGCCCAGGTCCTCTCGCCGCAGCCGCACGGCCTTTACCCCCGACCAGCTGGGGATGCTGCAAGCTGTTTTAGAAACCAGCCGCTGCCCAGATTGGAGCCGAGTCCAAGAGTTAGCGTCCGAGCTTCATCTGGATGCGTATGTGATCAAGGTATGTCCTGAGCCCCGCGCCCTCCGCGCCGCGCACTCACTTGCTGTGGTCACCGCTGCGCTGGCTGCTCAGGGCAATGGCCAATGCGCGCGCTGCGCTTCGCAGTCCCTGCGAGGCTGGCAGGCAGAGGCTGCCCCGGGACTTGTCCCGAACTTCCTGCGCGTGGGCACTTGACAAGAAAGACTCCCTCGGGAGGGCGGACGGGGCCCTCGCGGCTGCATTGCGGTGGCGGTTGTGGGCGCAAGAGTTCAAGTCTGAGCCGGCCTGCGGTGGCGGCCAGGACCGCGCCTGGTGGATGGCGCCGCCCAGCCCCAGCGCGGGGAGCCAGCCGAGAGCCACCCGCGCAGGCTGAGCCAACACGTGTGTGCAGGGAGCGCGTTTAAATGTATTGGATGAGACGCAATGAGACCGACTTTTTTTTTTAAGATGTATTTATCTCTTTGAACGAGTTCGAGGCAGAGAGAGGTGTCTTCCATCGGCCGGTTCACTGCCCCCAGGGCCCACGGCGGCTGCGCGCGACCCCATGGCCGAATGACCCCACCAGGCCTCCCCTCCGAGGGTCTCCGCACCTCTCAGTACTGTGTCCTTAGAGACCGAGCTCCCAGAACGTGAGCCTTTGTGGTGCAAAGCCTAGTGCCCAAAGTTCTAGGTTCTGCTGCAGAGGATCCCTTGGGAGCAGGGCAGAGGCTGCCCGGCCCCCTCCCCTTTACCTGATGCCTGCGGCTCCCTCCCGGGCCCGGCACAGCATTTGAGAAAGAGGCTTGAGCCCAGCGTGCCCACGCCACAAGGGCCCCGAGCTTCTGAGGCCCATGGGGTCTCCCTGGGGTCCTTGCCCCTGGAGTAACCTGCTCCCTCCCTTCCTCCCCAGACCTGGTTTAAAAATCAGCGCGCCCAGCAAAGAAAACTGCAGCCAAAGGGCCAGCCCCGCCAGCCCAGCGAGTCCACACCTCAGCCTCCTCCTCCGCCTCCGCTGCCACCACCGCTGCTGCTGCCACTGCCGCCGCCGCCGCCGCCGCCGCCGCCGCCGCCGCCGCCAACATGCTCGGAGCTCAGCGCGCCTGCGGAGGAAGAGCAGGGCCCCGGGGGCTCCCAGGCGCAGGGCCCCGAGGCTGCCGAGGACTCGCTGCCCGCCGATCTGCACAACATCCATCTGGACTCCTCAGCGCCCTGGGCTTCGTTGCCCCATGACATCGGGGAGCTGGTGCGCATGTACGGCTTGTTCGATGACGACGAGCCCGACGACTAGCAGATATCTGAACCCCCAGACTTCAAGGGCCAAATTTTCCCAGTCCTAGAAAAAAGAAAGAAGAAAAAAAGAATGAAGCATGTAGGAGCCCCTGCCGGCGACCTGGAGACAGCCCTGAAGGGACCACTCCTCTGCCTCGTTCTTTGCAAAACTAAACGTGTTGGGATTTTGGGGAGATCTCTGGGCTGGTCGGAGGCATCACAGCCTGGAGGCTGGTTTTCTGTAGTGTGTGGACGTTTTGTAACGGTGAACTTAGATGTTTTTGAAGTGCTTAAAGAAGAGGATTTATGGGGTTCCTGAGGGCAGTCAGGTGGGCCTGGTGACCTGGCCGCGGCCTTGGCCCCCAGCCGCCACCAGAGAGTCCGGGGTCGCCGCCACCGTGGAGCGCCAGGGGGCGCCATCGTAGACAACGCGCAAGCCGGGGCCGCGGCTGGAACTCTGCCTTTCCAATCCATCAACACATCTGTACCAAAAAGTGTTTTTTGAAAAGATTGATTTTCTTGTGACCACCACAGTCACGCTAATTAACATACCACCTCCTCGCTTTCTTAGGATGTTTTTGCAGAAGGATGATTGTCTTTTCATTTTTAAAGATTGGATTGATTGGGGCCGGCGCTGTAGCACAGCGGGTTCAACCTCCAGCCTGCAGCGCCAACAGCCCATATGGGCACTGGTCTTTCCAATAAAATAAAGTAAAATAAAATAACATAAATCGTTGTTTGAGGATGTTGTTATTGAATTCTTGGAGAGGTAGAGCTGCAGACAGTGAGAAGAAGAGACAGGGAGAAAGGTCTGCCTTCCGTTGCTTCACGCCCCAAATGGCCACAAGGGTCAGAGCTGTGCCAATGGGGAGCCGGGAGCCAGGGGCTGGGGTTCACCTCTTCAAGCGGCACATCTGTCAATCAGGTCTAGGGTGTGACTTAGGGAGGGTCCATCAAAGACTTCATACCATGCCAAGTTGGCTTCCTTCTCTAAAGGAGCCATCCTTTAGCCAGGCGTGCGGGCGGCAAGGGGCAGACAAGCGCAGACGCTGGAGAAGCAGCAGCTTCGGAAATACTGCCGGTCCGCGTCCTGATGTCGAGTGAGCAAGTGGCCGAGGCGGGTGGGCGAGAGGTTGGCTGTGCAGGGCTTGCTTGGTGGTAGGCCAAGCCATGCCGGCACCGGCTTGGCCGTTGGCGGGATCGCTGGCTTCTGGCAATGGAGCAAACAGGAGCACAGTTTGCTGCAGGGCTCCCGCCAGCAGTGAGCGAGTGTCCGTCGTCTCTCCCATCCTTTGGGATGCCCGTGACTGTCATACAGTTCGCACGGCAGCCAGTGGGGTCTCCCGGAAACTCTGGTGTTGCTGGCACAGAAAACCTTCCAGTCTTTGGCTTGTGTTTTCCACTTGCTTCCGAGTTGCACTGTTCAGATATTTTAAATGTCCATGTGA
Source organism: Oryctolagus cuniculus (assembly GCF_964237555.1). Classification (NCBI taxonomy): domain Eukaryota; kingdom Metazoa; phylum Chordata; class Mammalia; order Lagomorpha; family Leporidae; genus Oryctolagus; species Oryctolagus cuniculus. The sequence continues at coordinate 14,967,362 of NC_091449.1, read as the reverse complement.
CGCAAGGCTCCTAGAAAAGTTCATGGAAATGGATTTTAAAACATTGACTTGGGCAAAAACTGTTTGGAATCCACCTATGCAGATAAGGGGTCTTCAGAAAGTTCCTGGGAAAATAGGTAGGAAGAAAAAGTTATGCATGGCGTTCCAAAACATTCTTTTTGCACCAGAATGAGCTCAGTTTTTGACTCCTATTTCCATGCATTTCTTAGTCTCTCTGTATTTTCTCCCATTTTCCTTTGCCTTGGAAAACCCTAGTGTAGAGTGCATTTCTTGTCTGGAGACACAGACACAATCTTTCTCTTTGAAAACCGTGTGTTGAAAGAGTGAGTTGATGGGGCCGGCGCTGTGGTGCAGCGGCTTAAAGCCCCGGCCTGAAGGGCAGGCATCCCATACGGGCGCCGCTTCGAGTCCGGGCGCCGCTTCGAGTCCCGGCTGCTCCTTTTCTGATCCAGCCCTCTGCTATGGCCTGGGAAAGCAGTAGAACACAGCCCAAGTCCTTGGGCCCCTGCACCTGCATGGCAGACCCGGAAGAAGCTCCTGGCTCCTGCCTTTGCATTGGCACAGCTCGAGCCATTGTGGCCAGTTGGGGAGTAACTCTGACCTTCAAAGAAATGAATCGATCTTTTTTTTTTTTTTTTTCAAAAAAGAACAAAGAAAGAAAGAATGTCTATCCTCGAATGTGAGTTTTATAATAAAAATAAGCTCTCCCACATGGGTGCAGGGGTCCCATCACTTGCGCCGTCCTCTGCTGCTTCCCTAGGCACATGAGCGGGGAGCTGCATAGGCAGTGGAGCAGCTGGGCCTTGCCCCAGTGTGCATATGGGACGCCAGTGTTGCCAGTGGTGGGTTTTACCCACTCTGCCACAATGCCAGGCGCCTTCTGAAAATGAAAAAACATTTCCTTTGCATGTGTATTTGCATGGGTAGCTGCAATGGCCAAGGGCTGGTGAAATCCAAAGCCAGGAGCCGGGAGCTCCATCTGGGTCTCCCACGTGGGTGTGGGGGCCTGAGTACTTGGGCCATCTTCTACTGCTTTCCCAGGTGCATTTGTAGGGAGCTGGGTGGGAAGTGGAGCAGCCGGGACTCCAACTGGGACTCTGGGATAGGAACCCAGCATTGCAAGGCCTCCCAGGGGCCGGCCCCAGTGGCTGCATTCTAACCACGCACATGTGCTTCTGGCCTCCTTCTCCTCTGCCTGCGGCTCTTTCTCCATCTCTTTCCAACCCGTCCATGGCTGAGGGCTTCCTCCAAAGCCCTATGCAGTTTTTTTCTCTCTCTGTCTCTCTCTCTGTCTTTCTCATGAGCTGGGAGAAAACTGGGAGCTTGGCACTTGCCTTCACAGGGTGTGGGTGCAGGTGTGGGTGTGGGTGTGGGTGTGGGTGTGAGTGTGTGGGTGTGTATGTATGCATGTATGTGCATTTAGGTATGTATGCGTGTGTGTGTGGGTGGATGTGTGTGTGTTCTTGTGTATGTATGTGTGTGTTTCTGTGTGTCTGTGTGTGTGTGTGGACGTGTGTGGCAGCAGGACATCTTCCCCTGGTGCAGTTCAAGCTCACGTCGAAAATGCATGACCATGAGATCAGGCTCTGCCTTCCAGGGTGCATTTTCCAAAATTCCTTTGCGAGACCCTGGCAAAGAGGAAGAGACCCCGAGAGAGAGCGCTGGTGTCTCCCGAGCAACCGGGGACCAGGTCACGCCCCAAATGTCTGCATCAGGAACTCCAATGGATTCTTGCTTAAAGCAAACCAAAGGCCTGTGTTGCTGTTCCCTCTGCAGTGCCCAGGTCCTCTCGCCGCAGCCGCACGGCCTTTACCCCCGACCAGCTGGGGATGCTGCAAGCTGTTTTAGAAACCAGCCGCTGCCCAGATTGGAGCCGAGTCCAAGAGTTAGCGTCCGAGCTTCATCTGGATGCGTATGTGATCAAGGTATGTCCTGAGCCCCGCGCCCTCCGCGCCGCGCACTCACTTGCTGTGGTCACCGCTGCGCTGGCTGCTCAGGGCAATGGCCAATGCGCGCGCTGCGCTTCGCAGTCCCTGCGAGGCTGGCAGGCAGAGGCTGCCCCGGGACTTGTCCCGAACTTCCTGCGCGTGGGCACTTGACAAGAAAGACTCCCTCGGGAGGGCGGACGGGGCCCTCGCGGCTGCATTGCGGTGGCGGTTGTGGGCGCAAGAGTTCAAGTCTGAGCCGGCCTGCGGTGGCGGCCAGGACCGCGCCTGGTGGATGGCGCCGCCCAGCCCCAGCGCGGGGAGCCAGCCGAGAGCCACCCGCGCAGGCTGAGCCAACACGTGTGTGCAGGGAGCGCGTTTAAATGTATTGGATGAGACGCAATGAGACCGACTTTTTTTTTTAAGATGTATTTATCTCTTTGAACGAGTTCGAGGCAGAGAGAGGTGTCTTCCATCGGCCGGTTCACTGCCCCCAGGGCCCACGGCGGCTGCGCGCGACCCCATGGCCGAATGACCCCACCAGGCCTCCCCTCCGAGGGTCTCCGCACCTCTCAGTACTGTGTCCTTAGAGACCGAGCTCCCAGAACGTGAGCCTTTGTGGTGCAAAGCCTAGTGCCCAAAGTTCTAGGTTCTGCTGCAGAGGATCCCTTGGGAGCAGGGCAGAGGCTGCCCGGCCCCCTCCCCTTTACCTGATGCCTGCGGCTCCCTCCCGGGCCCGGCACAGCATTTGAGAAAGAGGCTTGAGCCCAGCGTGCCCACGCCACAAGGGCCCCGAGCTTCTGAGGCCCATGGGGTCTCCCTGGGGTCCTTGCCCCTGGAGTAACCTGCTCCCTCCCTTCCTCCCCAGACCTGGTTTAAAAATCAGCGCGCCCAGCAAAGAAAACTGCAGCCAAAGGGCCAGCCCCGCCAGCCCAGCGAGTCCACACCTCAGCCTCCTCCTCCGCCTCCGCTGCCACCACCGCTGCTGCTGCCACTGCCGCCGCCGCCGCCGCCGCCGCCGCCGCCGCCGCCGCCAACATGCTCGGAGCTCAGCGCGCCTGCGGAGGAAGAGCAGGGCCCCGGGGGCTCCCAGGCGCAGGGCCCCGAGGCTGCCGAGGACTCGCTGCCCGCCGATCTGCACAACATCCATCTGGACTCCTCTGCGCCCTGGGCTTCGCTGCCTCATGACATCGGGGAGCTCGTGCGCATGTACCGCTTGTTCCATGACGACGAGCCAGACGACTAGCAGATATCTGAACCCCCAGACTTCAAGGGCCGAATTTTTTCCAGTCCTAGAAAAAAGAAAATGGACGAAGCAGTCTGTAGGAGCCCCTGCCGGCGACCTGGAGACAGCCCTGGAGGGACCACTCCTCTGCCTTGTTCTTTACAAAAGCAAATGTGCTGGGAGTTTGGGGGGCTCTCTGGGCTGGTCCGAGGCATCACAGCCTGGAGGCTGGTTTTCTGTAGTGTGTGGACGTTTTGTAATGGTGAACTTAGATACTTGTGAAGTGCCACAAGAAGACGATTTATGGGGTTCCTGAGGGCAGTCAGGCGGGCCTGGCGACCTGGCCGCGGCCTTGGCCCCCAGCCGCCACCAGAGAGTCCGGGGTCGCCGCCACCGTGGAGCGCCAGGGGGCGCCATCGTAGACAACGCGAAATCCAGGGCCGCAAGGGCGTGGTGGCCACGTTCGTGGGCTGCCGTCCTCCGCGTGCTCTCGGGCGGTGGGTGGGCAGCGGGCCTCCCCGGGCCACGCACGAGGGGACGGGCCTGAGACTCGGGCGCCCGGACCCGCTTTCCAGTGGTCAAGTTCTCCCAGAGTTCTCGCCTCTGCTTCCCGCAGGTCGCTAGGCGCCTCAGGCCCGCCCCCTTGCTCTTACTGTCCAATCAGGAGCGAGGGAGGGATTCCTTCGGGCTCCAGCAGGGCAGGGATATTTTTTTCTTTTTTCTTTGTTTGAAGGCAGAGTTCAGAGCGGTAGAGTTAGTGATGAGATAGAGGTAGAGAGGGATACAGAGAGATAGAGATAGGGATAGAGAGGTAGAGAGAGATACATAGTGATAGAGAGAGAGAGAGAGAGAGAGAGAGAGAGAGGCCTGCAGTGCCTGCATCCCGTAGGGGCCCCGGTCTTCCGATCCAGCTTTCTGCTATGGCTGGGAAGCAGTAGAGGATTTGCCCAAGTCCTCGGGCCCCTGGGCCTGTGTGTGTGGGAGACCCAGACCCAGACCCAGAAGAAGCTCCGGATCCAGGCTTCGGAACAGCTCAGCTCTGGCTGTTGTGGCCATTTGGGGAGTGAAACAGCGAGTGCAAGACCTCTCTCTCCCTCTCTGGAACTCTGCCTTTCAAATCAATCAACATATCTGTACTAAAAAGTGTTTTTTAAAAGGATTGATTTTCTTGTTACCACCACAGTCACGCTAATTAACATACCACCTCCTCGCTTTCTTCGGATTTTTTTTTTTTTTAGAAAGTTGATTGTATTTTCGTTTTTAAAGATTTTATTTATTGGGGACGGCTCTTTCGCACAGCGGGTTAAAGCCCCAGCCTGCATCGCCAACAGCCCATATGGGCACTGATCTTTCTTTCTTTCTTTTTTAAACTTTTATTTAACAAATCTAAATTTCCAAAGTACAGCTTCTAGATTACCGTGGCTTTTTCCCCCCATAACTTGCCTCCTTCCCGCAATCCAATCCTCCCATCTCCCGCTCCCTCTCCCATTCCATTCACATCAAGATTCATTTTCAATTATCTTTATATACAGAAGATCAATATAGTATATAGTAAGTAAAGATTTCAACTGTTTGCACCCACACAGAAACACAAAGCATCAAGTACTGTTTGAGTACTAGTTATAGGAAGAATTCACATTTTACAACACGTGAAGGGCAGAGATCCTACATGAGGAGGAAGTGCACAGTGACTCCTGTTGTTGACTAAGAAATTGACACTCTTGTTTCTGGGGTCAGTAATCACTCTAGGCTATTGAGTTGCCTAGGTTAGGGAAGCCTTTTGAGTTTGCCAACTCCCATCTTATTTAGACAAGGTCATAGTCAAAGTGGAAATTCCCTTCAGAGAAGGGTACCTCCTCCTTTGATGGCATGTTCTTTCCACTGGGATCTCTCTCACTCGCAGAGATCTTTCATTTAGGTTTTTTTTTTTTTTCCAGAGTGTCTTGGCTTTCCATGCCTAAAATACTCTCATGGGCTCTTCAGCCGGATCCGAACATCTTAAGGGCTGATTCCGAGGTAAATTGGCATCTGTTAATCCCATGTATCTGATAAGCTCTTCAAGTGCTACATCTGTCAATCTGGTCTAGGGTGTGACTTAATACCGTCAGGAGTTGGCTCTGTTCTAGAAAGGAGCCGTCCGGGTGGCAGGGGGCAGACAAACACAGACGCTGGAGAGGAAGCAGCTTCGGAAATACTGCCGGTCCGAGTCGTGATGTCGAGTGAGCAAGTGGCCGAGGCGGGTGGGCGAGAGGTTGGCTGTGCAGGGCTTGCTTGGTGGTAGGCCAAGCCATGCCGGCACCAGGTTGGCCGTTGGCGGGATCGCTGGCTTATAGCAATGGAGCAAACAGGAGCACAGTTTGCTACTGGGCTCCCGCCAGCAGTGAGTGAGTGTCCGTCGTCTCTCCCATCCTTTTGGATGCCCGTGACTGTCATACAGTTAACATGGCAGCCAGTTGGGTCTCTCTCCCATAATCTCTGGTCTGTGACGCACTTCCCAAGCCATCGAGGGGACAGGGCTGCATCACTGTTTTAGACACCATTCTGCTTCCTCTTGAATGCTCATTGCCTGTTTCTGACCTTTCTCATTTTAAAGAACTGTGCGTTTCGTTTTTGGTTGTTTTGTAGAGTATCTTTGTTGTCTCCCAGAAACTCTGATGTTGGTTGCACAGAAAACCTTCCAGTCTTGAAACTTGTGTTTTCAATTTGCTTAGCAGTTTCACTGTTCAGATCTTTTAAATGTTTATGTGACACAGGGTGGAAATTGATTTTAAACCATTTGATTGGGGAACAACTGTTTGGAAACCTAAGCAGATAAGAGGTCTTCACAAAGTGTGTGGGAAACTAGGGGTGAAGCAAAAGTTATGGGGACAGTGGCCGTGGCTCACTCAGTTAATCTTCTGCCTGTGGCGCTGGCATCCCATATAGGTGCTGGGTCCTAGTCCTGGTTGCTCCTCTTCCAGTCCAGCTCTCTGCTGTGGCCCGGGAAGGCAGTGGAAGATGGCCCAGGGGCTTGGGCCCTGCACCCGCATGGGAGACCAGGAGGAAGCACCTGGCTCCTGGCTTCAGATCGGCACAGCGCGAAGGCCGGCTGTATTGGTCATTAGGGGAGCGGGGGTGAACCAACGGAAGGAAGACCTTTCTCTCTGTTTCTCTCTCACTGTCCAACTCTGCCCGTCTAAATATAAAAAGAAAAGAAAAAGTTATGCATGGCTTTCAAAAAATTGTTTTTTGCACCAGAATGAACCCATTTTTTGACTCATTTTTTCCATGCATTTCTTAGTCTCTCTGTATTTTCTCATGTTTTCCTTTGCATTGGAACAGCCTAGTGTAGAGTGCATTTCTTGTCTGGAGACACAGATACAATCTTTCTCTTTTAAAAAGTTTTTTTTTTTTTTTAACTAAAAGAGTTGAGAATTTTATTTTCACATTTCACAATACAAATGAAAACTGCACTTTTTGAAATCCTATTTCCCCCCAAAACTATTCTTTCTTTGATAAGAAGGGGGAGCAAGTCTTCTTTGTCATGCTGTTAGAAAACACCCAGAGTCACAGCACCATGATCTCCTGGTGAAGCAGAACAAGCGATACAGAACTGCTAGGAAGAGGCCTCCCCTCTCTCCTTATCTGTCCGGCCGAGTCATTCCTGGACGAGTGGGCACCATCATGGGACGGGCAGGAGGTCTCATCATTGGGGGCCCCAGCATCATTGGCATATGGCCTCCCATGGGTGGCCTCATTCCAGGAGCAGGTCCCACTGGCATCATCCCAGGAGGAGGAGGGCCCATCATTGGCATCATGGGAGGGCCTCCCATATGAGGTGCAGGCATCATACCAGGGCGAGGAGGACCCGGGAGACTGGGGGGAGGTGGGATCATCGCTCCTGCAGGAGGAGGAGCAGAGAATGGAGTAGGCGGTATCTTTCCTTGTTGAAATGCAGCCGTTGTTTTGTCGATCAGGCTCTGAGCCTGCTCTTCCATCCATTTCTCATAGTAGTCTTTCACATTCTCTTTGTGCTTCCTACCACTGCAGTGCGTCTTTCTCACAGATGGGGAATCATGGGTGAGGTACGTATCGCAGTAGTCACAGTAAAACTTGGGCATGTTGCTTTGCAGGCCGTTGGCCACTCCGTTCTGCCTTTTAAAAAGTTTTGTTTAAAGTGTTCGTTGATGGGGCCGGCGCTGTGGTGCAGTGGGTTAAAGCCCTGGCTGGAAGTGCAGGCATCCCATATGGGCTCCGGTTCAAGTCCAGGCTGCTCCTCTTCTGATCCCGCTCTCTGGCATGGCCTGGGAAAGCAGGAAAAGATGGGCCCCTGCACCCACATGGGAGACCGGGAAGAAGCTCCTGGCTCCTGCCTTTGGATTGGCACAGCTCATGTCATTGTGGCCAGTTGGGGAGTGAACCAGTGGATGGAACACACTCTCTCTCTCTCTGTCTCTCTCTGTCTCTCTCTCGCTCTGTCTCTCCTTCTTTCTCTGTGTAACTCTGACCATCAAATAAATGAATAGACCTTTTTTTTTTTTTAAAAAAAAGAAAGTATATCCTTGAATGCAAGTTTTATAATAAAAATAAGCTCTCCCACATGGGTGCAGGGGTCCCATCATTTGCGCCGTCCTCTGCTGCTTCCCTAGGCACATGAGCAGGGAGCTGCATAGGCAGTGGAGCAGCTGGGCCTTGCCCCAGTGTCCATATGGGATACCAGTGTTGCCAGTGGTGGGTTTTACCCACTCTGCCACAATGCCAGGCGCCTTCTGAAATTGAAAAAAAACTTTTACTTTGTATGTGTATTTGCTTGGGTAGCTGCAATGGCCAAGGGCTGGTGCAATCCAAAGCCAGGAGCCGGGAGCTCCATCTGGGTCTTCCATGTGGGTGTGGGGGCCTGAGTACTTGGGCCATCTTCTACTGCTTTCCCAGGTGCATTTGTAGGGAGCTGGGTGGGAAGTGGAGCAACTGGGACTCCAACTGGGACTCTGGGATAGGAACCCAGCATTGCAAGGCCTCCCAGGGGCCGGCCCCAGTGGCTGCATTCTAACCACGCACATGTGCTTCTGGCCTCCTTCTCCTCTGCCTGCGGCTCTTTCTCCATCTCTTTCCATCCCCTCCATGGCTGAGGGCTTCCTCCAAAGCCCTATGCAGTTTTTCTCTCTCTCTGTCTCTCTCTCTGTCTTTCTCATGAGCTGGGAGAAAACTGGGAGCTTGGCACTTGCCTTCACAGGCTGTGGGTGTGGGTGTGTATGAATGTATGTATGTGTGTGTTTGTCTGTGTGTGTCTTGTTTGTGTTTGTGTGTGGGTTTGTATATATGTTTGCGTATGTGTGTATGTACATGTGTGTATCTTTCTGTGTGTGTCTGTATGTGTCTGTCTTTGTGTTAGTGTGTGGGTTCTTATGTATGTATGTGTGTGTAGGTATGTATGTATGTATGTCGTGGGTGTGTGGGTGTGTATGTATGAGTATGTATGTGTGTGTGACTTTCTGTGTCTGTGTCTTACTGTGTGTGTGGGTTTGTATTTATGTGTATATGTGTGTGTGTGTGTGTGTGTGTGTGTGTGGCAGCAGGACATCTTCCCCTCGTGAAGCTCAAGGTCACGGCGAAAATGCATGACCATGAGATCAGGCTCTGCCTTCCAGGGTGCATTTTCCAAAATTCCTTTGGGAGACCCAGGCAAAGAGGAGAGACCCCGAGAGGGCTGCTGTCTACCGGCTCGCTCCCGAAATGCATGCAGTGGCTGCTGGAGCCAAAGCCGGCATCAGGATGGCCAATGGATTGTTTCTGAAAGCAAACCAAAGCCCTTTGTTCCTGTTCCCTCTGCAGCGCCCAGGTGTGCTCGCCGCAGCCGCACGGCCTTTACCCCCGACCAGTTGGGGATGTTGAAAGCTGTTTTCGAAACGACCCCCTGTCCTGACTGGGAGAAGATACAAGAGTTAGCGGCAAAGCTATGTTTGGATGAGTGCGTGATCAAGGTATGTCCCGAGCCCTGCGCCCTCCGTGCCACGCACTCACTCGCTTGCGGTCACCGCTGTGCTGGCCGCTCAGGGCAGTCGCCAATGCGCGCGCTTCGCAGTCCCTGCAAAGCTGGCAGGCAGAGGCTGCCGCGGGGCTGGTCCCGAAGTCCCTGCGGGTGGGCCCTTGACAAGATAGACTGCCCCTGGCGCTCGCGGCTGCCTTGGGGCAGAAGAGTTCAAGTGTGAGCAGGTGGCCAGGACTATGCCTGGTGGATGGCTCCGCCCAGCCCGCGGGAGCCAGCCAAGGGCCGCCCGCGCAGGCCAGGCGGAGCGAACACGTGTGTGCGGGGAGCGCGTTTCCAAAGTGTATTTCTTTCAATGTATTGTGTGAGAGGCAATGAGACAGAATTTCTTTTTTAAGATTTATTTATTATTTATTTGAAAGAGTTTGAGGCGGCTTAGACCCCATGGCCGAATGACCCCACCAGGCCTCCCCTCCGAGGGTCTCCGCACCTCTCAGTACTGTGTCCTTAGAGACCGAGCTCCCAGAACGTGAGCCTTTGTGGTGCAAAGCCTAGCGCGCAAAGTTCTAGGTCTGCAGCGGAGGATCGCTTGGGAGCAGGGCAGAGGCTGCCCGGCCCCCTCCCCTTTACCTGATGCCTGCGGCTCCCTCCCGGGCCCGCCACAGCGTTTGAGAAAGAGGCTTGAGCCCAGCGTGCCCACGCCACAAGGGCCCCGAGCTTCTGAGGCCCCTGGGGTCTCCCTGGGGTCCTTGCCCCTGGAGTAACCTGTTCCCTCCCTTCCTCCCCAGACCTGGTTTAAAAATCAGCGCGCCCAGCAAAGAAAACTGCAGCGAAAGGGCCAGCCCCGCCAGCCCAGGGAGTCCACACCTCAGCCTCCTCCTCCGCCTCCGCTGCCACCACCGCTGCTGCTGCCACTGCCGCCGCCGCCGCCGCCGCCAACATGCTCGGAGCTCAGCGCGCCTGCGGAGGAAGAGCAGGGCCCCGGGGGCTCCCAGGCGCAGGGCCCCGAGGCTGCCGAGGACCCGCTGCCCGCCGATCTGCACAACATCCATCTGGACTCCTCTGCGCCCTGGGCTTCGCTGCCTCATGACATCGGGGAGCTCGTGCGCATGTACCGCTTGTTCCATGACGACGAGCCAGACGACTAGCAGATATCTGAACCCCCAGACTTCAAGGGCCGAATTTTTTCCAGTCCTAGAAAAAAGAAAAAGGACGAAGCAGTCTGTAGGAGCCCCTGCCGGCGACCTGGAGACAGCCCTGGAGGGACCACTCCTCTGCCTTGTTCTTTACAAAAGCAAATGTGCTGGGAGTTTGGGGGGCTCTCTGGGCTGGTCCGAGGCATCACAGCCTGGAGGCTGGTTTTCTGTAGTGTGTGGACGTTTTGTAATGGTGAACTTAGATACTTGTGAAGTGCCACAAGAAGACGATTTATGGGGTTCCTGAGGGCAGTCAGGCGGGCCTGGCGACCTCGCCGCGGCCTTGGCCCCCAGCCGCCACCAGAGTCCGGGGTCGCCGCCACCGTGGAGCGCCAGGGGGCGCCATCGTAGACAACGCGAAATCCAGGGCCGCAAGGGCGTGGTGGCCACGTTCGTGGGCTGCCGTCCTCCGCGTGCTCTCGGGCGGTGGGTGGGCAGCGGGCCTCCCCGGGCCACGCACGAGGGGACGGGCCTGAGACTCGGGCGCCCGGACCCGCTTTCCAGTGGTCAAGTTCTCCCAGAGTTCTCGCCTCTGCTTCCCGCAGGTCGCTAGGCGCCTCAGGCCCGCCCCCTTGCTCTTACTGTCCAATCAGGAGCGAGGGAGGGATTCCTTCGGGCTCCAGCAGGGCAGGGATATTTTTTTCTTTTTTCTTTGTTTGAAGGCAGAGTTCAGAGCGGTAGAGTTAGTGATGACATAGAGGTAGAGAGAGATACAGAGAGATAGAGATAGGGATAGAGAGGTAGAGAGAGATACATAGTGATAGAGAGAGAGAGAGAGAGAGAGAGAGAGAGAGAGAGAGAGGCCTGCAGTGCCTGCATCCCGTAGGGGCCCCGGTCTTCCGATCCAGCTTTCTGCTATGGCTGGGAAGCAGTAGAGGATTTGCCCAAGTCCTTGGGCCCCTGGGCCTGTGTGTGTGGGAGACCCAGACCCAGACCCAGACCCAGAAGAAGCTCCGGATCCAGGCTTCGGAACAGCTCAGCTCTGGCTGTTGTGGCCATTTGGGGAGTGAAACAGCGAGTGCAAGACCTCTCTCTCCCTCTCTGGAACTCTGCCTTTCAAATCAATCAACATATCTGTAATAAAAAGTGTTTTTTAAAAGGATTGATTTTCTTGTTACCACCACAGTCACGCTAATTAACATACCACCTCCTCGCTTTCTTCGGATTTTTTTTTTTAGAAAGTTGATTGTATTTTCGTTTTTAAAGATTTTATTTATTGGGGACGGCTCTTTCGCACAGCGGGTTAAAGCCCCAGCCTGCATCGCCAACAGCCCATATGGGCACTGATCTTTCTTTCTTTCTTTTTTTAACTTTTATTTAACAAATCTAAATTTCCAAAGTACAGCTTCTAGATTACCGTGGCTTTTTCCCCCCATAACTTGCCTCCTTCCCGCAATCCAATCCTCCCATCTCCCACTCCCTCTCCCATTCCATTCACATCAAGATTCATTTTCAATTATCTTTATATACAGAAGATCAATATAGTCTATAGTAAGTAAAGATTTCAACTGTTTGCACCCACACAGAAACACAAAGCGTCAAGTACTGTTTGAGTACTAGTTATAGGAAGAATTCACATTTTACAACACGTGAAGGGCAGAGATCCTACATGAGGAGGAAGTGCACAGTGACTCCTGTTGTTGACTAAGAAATTGACACTCTTGTTTCTGGGGTCAGTAATCACCCTAGGCTATTGAGTTGCCTAGGTTAGGGAAGCCTTTTGAGTTTGCCAACTCCCATCTTATTTAGACAAGGTCATAGTCAAAGTGGAAATTCTCTCTTCCCTTCAGAGAAGGGTACCTCCTCCTTTGATGGCATGTTCTTTCCACTGGGATCTCTCTCACTCACAGAGATCTTTCATTTAGGTTTTTTTTTTTTTTTTTCCAGAGTGTCTTGGCTTTCCATGCCTAAAATACTCTCATGGGCTCTTCAGCCGGATCCGAACATCTTAAGGGCTGATTCCGAGGTAAATTGGCATCTGTTAATCCCATGTATCTGATAAGCTCTTCAAGTGCTACATCTGTCAATCTGGTCTAGGGTGTGACTTAATACCGTCAGGAGTTGGCTCTGTTCTAGAAAGGAGCCGTCCGGGTGGCAGGGGGCAGACAAACACAGACGCTGGAGAAGAAGCAGCTTCGGAAATACTGCCGGTCCGAGTCGTGATGTCGAGTGAGCAAGTGGCCGAGGCGGGTGGGCGAGAGGTTGGCTGTGCAGGGCTTGCTTGGTGGTAGGCCAAGCCATGCCGGCACCAGGTTGGCCGTTGGCGGGATCGCTGGCTTATAGCAATGGAGCAAACAGGAGCACAGTTTGCTACTGGGCTCCCGCCAGCAGTGAGTGAGTGTCCGTCGTCTCTCCCATCCTTTTGGATGCCCGTGACTGGCATCCAGTTAACACGGCAGCCAGTTGGGTCTCCCATAATCTCTGGTCTGTGACGCACTTCCCAAGCCATCGAGGGGACAGGGCTGCATCACTGTTTTAGACACCATTCTGCTTCCTCTTGAATGCTCATTGCCTGTTTCTGACCTTTCTCATTTTAAAGAACTGTGCGTTTCGTTTTTGGTTGTTTTGTAGAGTATCTTTGTTGTCTCCCAGAAACTCTGATGTTGGTTGCACAGAAAACCTTCCAGTCTTGAAACTTGTGTTTTCAATTTGCTTAGCAGTTTCACTGTTCAGATCTTTTAAATGTTTATGTGACACAGGGTGGAAATTGATTTTAAACCATTTGATTGGGGAACAACTGTTTGGAAACCTAAGCAGATAAGAGGTCTTCACAAAGTGTGTGGGAAACTAGGGGTGAAGCAAAAGTTATGGGGACAGTGGCCGTGGCTCACTCAGTTAATCTTCTGCCTGTGGCGCTGGCATCCCATATAGGTGCTGGGTCCTAGTCCTGGTTGCTCCTCTTCCAGTCCAGCTCTCTGCTGTGGCCCAGGAAGGCAGTGGAAGATGGCCCAGGGGCTTGGGCCCTGCACCCGCATGGGAGACCAGGAGGAAGCACCTGGCTCCTGGCTTCAGATCGGCACAGCGCGAAGGCCGGCCTAGCGGCCATTTGGGGAGCTGGGGTGAACCAACGGAAGGAAGACCTTTCTCTCTGTTTCTCTCTCACTGTCCAACTCTGCCCGTCTAAATATAAAAAGAAAAGAAAAAGTTATGCATGGCTTTCAAAAAATTGTTTTTTGCACCAGAATGAACCCATTTTTTGACTCATTTTTTCCATGCATTTCTTAGTCTCTCTGTATTTTCTCATGTTTTCCTTTGCATTGGAACAACCTAGTGTAGAGTGCATTTCTTGTCTGGAGACACAGATACAATCTTTCTCTTTTAAAAAGTTTTGTTTAAAGTGTTCGTTGATGGGGCCGGCGCTGTGGTGCAGTGGGTTAAAGCCCTGGCTGGAAGTGCAGGCATCCCATATGGGCTCCGGTTCAAGTCCAGGCTGCTCCTCTTCTGATCCCGCTCTCTGGCATGGCCTGGGAAAGCAGGAAAAGATGGGCCCCTGCACCCACAAGGGAGACCGAGAAGAAGCTCCTGGCTCCTGCCTTTGGATTGGCACAGCTCATGTCATTGTGGCCAGTTGGGGAGTGAACCAGTGGATGGAACACTCTCTCTCTCTCTTTGTGTGTGTGTCTCTCCTTCTTTCTCTGTGTAACTCTGACCATCAAATAAATGAATAGACCTCTTTTGTTTATAAAAAAAAGTATATCCTTGAATGCAAGTTTTATAATAAAAATAAGCTCTCCCACATGGGTGCAGGGGTCCCATCACTTGCGCCGTCCTCTGCTGCTTCCCTAGGCACATGAGCAGGGAGCTGCATAGGCAGTGGAGCAGCTGGGCCTTGCCCCAGTGTCCATATGGGACAGCAGTGTTGCCAATGGTGGGTTTTACCCACTCTGCCACAATGCCAGGCGCCTTCTGAAAATGAAAAAAACTTTTACTTTGTATGTGTATTTGCATGGGTAGCTGCAATGGCCAAGGGCTGGTGCAATCCAAAGCCAGGAGCTGGGAGCTCCATCTGGGTCTTCCATGTGGGTGTGGGGGCCTGAGTACTTGGGCCATCTTCTACTGCTTTCCCAGGTGCACTTGCAGGGAGCTGGGTGGGAAGTGGAGCAGCCGGGACTCCAACTGGGACTCTGGGATAGGAACCCAGCATTGCAAGGCCTCCCAGGGGCCGGCCCCAGTGGCTGCATTCTAACCACGCACATGTGCTTCTGGCCTCCTTCTCCTCTGCCTGCGGCTCTTTCTCCATCTCTTTCCATGCCCTCCATGGCTGAGGGCTTCCTCCAAAGCCCTATGCAGTTTTTCTCTCTCTCTGTCTCTCTCTCTGTCTTTCTCATGAGCTGGGAGAAAACTGCGAGCTTGGCACTTGCCTTCACAGGCTGTGGGTGTGGGTGTGTATGAATGTATGTATGTGTGTGTTTGTCTGTGTGTGTCTTGTTTGTGTTTGTGTGTGGGTTTGTATATATGTTTGCATATGTGTGTATGTACATGTGTGTATCTTTCTGTGTGTGTCTGTATGTGTCTGTCTTTGTGTTAGTGTGTGGGTTCTTATGTATGTATGTGTGTGTATGTATGTATGTATGTCGTGGGTGTGTGGGTGTGTATGTATGAGTATGTATGTGTGTGTGACTTTCTGTGTCTGTGTCTTACTGTGTGTGTGGGTTTGTATTTATGTGTGTGTGTGTGTGTGTGTGTGTGTGTGGCAGCAGGACATCTTCCCCTCGTGAAGCTCAAGGTCACGGCGAAAATGCATGACCATGAGATCAGGCTCTGCCTTCCAGGGTGCATTTTCCAAAATTCCTTTGGGAGACCCAGGCAAAGAGGAGAGACCCCGAGAGGGCTGCTGTCTACCGGCTCGCTCCCGAAATGCATGCAGTGGCTGCTGGAGCCAAAGCCGGCATCAGGATGGCCAATGGATTGTTTCTGAAAGCAAACCAAAGCCCTTTGTTCCTGTTCCCTCTGCAGCGCCCAGGTGTGCTCGCCGCAGCCGCACGGCCTTTACCCCCGACCAGTTGGGGATGTTGAAAGCTGTTTTCGAAACGACCCCCTGTCCTGACTGGGAGAAGATACAAGAGTTAGCGGCAAAGCTATGTTTCGATGAGTGCGTGATCAAGGTATGTCCCGAGCCCTGTGCCCTCCGTGCCACGCACTCACTCGCTTGCGGTCACCGCTGTGCTGGCCACTCAGGGCAGTCGCCAATGCGCGCGCTTCGCAGTCCCTGCAAAGCTGGCAGGCAGAGGCTGCCGCGGGGCTGGTCCCGAAGTCCCTGCGGGTGGGCCCTTGACAAGATAGACTGCCCCTGGCGCTCGCGGCTGCCTTGGGGCAGAAGAGTTCAAGTGTGAGCAGGTGGCCAGGACTATGCCTGGTGGATGGCTCCGCCCAGCCCGCGGGAGCCAGCCAAGGGCCGCCCGCGCAGGCCAGGCGGAGCAAACACGTGTGTGCGGGGAGCGCGTTTCCAAAGTGTATTTCTTTCAATGTATTGTGTGAGAGGCAATGAGACAGAATTTCTTTTTTAAGATTTATTTATTATTTATTTGAAAGAGTTTGAGGCGGCTTAGACCCCATGGCCAAATGACCCCACCAGGCCTCCCCTCCGAGGGTCTCCGCACCTCTCAGTACTGTGTCCTGAGAGACCGAGCTCCCAGAACGTGAGCCTTTGTGGTGCAAAGCCTAGCGCGCAAAGTTCTAGGTCTGCAGCGGAGGATCGCTTGGGAGCAGGGCAGAGGCTGCCCGGCCCCCTCCCCTTTACCTGATGCCTGCGGCTCCCTCCGGGGCCCGGCACAGCATTTGAGAAAGAGGCTTGAGCCCAGCGTGCCCAAGCCACAAGGGCCCCGAGCTTCTGAGGCCCATGGGGTCTCCCTGGGGTCCTTGCCCCTGGAGTAACCTGTTCCCTCCCTTCCTCCCCAGACCTGGTTTAAAAATCAGCGCGCCCAGCAAAGAAAACTGCAGCGAGAGGGCCAGCCCCGCCAGCCCGGCGAGTCCCCACCACCACCAGGTTCAGAGCTCAGCACACCTTCGCAGGAAAATCACGACCCTGAGAGCTCCCAGGCGCATGGCCCCGAGGCTGCCGAAGACCCGCTGCCCGCCGATCTGCAAAATATCCATCTGGACTCCTCAGCGCCCTGGGCTTCGTTGCCCCATGACATCGGGGAGCTGGTGCGCATGTACCGCTTGTTCGATGACGACGAGCCCGACGACTAGCAGATATCTGAACCCCCAGACTTCAAGGGCCAAATTTTCCCAGTCCTAGAAAAAAGAAAGAAGAAAAAAAGAATGAAGCATGTAGGAGCCCCTGCCGGCGACCTGGAGACAGCCCTGAAGGGACCACTCCTCTGCCTCGTTCTTTGCAAAACTAAACGTGTTGGGATTTTGGGGAGATCTCTGGGCTGGTCGGAGGCATCACAGCCTGGAGGCTGGTTTTCTGTAGTGTGTGGACGTTTTGTAACGGTGAACTTAGATGTTTTTGAAGTGCTTAAAGAAGAGGATTTATGGGGTTCCTGAGGGCAGTCAGGTGGGCCTGGTGACCTGGCCGCGGCCTTGGCCCCCAGCCGCCACCAGAGAGTCCGGGGTCGCCGCCACCGTGGAGCGCCAGGGGGCGCCATCGTAGACAACGCGCAAGCCGGGCCGCGGCTGGAACTCTGCCTTTCCAATCCATCAACACATCTGTACCAAATAGTGTTCTTTGAAAAGATTGATTTTCTTGTTACCACCACAGTCACGCTAATTAACATACCACCTCCTCGCTTTCTTAGGATGTTTTTGCAGAATGATGATTGTCTTTTCATTTTTAAAGATTGGATTGATTGGGGCCGGCGCTGTAGCACAGCGGGTTCAACCTCCAGCCTGCAGCGCCAACAGCCCATATGGGCACTGGTCTTTCCAATAAAATAAAGTAAAATAAAATAACATAAATCGTTGTTTGAGGATGTTGTTATTGAATTCTTGGAGAGGTAGAGCTGCAGACAGTGAGAAGAAGAGACAGGGAGAAAGGTCTGCCTTCCGTTGCTTCACGCCCCAAATGGCCACAAGGGTCAGAGCTGTGCCAATGGGGAGCCGGGAGCCAGGGGCTGGGGTTCACCTCTTCAAGCGGCACATCTGTCAATCAGGTCTAGGGTGTGACTTAGGGAGGGTCCATCAAAGACTTCATACCATGCTAAGTTGGCTTCCTTCTCTAAAGGAGCCATCCTTTAGCCAGGCGGGCGGGCGGGCGGGCGGGCGGGCGGCAAGGGGCAGACAAGCGCAGACGCTGGAGAAGCAGCAGCTTCGGAAATACTGCCGGTCCGCGTCCTGATGTCGAGTGAGCAAGTGGCCGAGGCGGGTGGGCGAGAGGTTGGCTGTGCAGGGCTTGCTTGGTGGTAGGCCAAGCCATGCCGGCACCGGCTTGGCCGTTGGCGGGATCGCTGGCTTCTGGCAATGGAGCAAACAGGAGCACAGTTTGCTGCAGGGCTCCTGCCAGCAGTGAGCGAGTGTCCGTCGTCTCTCCCATCCTTTGGGATGCCCGTGACTGTCATACTGTTAACACGGCAGCCAGTGGGGTCTCCCGGAAACTCTGGTGTTGCTGGCACAGAAAACCTTCCAGTCTTTGGCTTGTGTTTTCCACTTGCTTCCGAGTTGCACTGTTCAGATATTTTAAATGTCCATGTGACGCAAGGCTACTAGAAAAGTTCATAGAAATGGATTTTAAAACATTGACTTGGGCAAAAACTGTTTGGAATCCACCTATGCAGATAAGGGGTCTTCAGAAAGTTCCTGGGAAAATAGGTAGGAAGAAAAAGTTATGCATGGCGTTCCAAAACATTCTTTTTGCACCAGAATGAGCTCAGTTTTTGACTCCTATTTCCATGCATTTCTTAGTCTCTCTGTATTTTCTCCCATTTTCCTTTGCCTTGGAAAACCCTAGTGTAGAGTGCATTTCTTGTGTGGAGACACAGACACAATCTTTCTCTTTGAAAACCGTGTATTGAAAGAGTGAGTTGATGGGGCCGGCGCTGTGGTGCAGCAGCTTAAAGCCCCGGCCTGAAGGGCAGGCATCCCATACGGGCGCCGCTTCGAGTCCGGGCGCCGCTTCGAGTCCCGGCTGCTCCTTTTCTGATCCAGCCCTCTGCTATGGCCTGGGAAAGCAGTAGAACACAGCCCAAGGCCTTGGGCCCCTGCACCTGCATGGCAGACCCGGAAGAAGCTCCTGGCTCCTGCCTTTGCATTGGCACAGCTCGAGCCATTGTGGCCAGTTGGGGAGTAACTCTGACCTTCAAAGAAATGAATCAATCTTTTTTTTTTTTTTTCAAAAAAGAACAAAGAAAGAAAGAAAGTCTATCCTCGAATGTGAGTTTTATAATAAAAATAAGCTCTCCCACATGGGTGCAGGGGTCCCATCACTTGCGCCGTCCTCTGCTGCTTCCCTAGGCACATGAGCAGGGAGCTGCATAGGCAGTGGAGCAGCTGGGCCTTGCCCCAGTGTGCATATGGGACGCCAGTGTTGCCAGTGGTGGGTTTTACCCACTCTGCCACAATGCCAGGCGCCTTCTGAAAATGAAAAAACATTTCCTTTGCATGTGTATTTGCATGGGTAGCTGCAATGGCCAAGGGCTGGTGCAATCCAAAGCCAGGAGCCGGGAGCTCCATCTGGGTCTTCCATGTGGGTGTGGGGGCCTGAGTACTTGGGCCATCTTCTACTGCTTTCCCAGGTGCACTTGCAGGGAGCTGGGTGGGAAGTGGAGCAGCCGGGACTCCAACTGGGACTCTGGGATAGGAACCCAGCATTGCAAGGCCTCCCAGGGGCCGGCCCCAGTGGCTGCATTCTAACCACGCACATGTGCTTCTGGCCTCCTTCTCCTCTGCCTGCGGCTCTTTCTCCATCTCTTTCCAACCCCTCCATGGCTGAGGGCTTCCTCCAAAGCCCTATGCAGTTTTTCTCTCTCTGTCTCTCTCTCTGTCTTTCCCATGAGCTGGGAGAAAACTGCGAGCTTGGCACTTGCCTTCACAGGGTGTGGGTGCAGGTGTGGGTGTGCGTGTGGGTGTGGGTGTGGGTGTGAGTGTGTGGGTGTGTATGTATGCATGTATGCATGTATGTGCATTTAGGTATGTATGCGTGTGTGTGTGGGTGGATGTGTGTGTGTTCTTGTGTATGTATGTGTGTGTTTCTGTGTGTCTGTGTGTGTGTGGACGTGTGTGGCAGCAGGACATCTTCCCCTGGTGAAGTTCAAGCTCACGTCGAAAATGCATGACCATGAGATCAGGCTCTGCCTTCCAGGGTGCATTTTCCAAAATTCCTTTGCGAGACCCTGGCAAAGAGGAAGAGACCCCGAGAGAGAGCGCTGGTGTCTCCCGAGCAACCGGGGACCAGGTCACGCCCCAAATGTCTGCATCAGGAACTCCAATGGATTCCTGCTTAAAGCAAACCAAAGGCCTGTGTTGCTGATCCCTCTGCAGTGCCCAGGTCCTCTCGCCCCAGCCGCATGGCCTTTACCCCCGACCAGCTGGGGATGCTGCAAGCTGTTTTAGAAACCAGCCGCTGCCCAGATTGGAGCCCAGTCAAACAGTTAGCGCCCGAGCTTCATCTGGATGCGCATGTGATCAAGGTATGTCCTGAGCCCTGCGCCCTCCGCGCCGCGCACTCACTTGCTGTGGTCACTGCTGCGCTGGCTGCTCAGGGCAATGGCCAATGCGCGCGCTGCGCTTCGCAGTCCCCGCGAGGCTGGCAGGCAGAGGCTGCCCCGGGACTTGTCCCGAACTTCCTGCGCGTGGGCACTTGACAAGAAAGACTCCCCGGGGGGGGGGGGGCGGTGCGCTCGCGGCTGCATTGCGGTTGCGGTTGTGGGCGCAAGAGTTCAAGTCTGAGCCGGCCGGCGGTGGCGGCCAGGACCGTGCCTGGTGGATGGCGCCGCCCAGCCCCAGCGTGGGGAGCCAGCGGAGATTCACCCGCGCAGGCTGAGCCAACACGTGTGTGCAGGGAGCGCGTTTCCAAATTGTATTTCTTTCAATGTATTGGATGAGACGTCATGAGACCGAATTTTTTTTAGATGTATTTATCTCTTTGAACGAGTTCGAGGCAGAGAGAGGCGTCTTCCATTGGCCGGTTCACTGCCCCCAGGGCCCATGGCGGCCCCGCGGGACCCCATTTCTGAATGACCTCCCCTCCGTGGGTCTCTGCACCCCTCAGTACTGTGTCCTTAGAGACCGAGCTCCCAGAACGTGAGCCTTTGTGGTGCAAAGCCTAGCGCGGAAAGTCCTAGGTTCTGCTGCGGAGGACCACTTGGGAGCAGGGCAGAGCTGAAGGAAGTGAGGTGTGCGCGGGGCAACCCGGCCTCCTCCCTTTTATATGAGGCCTGTGGTTCCCGGGCCTGTCACAGCATTTTAGAGAGAGGCTTGAGCCCAGCGTTTGCATGCCAGTAGGTCCTCTATCTTCTGAGGCCCATGGTGGTTGACTCTGGACTAACCTGTTTCCTCCCTTCAACCCCCAGAGGTGGTTTAAGAATCAGCGTGCCAAGCAAAGTAAACTGCAGTGAATGGGCCAGCCCCACTAGCCCAGCGAGTCCACACCTCAGCCGCCGCCACTGTTGGGCACCAAAAAATATGTTGTGCCCAGATGGTTAGATCCCCGCAGAGACCCCCAGAGAGTCAATCACACCGAACTGCAAAAGCAAGGTTTATTCGGGAGTACAAGCTGAGACAGGGACCCCATCCAACCAACTGGCACAGCAGAGGAAGCAGTGAGGACTGGGTCTTTGTTTGGGAGAGTTCTGAACGCCCGCGCAGGAAAAACACAGCCCTGGGGGCTGCCTGGCCCAGGTCCCTAAGGCTACAGAGGACCCACTGCCTCCCGATCTCCAGGACATCCATCTGGACTCTTCTGTGCCCAGGGCTTCGCTGCCCCATGATGTCAGGGAGCTCATACGGATATATGGCTTGTTTGATGATGACAAGCCTGATGGCTAGGAAGACTACCTGTACCCCCAGGCTTAAAGGAGACTCTGAAACTGAATCGGACTCCCCATGCTTGGCCAGACTGAGCTTGGGCGTGTGTCTTCTCTCCTAAGAAAATAAAGCCCAGTAATGGAAAAAAAGAAACAAAACAAAAAAATAAACCAAAACCCCCTAAAAAACAAAACCACCCTTCCCAAAAAGATAAAGAATAAACCCGTAGCCCTCATCACCTACCACCTTTGTCTTTTGTTCTTAATTCCTTCCTTTGGGTGCAGTGCCACCTCCGCTTTTGCCTCCTCAGGGAACCAGGTAGGGCAGGGGTCCTGGCTCCCTCAGTCACAGAAGCACTGAGTCAGCCTCTACACTCGCCCCAGCTCCCACCGGGAGACCCCTGTGCTGGGGGCAACCGAGTCATCCCCAAGGAGGCAGCGGGGCAGGCTGAGGCAGTGTGGGTGCTGCTCCCTCTTCCTGTGCAGGGACCCTACTGTGGCCCCCGCCCCACTCTACAGAGCACGCCCCAACCCCAGTTCTCTGGCTTGGCACCTCAGCTTCCCAGCTCTGGGAACCCAAGGGACCAAGCGCTCCTGCCAGTCCCTGCCCGCTGCCCTGAGCGGCCACTTCCTGGTGCTGCCCAGCACTGGGCAAGGGCTTCAGAGTCCAGAGCAGCCACGAGAAGGAGCGAGCTAAAGCCCAAAGCCCAGGTCTCTCCCTGGAGGGGTTTTCCAGTCTGATCTCCCAACACTGCTGTGGGCCAGTTCTTTCCTCTCTGTTAGCAGATTGATTTCTTTGGAAGGTAGTTCCAGAAAGGGAGAGACAGAGGACACAGCTCTTCCATCTGGTGGGTCACTCCCCAAATGGTGAGTCCCTGGGGCTCCGACATGGAGATCAGTGCTTCTGGAACCTTCTCCACTGGTTTTTTGGCTCCAACTGTTGGTGGGGGGGCTGAATCCTGAACCACCCAATTCTGGGAGAGGTGGCCCAGAATTCTGTGGATGTCCTGGGTTTCATCTGTTCATTGACTCCGAGTTCTCTGAAGCTCTGCTGTAGAAGCCAGTGGCCCAGGGTCTCTGTGCCAAGTCAACCTAACTTTTGATCTTCAGTGGTCCTGTGGGAAATTCTCCCTTGCTGCTGGGTTGCCCAGGGCCTGGGTCACAGAGGCACAGCCCAAACAACACCCCAGGGAACTGGAATCACAGACAGAGCTGGGGCTCCTTTCACCAGGGAGAAAAGAATTTAAGTTCTTATTTGAATGAGTTACACGCAGAGAGAGAAAGAAATCAGGGCCAGAGGTTTTCCACCAGCTGGTTCACTCCCTGATGGCCACAATGGCCAGCACTGGGCCAGGTAGAAGCCAGGAGCCAGTACCTTCTTTGAGGACTTCCACATGGGTATCCAAGGCCTATGTACTTGGGCCATCCTCTGTTGCGTTCCCAGGCCATTGGCAGGGAGCTGGATCGGAACTGCACCGGCCGGGACACAAAGCGGAACCCATGTGGGATGGCGGCTTTACCCGCTGCACCACAGTGCCAGCCCTGGAGGGCACCTCTTGGGTGAGAATCCTAGGACCTGCAGAGAAGAAGGCAACACTGGCCCCCTTGCCTTGTTCCTTCCTCCAATGCCCCGGAGCTGGGCTTTAGGATAGCATTTCTGCATGTGCATGGCACAAAGCCTGGACCTGAAGCTGACCCTGGACTTTGGAGGATAAGCCCACGTTTCTATTCTTCTGATATCACACACACATGAGATCATGACAGAGGAATTGTTGACCCACAAGGGAGGGCTTCGGATCAGCACAGTATGCCAGCCGCAGCGGCCACTGGGGGGTGAACCAATGGAAAAGGAAGACCTTTCTCTGTCTCTCTCTCTCTCTGCCCACTCTGCCTATCAAAAAAAAAAAAAAAACCACCTAGGTTAAAAGCCAAATATGGCCGGCGCCGTGGCTAAATAGCCTAATCCTCCGACTTGAGGCGCCGGCACACCCGGTTCTAGTCCCAGTTGGGGTGCCGGATTCTGTCCCAGTTGCCCCTCTTCCAGGCCAGCTCTCTCCTATGGCCCAGGAGTGCAGTGGAGGATGGCCCAAGTGCTTGAGCCCTGCACCCGCAAGGGAGACCAGGAGAAGCACCTGGCTCCTGCCTTCAGATCAGCGCAGTGCGCCAGCTGTGGCAGCCATTGGAGGGTGAACCAACAGCAAAGGAAGACCTTCCTCTCTGTTTCTCTCTCTGTGTCACTGTCCACTCTGCCTGAAAAAAAAAAAAAGCCAAATATGTTTCTCATGTTGCATGTATCATTTGTTCTTTTTTTTTTTTTTTTTTTGACAGGCAGAGTGGACAGTGAGAGAGACAGAGAGAGAAAGGTCTTCCTTTGCCGTTGGTTCACCCTCCAATGGCCGCCGCTGCAGCCGGCGCACCGCGCTGATCCGATGGCAGGAGCCAGGAGCCAGGTGCTTTTCCTGGTCTCCCATGGGGTGCAGGGCCCAAGCACCTGGGCCATCCTCCACTGCACTCCCTGGCCATAGCAGAGAGCTGGCCTGGAAGAGAGGCAACCGGGACAGAATCCGGCGCCCCAACCGGGACTAGAACCCGGTGTGCCGGCGCCGCAAGGTGGAGGATTAGCCTATTGAGCCACGGTGCCGGCTCTCATTTGTTCTTGAGCAAATTTTTACCTATTACATTATCTCCTAACATATACCATAATTTCAATTTTTGTCAAATCTGGTTATTCCTATTTTAAATTTTTGCCAATTTGATAGGTATATCATTGTTACTGTAATTTGTTTCTCTGTTAAGCAAATTGCACATGTTTATAAACATATTGGTCAGTAAACAAAATTTGAAAGCTTTATCCTCTAATAAATAATGTAATTAATCCTGTTTTTTTTTTTTTTCACAGGCAGAGTGGACAGTGAGAGAGAGAGAGACAGAGAGAAAGGTCTTCCTTTGCCATTGGTGCACCCTCCAATGGCCGCCGCGGCCTGTGCACTGCGGCCGGTGCAGCATGCTGATCCGAAGCCAGGAGCCAGGTGCTTCTTCTGGTCTCCCATGGGGTGCAGGGCCCAAGCACTTGGGCCATCCTCCTCTGCACTCCCGGGCCACAGCAGAGAGCTGGCCTGAAAGAGGGGCAACCAGGACAGAATCTGGCACCCTGACTGGGACTAGAATCGGGTGTGCCAGCGCCGCAAGGCGGAGGATTAGGCTAGTGAGCTGCGGCGCCAGCCAGTTAATCCTGTTTTATAAAATCATCATAACTGTGTCACATTGGAGACTTTTTTTCTGTAATAGTATGTAATTTGTGTTGAGATACAGTATCTTCCGTTAGATAAACAGCTGTTCATATTAATTTCTTTAAAGTGCTGGTAGCTTAAATGTTATTGTCAAAAGTAGAGAATTGTTTAATACTATCTCTTGATTAGAACTGGCAGGTGGTAATGTGAAAATACTCTCTTGTGGGAGTCAGCATAGTTATGTAGAAAAAGCACTGGCCTCGGAATAAGTATTCCTGAATGTAAATCCCAGTTCTTGGACAAATTACTCAACATTTCTGGGCCTCAATATCCTGCAAAAATAAGGATAATGAGGATTTCTATGAGAATGAATTCAGATACTATTTAAAAAGCAGGTATATGCTTGATAGGTGTTCTTTGGTGTTTTCAGAAATACTTCTAAAAAGCTTTTGAACCATGTCCTGTACACAACTTCTTTTTAAAAATTAAATATATTATTTCTTTGTTATAAAATGAACAGATTATAAATAGATGATATGGAAATGCAGAAGAGAAAACAAGTTATCTATGCTGTGTCATCTGAAAAGATTGTTTCCAATGTATTTTCTGTATGTAATAGTTTTTATAAATCACACTTTGGTCTAGAATATCTTTCTATAAAATATAGCAAGATGTGGAATAAGGTACTTTTGGTATCAGAAAAATCTCCAAGGACAAAAATCTAGCAATCAACAATGTCAATCAGCTCCAGCATTTGGAAATCAAAGTTAGCATGGTGAACAGGTGCTGGGTTTATCCTGGAGGCAAGTAGCAACAACAATGCCAGCAGCAGGAGACTAAATGTTGGGTTCCATCACTGGATAGGAGCTTGAACTTGAGATCTTCACGTTAAGGAACTGCTGAATTGTCTAAAAGGGATAATCTTAGGTCACTAGGATCCCATTGCTCTTGTAGAAGTGAGTGCAGGATTCTCTGTGGAAGAGGCTTGCTTAATATAGTTCCTTTGGGAGCTCCTAACGAGTAAGATCACCCAAGTAACGGACACATGGATAGACAGATATATTAATCTTATGAACATCTGAACTCTCTTGTCAATCCCAATTATTTGTGCTGAGTTTTTCTGCATAAACAATCCTATCCTTTGTTCTATAGTGAGAGTGTTGTTTATCCCCACTTCTAAATGTTATACCATTAGTATTTTTTGCCTAGTAGAAGTAGCTGTGCAAGGCATCCTTTCCTTGTTCCCAACGTTAAAGAAAATCTTTCTGAGACTCCATTAAGAAGGGAAGTTTGCCATAAATTTCTAGTTGATAATCTTTGTCGGGTTAAGGGAGTTATGTGCTTAGAGTATGCATAATTTTTTGAAAAGCATGAATAGATATTGGATATTATCAGACACATTTTATGTATTTATTGAGACAATGATATGGTTTTGAATTGTAAAGGTTAGACATCCCTAACAGGAAATCTAAAACCTGTAATTATCTAAAATCCAAAACTTCTTGACTGCCTAAATGACACTTTAAATTTTTCAAGTTTCAGAACATTACAAATTGAGATTTTTAGAAGAGAAATGCCCAGCTGATAAAATTTGTGAAATATTCCAAACTCTGAAAAACTCTTTAAAATCTGTAGCACTTCTTGTCCCGGCCTTTTATATAAGGAATACTCCACCTATATCTTGTTGGCAAACTGGTCTGCATTTTGGACTGTGAGTTATGAATGGTCTTGTACGTTTAAGGGATTATAAAGCCAAACAGACAAACATAACTAAAGAAGACTGTGTCACACAGGCTGCATGTGGCACACAAAACCTGAAGTATTTTCTATCTTAAGTTTGCTAGCTCCTGGATTATATTATTCACTCTTCTCATGTTAATCCAGCCTTGTGTTACTCAGATAAACCTGTTGTGCTTATTTATATGTAATAAATGCTATACTCTAATTTTTAATTTTAGATTTATGACATTTAGGTCTACAGTCTTAATTGAGACTGTGTTGGAACTTTATCTCTCATACTATCATTGAAATGTTTTGTATCAAGTTTGTGCTAACATACGAGCACTTCTTGTAGGTTTGCATTCCAAACATCTGAAGTGGTGTCTGCTATGTGCTGTGGTAACTGTGTTTTATAAACTGGATAATTCAAAAACAAGAGGTACTTGTTTCTCATGGTCCTAGAGGCTGGGAAGTCCAGTATCAGAGTATCAGCATGTGGTGAGGGCCTTCTTGATATATCATTCCATGGCAGAGGGTGGAAAGGCAAGAACCACAAATGCATCTACAAGCAGAAAGACAGCCAAACTCATCCATTTATTTAATTATTAAAATTTTTTTTATTATTTGTTTGAGAGGTGGTGTTACAGACAGTGAGAGGGAGAGACAGAGAGAAAGATCTTCTGTCCGTTGGTTCACTCCCCAAATAGCCACAATGGCCAGAACTGCGTAGATCTGAAGCCAGGAGCCACAGCTAGGAGTTTCTTCCAGTCTCCCACATGGGTGCAGGGCCCTAAGGACTTGGGTCATCTTCTACTGCTTTCCCTGGCCATAGCAGAGAGCTGGATTGGAAGAGGAGCAGCCAGGACTAATACCAGTGCACATATGGGATGCTGGTGCTGCAAGCCATTTTAATATTTACTTATTTATTGAATTACACAGAGAAAGAGAGAATGAAACATTCACACAGAGAGAGAATAAAAGAGTCAATTGGAGAGAACTCTCCTGTCCACTGGTATATTGCACAAATGCCCACAAAGGCTAGGATTAGGACAGGCTGAAGCTGGAAACCAGGAACTCAATCCAGGTCTCACATGTGGTTGGCAGTGACTTAAGCACTTGAGCCAGGGTGTGCATTAGCAGGAAGGTGGAGTTGGGAGTGGAGCTAGGAGCGGAACCCAGGAACTCCAATATGGAATGAGGGTTTCCCGTGTGGTTTCTTAAGCACTGTGCCAAATGTCTGCCCCAAAGTTAGCCATTTATATAGCCTCACTTAGAGTGAGCAACATATTCAGGCACTCGAAATGAAGAGGATATCCAAAACCAAATGTGAGAAGGTGCTGAAGTCCAGACAGCTCACTGACGTATGCAAACCTGGCTGTAGGCTAGAGTTGCTAACATGACTTTAGGGAAACCTAGGGCTCCAAGCCTCATGAACAAGAGGAGACCTAGCTGTGTCAAGTGGGGAGTGAAGAAGGGCTGCCCCACTGTGAAATGGGGTCTAGGAAACCCTGCTACTGGCTACATGAGAATTTGACCTCTACTATGGACTGTGGGTAGGAAAAATGTTGCTAAATATATTGGAACCCTAGGCTATGTCACAAATGATGATGGGGTCTCAGTTTGCACTAGCTTTTGACTGATTAGCTGAGAAGTGGCCTTTAAAATGGTCCAGTTCTTAAAGAGTCAAAGTGATCTTGTAAAAGGAATCTTGAAATACTCAGTAGAGTTGCTTCTGTAACTCAGAGAACACAAACAAGACTTTATTGGAAAATTCAGTATTAGCAATCATGTAAAGAACTTCACAAATGAGAAGATGTGTGCTTCCAGAGGTATAAATATTAGAAATGATGCAATCAGGGACTTGAAAACACACTTTGAACGTGTTTATAAATGTGCTAAGAGATATGAATATCTACCATTTTGATGTATATTTCCTTTGTAGACCCTTGTTTCCATTTAGACTCATTTTCCTTCTGCTTGAAGAACTATCTTTTATGTTTCAGATAATGCATTGTATTGAAAATTATTCCATATACATGTTGTGTCAACATTTTTTTCAGTACTTGGAAAATATTGTTCCTTGTCCTTCTGGCTTGCATAGTTTCTGACAAGAAACAGGTATTTATCTTATCTTGTTAATCTTGGTGTAATGTGTCTTCTTTTCAGCTGGCTTTAAGGTTTTGTTTTTGTATTTGGTTTCTGGAAGGTTGATTATGGTGGGTCTTCTGTGATTTCTTTGTGTTTTTCCTACTGGGAGTTTACTGAGTTTTTAAAAAGTTTCTGTGGTTTCTTGTATAAGTTTTTTTTTAACTTTTATTTAATAAATATAAATTTCCAAACTACAGCTTACGGATTACTGTGGCTTTTTCCCCCCATAACTTCCCTCCCACCCACAATCCTCCCATCTCATGCTCCCTCTCCCATTCCATTCACATCAAGATTCATTTTCAACTATCTTTATATACAGAAGATCAATTTAGTATATATTAAGTAAAGATTTTAACAGTTTGCACCCACATATAAACACAAAGAATAAAGTACTGTTTGTGGCCAGTGCCGTGGCTCAATAGGCTAATCCTCTGCTTTGCGGCACCAGCACACCGGGTTCTAGTCCCGGTCAGGGCGCCGGATTCTGTCCCGGTTGCCCCTCTTCCAGGCCAGCTCTCTGCTGTGGCCTGGGAGTGCAGTGGAGGATGGCCCAAGTGCTTGGGCCCTGCACCCCATGGGAGACCAGGAGAAGCACCTGGCTCCTGCCTTTGGATCAGCGCAGTGCGCTGGCCGCAGTGCGCCAGCTGTGGTGGCCATTGGAGAGTGAACCAATAACAAAAGGAAGACCTTTCTCTCTGTCTCTCTCTTTCATTGTCCACTCTGCCTGTCAACAAAAAAAAAAAAAGAAAAAGAAAAAGAAAGAAAGAAAAAAATAAAAAAGTACTGTTTGAGTACTAGTTATAGCATTAATTCACATTGTACAACACGTTAAGGACAGAGATCCTACATGAGGAGTAAGTGCACAGTGACTCCTGGTGTTGGCTTAACAAATTGACACCCTTGTTTATGGCATCAGTAATCACCCTAGGCTCTTGTCATGAGTTGCCAAGTCTATGGAAGCCTTTTGAGTTCGCTGACTCCGATCTTATTTAGACAAAGTCACAAAGTGGAAGTTCTCTCCTCCCCACTGGGATCTCATTCGCAGAGATCTTTCATTTAGGTCTTTTTTCTTTTGCCAGATTGTCTTGGCTTTCCATGCCTAAAATACTCTCATGGGCTCTTCAGCCAGATCTGAATGCCTTAAGGGCTGATTCTGAGGCCAGAGTGCTGTTTAGGACATCTGCCATTCTATGAGTCTGCTGTGTATCTCGCTTCCCATGTTGGATCGTTCTCTCCTTTGGAATTCTATCAGTTAGTATTAGCAGACACTAGTCTTTTTTATGTGATCCCTTTGAGTCTTAGTCCTATCATTATGATGAATTGTGAACTGAAATGGATCACTTTGACTAGTGAGATGGCATTGGTACATGCCACCTTGATGGGATTGAATTGGAATCCCCTGGTATGTTTCTAACTCTACCACTTGGGGCAAGTCAGCTTGAGCATGTCCCCAATTGTACATCTCCTACCTCTCTTATTACCACTCTTACATTTAACAGAGATCACTTTCTAGTTAAATTTAAACACCTAAGAATAATTGTGTGTTAATTAAAGAGTTCAACCAATAATATTAAGTAGAACAAAAAATATTAAAAGAGATAAAGTATTGAGTTGTTCATCAACATTCAGGACAAGGGCTGATCAAGTCACTGTTTCTCATAGTGTCCATTTCACTTCAACAGGTTTCCTTTTTGGTGCTAGGTTAGTTGTCACCGATGAGGGAGAACATATGACATTTGTCCCTCTGGGACTGGCTTATTTCACTCAACATGATGTTTTCCAGATTCCTCTATTTTGTTGCAAATGACAGGATTTTATAGTATAGTTTTCTATAGAGTACATGTCCCATAATTTCTTTATCCAGTCTACCGTTGATGGGCATTTAAGTTGATTCCAGGTCTTGGCTATTGTGAATTGAGCTGCAATAAACATTAAGGTGCAGACAGCTTTTTGTTTGCCAATTTAATATCCTTTGGGTAAATTCCAAGGAGTGGGTTGGCTGGGTTGTATGGTAGGATTAAATTCAGGTTTCTCAGGAATCTCCAAACTGACTTCCATAGTGGCTTGACCAGTTTGCATTCCCACCAACAGTGGGTTAGTGTCCCTTTTTCCCCACATCCTCCCCAGCATCTGTTGTTGGTAGATTTCTGTATGTGAGCCATTCTAACCGGGGTGAGGTAAAACCTCATTGTGCTTTTGATTTGCATTTCCCTGATGGGTAGTGATCCTGAACATTTTTTCTGTTGGCCATTTGGATTTCCTCTTTTGAAAAATGTCTATTGAGGTCCTTGGCCCATCTCTTAAGTGGGTTGTTTGTTTTGCTGTTGTGGAGTTTCTTGATCTCTTTGTAGATTCTGGTTATTAACCCTTTATCTGTTGCATAGTTTGCATATATCTTTTCCCATTCTCTCGGTAGCCTCTTCACTTTCCTGACTGTTTCTTTTGCAGTACAGAAACTTCTCAATTTGATGCAATCCCAATTGTTAATTTGGCTTTGACTGCCTATGCCTCCTGGGTCTTTTCCAGAAATTCTTTGCCTGTGCCAATATCTTGAAGGGTTTCTCCAATGTTCTCTAATAACTTGATGGTGTCGGGTCGTAGATATAGATCTTTAATCCATGTTTGTTGTGGTGGATTCGTTTCTGAGAGGAAGAGCATGGTGGGGGCAAGATGCACAGAGTCACCACACAGACCCTGAGAGTTGGGTGAAAGCAGACTTGTTTATTTCAGTTGCTACAGCTGCTTATATAGCCAAGGCAGCCAATCTGGTCAAGGGGCGGTCTATGCCCTAACCAATCACAGCCTGTTGCCAGGTAGTTTCCAAAGCCATCCAATCACAGCCTGTTGCCAGTCAGGCTCTGTTGCAAGGCAGTCTCTGAAACCAT
Organism: Oryctolagus cuniculus; assembly: GCF_964237555.1. Classification (NCBI taxonomy): domain Eukaryota; kingdom Metazoa; phylum Chordata; class Mammalia; order Lagomorpha; family Leporidae; genus Oryctolagus; species Oryctolagus cuniculus. Next base: position 14,936,165 of record NC_091449.1, on the reverse strand, counting down.
CCAATCACAGCCTGTTGTCAGTCAGGCTCTATTGTCATGTGGTTTCTGAAGCATCCAATCACGACCTGTTGTCAGTCAGGCTCTGTTGTTGTGTGGTTTCTGAAACCATCCAATCACAGCCTGTTGACAGGCAGTTTCTGTTGCCAGTGGCCATCTTGGCATGACATTCTCACCTTCTCATTCCATCACATTTCCCCTTTTTCGTTTTTGAGCAATGGGAGTCATGATTCTTGGTCATAACCTTGTTGACCCCATTTCCATGTGGTCTCCATATACGGCTGTGCCTGTCTTAGGTTGTCCCCCAGGGGATCTTACATGTCATTGACTAACCAGCACTCAAAATAGGAGACCACAGGAGTGCTTGCTCAGATGGGGGTAGGAATGAGGAACAGGGTAATCAGGAATGGCATGACCATACTCAGGCTATGGGCCATTTGAGGGGCTGAACAGAGCTAGTGGGGTATAAAGCAATAATGGATGTGGCTATGGGCAGTTTCTCAGGGTAGGATGATAAGGCAGGTGCATCTGCTAACAAGGCAAACTCTCAGTCTTGTTCAGCTGGTTCTGGTTGACTGTCAGTTGCAGGCTTGATGCTTCTGGCTGGTACCCAAATGGGCTGTTCTGCATTCTCTGGAAAGACACAAGCATATCCTCGACCCTTGGTTAGCAGAGGGTGTGGTCCCTTCCATTCTCCTGTCAGGGGGTCTTTCCTCCTAACCATAGGGGCTGTGGTCTGGGATGGAAAGGATCCCCAGTGTTTATAAGCTGGGATGATCCCTTGGGAATCAAAACTAAGAAACTTGATAGTGAAAATGACCTCTGTCAAGGCAAGCTGTGGGTCTGAGGGCATATGATGGTTTTTCTGTCTTTGTAAGAAATCTTTAACCGTCCTATGAGTTCTTCCTGTCCCTGTGGGTTGTATGGGATACCTGTGGCAGACTGTATGTTCCAGGATGTCAGGAAGAAATTAAATTCCTGTGATGTATACGCTGGCCTTTTATCAGTCTTTATGGTCCAGGGGACACCAAGGACGAGCATGGCTGATTTAACCACCTTTATCACATTACTAGCCTTTTCTCCAGATTGGGCTGTTGCAAATACAGCCTTTGAATAAGTATCTACCACCACATGGACAAACTGAAGTTTACCAAAGGAGTTCATGTGGGTGACGTCCACTTGCCAGAGCTTATTAGGAGCAAGGCCTCACGGGGTCACTACTGCTTGTTGCAGTGGGCCTAATGGGGCGAGGGGTGCACAATTCTTGCAAGAGTGCACTAGGTGTTTGCATTGGCTCATTGTTATCTCTGGGAAAAGCAATTTTATGTCACTTGCTGAAATATGAAATTTTTGGTGTAGAATACAGGCTTGTTCTAGGTGTCCAATGGAAGCCGTGTTGCAGAAGATAAGACGATCAGCCTTTTTGTTGCCTTGGAAAATAAAGCCAGGTAACCCAGTATGTGATCTTATGTGTGAGATATACCATGGGTGTTTTCTGTTCTCAGCTCTTTGAGTGTTGTGAACATCTGGTCAATTGGCTTATTGGTCAGGTTAAATACTGAAAAGGGGATCGTCTTTACTACCTGTACTGAGTATTTGCTGTCCGAAAACATATTTACCAGCCCATCCTGGCTAAGGAGTAGAACCTTGATTATTGCCCTTTTTTCTCCCAATTGTACTGATGCCTCGTGGGGTTCTACATGGATCCTATCTTTTTCTGTTGAGGATTTGATCACTATTCCAAACAGGAACTTGTTGACATCTGTAAACGCACACGGTGCCATGGGTATATGTTGATTAGCAGGGAAAGCATGTATTGGATAGCCTATTTCTAAGGTTTGTAACGTCTGGAGTAGCCTGTCTGCTGGCAGGTCAACCTGTCCTGGGAAATTTATCATGAACTTTTGAAAGAGCATGCTAATCTGCATCACTGTCGACAGTTCTAATTGTGATAGGGGTAGGACCACTATGTCTGGCTCTGTGTTAAATATCTAATTGGCATAATATCTTAATTTAAGCCCCATCATAAGGATGGCATCTACTTTGTTAACTATTTTACGACACTCACTCCTGGCTATGTGCACCCAAGAAAGTGGTCTGTGTTGTTGCCAAATAACTCCTAAGGGGTCCTTGAGGGTATATATGGTTATGGCAAATAGAGGCACCTGAGGGTCATATCTAAAGGTTTTTAAACTTGATAACTGGGTGTTGATCTTTTCTATAGTGGATTTGGCTGCTGATGTCAATGTGATTTTTGAAGAAGGGCTGTTCCCCTTAGTCAGTAAATCGTATAGTGGTCTAAGCTCTGCAGGTGTTAGGGGAAGGAAGGGCTTCAGCCAATTGATTTGGCCGCATAGTTGCTGATGTTCATTAAGTGAGTATTTATACTGGACTTTTAGGTTTGGGCCCTTTGGAGATACATGGGAGGAGATTTGATAACCCAAGAATTGAAAGGGAGGAAAATATTATACCTTTCCTGTGGCAATAGACAAACCCAGGAATTGTAAATTTCTTACTGTATCACTTACACAGGCATTCGGAGTTGCTGCATTGTCGTGAGCAAGTAAGATATCATCCACATAATGTATGACCAAGCACTGATCTTTAAGTGTGCTGGTCACATGAGAAATGTATTTTTGGCAAATGGCAGGGCTATTTTTCATGCCTTGTAGGAGTACTGTCCACTGAAATCTTTTTGCAGGGAGCTGGAAATTGGGCTCTCACTGTAAAGGCGAAGTAGGCCTTATCCTGCTCTGTGATGGGAATGGAAAAGAAACAATCTTTGATATCAATGGTAACTATGTGGTATCCATTAGGAATGGCCCCTGGATGGGGAATGCCAGCCTGGAATGTTCCTATCTTTTTTGTGATTTTGTTGATGGCTCTCAAATCCTGTGGTAGCCTATATTTTCCATTTCTTTGGTATCACAAAAATGGGTCTGTTATGAGGGCTAGTGGAGGGCTCTATGTGTCTCTTTTCCAATTGTTCCTGTACCAGTTCTCTAAGGATGCCAAGTTTGGGTTGTAATATTGGCCACTGCTCTACCCAGATGTTGCCTGTTTTTTCCCATTCAGTGGGGATTGGGCCTGGCTTTTGTATGAGGTGAGCAGTGACCACTAGAATTGGGGTGAATCTTACTTGTAGGCTCTCCATTAAAGCTGTTGGCTTGTGGAGATCTGTGATCCATAGTAAGGACCACTTGCATTTGTGAGAGCACATCTCTCCCCCATAAGGTCGTGGAAACCTTAGCAATTAGGAGAAGGACATTTTGATGATATTGATTCTTCCAATCCATGAGCATGGAAAATTTTTCCATTTTTGGCATCTTCTTCTATTTCTTTCTTTAAGATTTTGTAATTCTCATCGCAGAGTTCTTTAACATCCTTGGTTAAGTTTATTCCAAGGCATTTGATTGTTTTTGTGGTTATTGTGAATGGGATTGATCTTAGAAGTTCTTTCTCAGCCATGGCATTTCCTGTGTATACAAAGGCATGGGTTTTTTGTGCATTGATTTTATATCCTGCTATTTGCTGAACACTTCTATGAGTTCCGATAGTCTCTTAGTAGAGTTCTTTGGATCCCCTAAATAAAGAATCATATCATCTGCAAAGGTGGATAGTTTGACTTCTTTCTTCCCAATTTGTATCCCTTTAATTTATTTATTTATTTTTTTTTTTGCCTAATGGCTCTGACTAAAACATCCAGAACTATATTGTATAGCAGTGGTGAGAGTGAGCATCCCTGTCTGGTGCCAGATCTCAGTGGAAATGCTTTCAACTTTTCCCCATTCAATAGGATGCTGGCTGTGGGTTTTTGATAAATTGCTTTGATTGTATTGAGGAATGTTCCTTCTATACCCAATTTGCTTAGAGTTATCATCATGAAAGGGTGTTGTATTTTATCAAATGCTTTCTCTACATCTATTGAGATAATCATATGGTTTTTCTTCTGCATTTTGTTAATGGGGTGTATCACATTGACGGATTTGCACACATTGAACCATCCCTGTAAACCAGGGATAAATCCCACTTGGTCTGGGTGGATGATCTTTCTGATGTGTTGTTGCATTCTATTGGCCAGAATTTTATTGAGGATTTTTGCGTCTATGTTCGTCAGGAATATTGGTCTGTAACCTTCTTTCAATGCTGCATCTTTTTCAGGCTTAGGGATTAAGGCGATGCTGGCTTCATAGAAAGAATTTGGGAGGATTCCCTCTTTTTTGACTGTTCTGAATAGTTTGCGAAGAATTGGAGTTAGTTCTTTAAATGTCTGGTAGAATTCAGCAGTGAATCCATCTGGTCCTGGACTTTTCTTTGTCCCCCCACAAGGCCTCTGGCTGAGCTCCAGGATGGACGGGAGCCACCCACCCCTAGAGCCCCACCTTCACCTACTGAACCAAATCTGGTTTGGGGCCCTAAGAAGGATTCAACTCCAGCTTGAAGAGAGCCCCTGTGAGAGCCACATGAATGCTGGGAAGAATTTTCTGGTGAAGCATGGGTGGCAGAAGAGAAGAGCATTGATGCTGTGGGGAAAGGTTGTGGAGACCATTCCTCAGAGACCAGCAGTGTAGAAAGACCGGTCCCACCTGTCCTCCTCTGTGTGTGGGAGCGAAACTAAGAATCTGAACACAGATGTGGATGACTAGAGTGGGAGGGCTGGAGGGGTGAAAGGAGTTTGGATTAAAAATCTGGGGCAGCTGGGTGTGGCTCATGTGTGACAGACACACTAATAGGAGATATTAATGGGGCAGCCAGCTGGGGTATATGAAAACTCCTCACAATTTTTATGTTGTAAATTTAAAATTAACAACATTCATACAATTTTAGAAAATATTTATTTGAAAGGCTAAGTTAGATGAATGGGGGCAAGGAAAGAGAGGGAGAGATCTTCCATCTGCTGGTTTACTCCCCAAATGGCCACCACAGCAGAGCTGGGCCAGACTGAAGCCAGGAGCCTGGAGCTCCATCCGGGACTCCTCCATGGGTGCAGGGGCCCAAATCCTTGGCCCATCATCTGCTGCTTTCCCAGGTGCATTAGTGGGCAGCTGGATCAGAAGTGGAGCAGCTGAGACTAGAACCTGAGTTCATATGAGATGCTGGTGACACACAAGATGGTGGTGACACAACACCAGCCCTATAATAAAATATGTTTTAAAAAGAAAGCAATATCAGCAGAGCACACATGCACACTTTGCTTTCAGAGGGGACAAGACAATGTGGAAGACGAAGCCTGCAGTGGACGGCCAGCCCCACCAGTGTGCAAGGGGAAAAGGCAGTCTTGTGAGCGCCTAGGGCAGAAACAGCAGCCAACGCATCAGACTTCTCAAGGGACTCAGCTTACACAACTCCAGCTGAAATGTTCAAGGGCAACAAACTTTGTTTTTAAGATTTATTTATTTGAAAGGCAGAGTGACAGCGAGAGAGAGACAGAAAGACAGAGAGACAGAGAGAGAGAGAGAGAGAGAGAGTTACATACAGTGAGAAAAAGAGACAGAAAGGTCTTTGATCCACTGGTTCATTTCCCAGGTGGCCACAATGGTCATAACTGGGCTCTTTCTCCATCTCTTTCTGTCCGCTCCATGGCTGAGGGCTTCCTCCAAAGCCCTATGCATTTTTATTCCCTCTCTCTCTCTCTCTCTCTCTCTCGAGCTGGGAGTAAACTGCATGCTTGGCACTTGCCTTGACAGTGTGTGGGTGTGGGTGTGTGTTTGTGTCTGTGTGTGTGGGTATGTATGCATGCATGTATGTGTATGTACATGTGTGTATGTATGTATGTATGTGGGTGTGTATGTATGCATGTATATGAATATATGTATGTGTGTGGGAGTGGGTGTGCATGTATGCATTTATGTGTAAGTATGTATGTACCTGGGAGTGGGTGTGTCTGTGTGTATGTATGCATGTATGTGTTTGTATGAAGGTGGGGGAGGGGTGTGTCTGGGTGTGTACGTATGCATGTGTGTATGTATGTATGAATGTGTGTAAATGCCTCTGTAGGTTGGTGTGTGGGTGCATCTGTGTGTGTGTGTGTGTGTGGCTGTGTATGAATGTATGTATGTCTATGTCTCTATGTCTGTGTCTTTCTGTTAGTGTGTATCTATGGGTACATATATATATATGTCTGTGTGTCTTTCAGTGTGTGTGTGTGTCAGTGTATCCATGTGTGTGTGTCTCTGTGTGTGTGTCTGTGTCTGTCTGTCTTGTGTGTGTTTGTGTGTGGGTTTGTATGTATGTGTGTGTGTCTGTGTGCATGTGCGGCAGCAGGACATCTTCCCCTCATGAAGTTCAAGCTCCCGTAGAAAATGCATGACCATGAGATCAGGCTCAGTCTTCCACGGTGCATTTTCCAAAATCCCTTTGCGAGACGCTGGCAAAGAGGAGAGACCCCGAGAGAGAGCGCTGGTGTCTACCCACTGGGTCACTCCCCATCAGGAACTGTTCCTGATCAGGAATCAGTTCCTGCATCAGGAACTCCAATGGATTCTTGCTTAAAGCAAACCAAAGGCCTTTGTTCCTGTTCCCTCTGCAGCGCCCAGGTCCTCTCCTGCAGCCGCACGGCCTTTACCCCCGACCAGCTGGGGATGCTGCAAGCTGTTTTAGAAACCACCACCTGCCCAGATTGGAGCCAAATAGAAGCGTTATCCTTTCAGCTGTATATTGATGAGTATGTGATCAAGGTATGTCCTGAGTCCCGCGCACTCCGCACTGTGCACTCACTTGCAGTCACTCAGGGCAGTCGCCAATGTGCGCGCTTCCCACTCCCCGCGAGGCTGGCAGGCAGAGGCTGCCCCGGGTCTTGTCCCGAACTCCCTGCACGTGGGCACTTCACAAGAATGATTCCCCCGGGCGCTCACGGCTGCATTGCAGGAGGAAGATTTCAGTCTGAGCCAGAGGCGAGGTCCGCACCTGGTAGATGGTGCTGAATCTTTCCTTGTTATAGAAATATATAGAGTGAGAGACAGAGAGAAATGTCTTCCATCCTCTGGTTCACTCCCCAGATGACTGCAATCACTGGAGCTGGGCCAATCCAAAGCTAGGAGCCAGGAGTTTCTGTCCAGGTCTCCCCACATGTACAGGGCCCAAACACTTGGGCCATCTTCCACTGCTTTCTCAGGCCATAGCAGTGAGCTGGATTGGAAGTGCAACAGCCAGGACTAGAACCAATGTTCATATGGGATGCTGGCCTTCTAGGTAGCAGCTTAACTCACTGTACCACAAAGCCAGCACCTTGAAAACATATTTTCTATTTATTTGGTAGTTACAAGCTCTCTTTTTTTTATAAATTATTTTCACTTTTTGAAAGAAACTGAAAGAGAAACTGGTTCTTCTGATTCACTCCCCCACAGCAAGCCAAGACTGGACCTAGTGGAGGCCACAGTCCCTGAACTCCACCTGTGTCTGACTCATAGCTAGTAGTGCCCCAGGTTCTTGAGGCCTGGCTAGGCTTAGACCACATTCCTGCCTCCAGGTGAGGGAGAATCAAGGAAGACATGTGGATAAAGGTGAGCAGAGAAGCAAACTACTTCAAGACAGAGGGAAAGTCCACAGGCGGGAGCAGGGTTAACCTCCAGGAGAGAACGCTGCTGCTAGCAGGGTTTGGGGCTGTCCTTTCCTAGTCCTGGAAGCACAGGGGCCACTGTCTGTGGCTTAAGTGAACATTCAAGTAGGGTGGGGCTTGGGTCAGGGTTTGAGGGGCTTCCACTTGTGTGCCAACTTTTGGGCATTTCCCAGGTGTCATGGCACTGGTGGATGATGGGAGTGGGGCTTGGACAGCACACACAGGGCTGTAGTGCACACAGGGCTCTCTCATTTCAGTTTCCCTCTTTCCCTGGGAATCTTGGTCCTTTCTCTCAGCCTCTGAATACATACCCTTATGCTTCCATTTTCTCTGAAGCTGGGCTAGTTTTGTGCCTTATTCTCAACAAAGATATGGAAAGTGCTCCTTCTGAAATTATCTTCCACTGAAGCTAATGCTCATGCCCATTACACAAGTACATTTCACTCCCCTGGGAAGCTCCCTGTACTACCAGGCTTATTCAAGTGCCTCATACCTTGGGCCCAGTTGGTCCCCCATACAAAGAGCAGCAGCTCATTGTCCCAAATGTCATCCTAGATTGTGTCTATGGTCCTCAAGGAAATCACAAATTCCGTCCTTCCATGGCAACTTTGGATTCCTTGTCTGGCCTGGGCTTATGCAATTTTTATCTCAGAGTGTTGCAGCTCCTGCCAACCTCTGAGCTGTCCACAGTGCTGATGCTGTGTGTGTGGCGCAGGCCATGGTGCTGACCAGTGGTGGCCTGGGCCTCAATGCCAAACAGAAGGCCAGCAGCTCAGGGGCTTGGACATTTTTTGTTCTTCACCCTGCTCGGGGACTTTGACTTGCAGTTCAGGACAGATGGAATCTCATTTTGGTGTTTCTGGACAAAAGCCATGGATTACGTGAGATTTGTGTGATGGAATCTTTATTCTTCTGGAGAGAGCAACACCTACAGAAAGGGCAGCAGGGCCCGGGGCATCTTGTTGGAAGATGTCAGACAGCTGCTACTCAGTGTCTTGAGGTATCAAAGCTAAGGACCACAGAAAACTGAAGTTTCATCATTATCCTATATAGGCATTTGCTTAGTCTTTACAGAAGTATCTAATAGGATAAATTACTTTCTTATGGAAACACACAGTTGGTATATTATACTTTTTGTTTGTTGGCTTTCTGTCAGGAAAATTTCTGAGTAAAATCAACACATTCACTAAACAGGGGAAAATACTAAATGAGACAGAAATGTACTTTGTACTCATGTCCCCTAATACATGACAGCTCTTAGGATGGTCAGCTTGGTGCACTGTAACTTAAGCATTATATTCAGCATATGAGCGGTCTCTATAGGGAAGCGTGATCACAGGCATGTGGCTGACCACACAGGTGTGTGCGTATGGTAGAGAGCATGAAGCTCTGGTTGAGGGGTGGACAAGAGACCCACATTGGAGTTGCCAGCATTGGTTTCCCACCCCCAAGTGCCCACAAGCACCAGGGCCTCGAACTCTGTCCAACGACAGGGACCCAAGTACTGAGCATCAGCACTGCCTGCCAGGGTTTGCCTTAGGCAGCAGCCAGGACTCCAACCCAGGCACTCAAATGGGGAATGCAGGCCCCCTAAGCCGTGCCTGAGGCACTGAGCCAAAGGCCTCCCCCGAAACTTGATTTTACAAATAGTAATATTAATACTAATAACAGACACTACGTTGGAGAGGAGTTTTAGGTTTTCAGGAAATCGAGCAGGTGCACAGTTCTCACGCAGCCCTCCCTTGTGGGTCAACAGCTTCCTCTGTCATGATCTCGTGTGTGTGTGATATCAGAAGAATAGAAATGTGGGCTTATCCTCCAAAGTCCAGGGTCAGCTTCAGGTCCAGACTTTGTGCCATGCGCTTGTGATGAGGCAGAACGCCAGGTATAAAACGTGACAGCATCGTACAGAACAGCTGCCCTGCTCTGGCAGTTGGCTAGGAGGGGTTGACGGCATGCAGAAATGCTACCCTAAAGCCCAGCTCCGGGGCATTGGAGCAAGGAACAAGGCAAGGGGGCCAGTGTTGCCTTCTCCTCTGCAGGTCCTAGGATTCCCACCCAAGAGGTGCCCTCCAGGGCTGGCACTGTGGTGCAGCGGGTAAAGCCGCCATCCCACATGGGTGCCACTTTGTGTCCCGGCCACTGCAGTTCTGATCCAGTTCCCTGCCAATGGCCTGGGAATGCAGCAGAAGATGACCCAAGTACATAGGCCTTGGATACCCATGTGGGAGTCCTCAAAGAAGGTACTGGCTCCTGGCTTCTCCCTGGCCCAGTGCTGGCCATTGTGGCCATCAGGGAGTGAACCAGCTGGTGGAAAACCTCTGGCCCTGATTTCTTTCTCTGTGTGTGTGTGTAACTCATTCAAATAAGAACTTAAATTCTTTTCCCCCTGGTGAAAGGAGCCCCAGCTCTGTGTGTGATTCCAGTTCCCTGGGGTGTTGTTTGGGCTGTGCCTCTGTGACCCAGGCCCTGGGCAACCCAGCAGCAAGGGAGAATTTCCCACAGGACCACTGAAGATCAAAAGTTAGGTTGACTTGGCACAGAGACCCTGGGCCACTGGCTTCTACAGCAGAGCTTCAGAGAACTCGGAGTCAATGAACAGATGAAACCCAGGACATCCACAGAGTTCGGGGCCACCTCTCCCAGAACTGGGTGGTTCAGGATTCAGCCCCCCTACCAACAGTGGGAGCCAAAAACACAGTGGAGAAAGTTCCAGAAGCACTGATCTCCATGTCAGAGCCCCAGGGATTCACCATTTGGGGAGTGACCCACCAGATGGAAGAGCTGTGTCCTCTGTCTCTCCCTTTCTGGAACTACCTTCCAAAGAAATCAATCTGCTAACAGAGAGGAAAGAACTGGCCCATGGCAGTGTTGGGAGATCAGACTGGAAAACCCCTCCAGGGAGAGACCTGGGCTTTGGGCTTTAGCTCGCTCCTTCTCGTGGCTGCTCTGGACTCTGAAGCCCTTGCCCAGTGCCAGGCAGCGCCAGGAAGTGTCCGCTCAGGGCAGCGGGCAGGGACTGGCAGGAGCGCTTGGTCCCTTGGGCTCCCAGAGCCGGGAAGCCGAGGTGCCAAGCCAGAGCACTGGGGCCGGGGCGTGCTCTGTAGAGCGGGGCGGGGGCCGCGGTGGGGTTCCTGCACAGGAAGAGGGAGCAGCACCCACACTGCCTCAGCCTACCCCGCTACCTCCTTGGGGATGACTCGGTTGCCCCCAATACAGGGGTCTCCCAGTGGGAGCTGGGGCGAGTGTAGAGGCTGACTCAGTGCTTCTGTGACTGAGGGAGCCAGGACCCCTGCCCTACCCGGTTCCCTGAGGAGGCAAAAGCGGAGGCAGCACTGCACCCAAAGGAAGGAATTAAGGACAAAAGACAAAGGTGGTAGGTGATGAGGGCTACGGGTTTGTTCTTTATCTTTTTGGGAAGAGTGGTTTTGTTTTTTAGGGGTTTTTGGTTTATTTTTTCGTTTTGTTTCTTTTTTTCCATTACTGGGCTTTATTTTCTTAGGAGAGAAGACACACGCCCAAGCTCAGACTGGCTGAGCATGGGGAGTCCAATTCAGTTTCAGAGTCTCCTTTAAGCCTGGAGGTACAGGTAGTCTTCCTAGCCGTCGGGTTTGTCATCATCAAACAAGCCATATATCCGTATCAGCTCCCTGACATCATGGGGCAGCGAAGCCCTGGGCACAGAAGAGTCCAGATGGATGTCCTGGAGGTCGGGAGGCAGCGGGTCCTCTGTAGCCTTAGGGACCTGGGCCAGGGAGCCCCCAGGGCCGTGCTTTTCCTGTGCAGGCGTGCTGAGCTCACAGCCTGGTGGTGGCAGTGAAGAACCAAAGTGACTCCATTTGAAAACAATAAAAAAAGCAGCCTCTGTTTCCCATAGCAGACCCAGGTCCTTGTTAAAGCAGGCATTCAGGCATTCTGGAGATATCAAAGCTTACCAGGGACAGTAGCTCAGTAGACCAAGGACAGCACAGTAGAGATTGCTAAACAAATTAACTCCCTGTGCCCAAAGCTTCCGTGCTGTATGTAACTCTTTTTTCCTGCTGTTGCAGCCCTTTTTTCCTTTAAGAACTCTCCCAAACAAAGACCCAGTCCTCACTCCTTCCTCTGCTCTGCAAGTTGGTTGGATGGGGTCCCTGTCTCAGCTTGTACTCCTGAATAAACCTTGCTTTTGCAGTTCGCTGTGATTGACTCTCTGGGGGTCTCTGCAGAGATCTAACCATCTGGGCACAACATATTTTTTGGTGCCCAACAGTGGCGGCGGCTGAGGTGTGGACTCGCTTGGCTAGTGGGGATGGCCCATTCACTGTAGTTTTCTTTGCTTGGCACGCTGATTCTTAAATCACCTCTGGGGGTTGAAGGGAGCGAACAGGTTACTCCAGAGTCAACCACCATGGGCCTCAGAAGATAGAGGACCTATTGGCATGCAAACGCTGGGCTCAAGCCTCTTTCTAAAATACTGTGCCAGGCCCCGGAACCGCAGGCCTCATATAAAAGGGAGGAGGCCGAGTTGCCCCGCGCACCTCACTTCTTTCAGCTCTGCCCTGCTCCCAAGTGGTGCTCCGCAGCAGAACCTAGAACTTTCGGCGCTAGTCTTTGCACCACAAAGGCTCACGTTCTGGGAGCTCGATCTCTAAGGACACAGTACTGAGGGGTGCGGAGACCCTCGGAGGGGAGGCCTGGTGGGGTCATTCAGTCATGGGGTCACGCGCAGCCACCGTGGGCCCTGGGGGCAGTGAACCGGCCGATGGAAGACACCTCTCTCTGCCTCTAACTCGTTCAAAGAGATAAATACATCTTAAAAAAAAATTCGGTCTCATTGCGTCTCATCCAATACATTGAAAGAAATACAATTTGGAAACGCGCTCCCTGCACACACGTGTTGGCTCAGCCTGCGCGGGTGAATCTCCGCTGGCTCCCCGCGCTGGGGCTGGGCGGCGCCATCCACCAGGCGCGGTCCTGGCCGCCACCGCCTGGCTGCTCAGACTTGAACTCTTGCGCCCACAACCGCAACCGCAATGCAGCTGCGAGCGCCCTGTCAGCCCGCCCGGGGGAGTCTTTCTTGTCAAGTGCCCACGCGCAGGAAGTTCGGGACAAGTCCCGGGGCAGCCTCTGCCTGCCAGCCTCGCGGGGACTACAAAGCGCAGCGCGCATTGGCCATTGCCCTGAGCAGCCAGCACAGCGGTGACCACAGCAAGTGAGTGCACGGCGCGGAGGGCGCGGGGCTCAGGACATACCTTGATCACATAGGCATCCAGATGAAGCTCGGACGCTAACTCTTTGACTCGCCTCCAATCTGGGCAGCGGCTGGTTTCTAAAACAGCTTGCAGCATCCCCAGCTGGTCCGGGGTAAAGGCCATGCGGCTGCGGCGAGAGGACCTGGGCACTGCAGAGGGAACAGCAACACAGGCCTTTGGTTTGCTTTAAGCAAGAATCCATTGGAGTTCCTGATGCAGACATTTGGGGCGTGACCTGGTGGGTAGGTCAGGAGACACCAGCGCTCTTTCTCGGGGTCTCTCCTCTTTGCCAGGGTCTCGCAAAGGAATTTTGGAAAAGGCACCCTGGAAGGCAGAGCCTGATCTCATGGTCATGCATTTTCGACGTGAGATTGAACTTCACGAGGGGAAGATGTCCTGCTGCCACACACGCCCACAATCACACAGACACACACACAGATACACAGAAACACACACATACATACATACATACACAAGAACACACACACATCCACACACACATGCATACATACCTAATGCACATACATGCATACATACACACCCACACACTCACACCCACACCCACACCCACACCCACACCCACACCCTGTGAAGGCAAGTGCCAAGCTCCCAGTTTTCTCCCAGCTCATGAGAAAGACAGAGAGAGAGACAGAGAAAAACTGCATAGGGCTTTGGAGGAAGCCCTCAGCCATGGAGGGGTTGGAAAGAGATGGGGAAAGAGCCGCAGGCAGAGGAGAAGGAGGCCAGAAGCACATGTGCGTGGTTAGAATGCAGACACTGGGGCCGGGCCCTGGGAGGCCTTGCAATGCTGGGTTCCTATCCCAGAGTCCCAGTTGGAGTCCCGGCTGCTCCACTTCCCACCCAGCTCCCTACAAATGCACCTGGGAAAGCAGTAGAAGATGGCCCAAGTACTCTGACCCCCACACCCACATGGGAGACCCAGATGGAGCTCCCGGCTCCTGGCTTTGGATTGCACCAGCCCTTGGCCATTGCAGCTACCCATGCAAATACACATGCAAAGGAAATGTTTTTCCATTTTCAGAAGGCGCCTGGCATTGTGGCAGAGTGGGTAAAAGCCACCACTGGCAACACTGGCGTCCCATATGCACACTGGGGCAAGGCCTGCTCATGTGCCTAGGGAAGCAGCAGAGGATGGCGCAAGTGATTGGACCCCTGCACCCATGTGGGAGTGCTTACTATTATTATAAAACTCACATTCGAGGATAGACTTTCTTTCTTTCTTTGTTCTTTTTTGAAAAAAAGATCGATTCATTTCTTTGAAGGTCAGAGTTACTCCCCAACTGGCCACAATGGCTCAAGCTGGGCCAATGCAAAGGCAGGAGCCAGGAGCTTCTTCCGGGTCTACCATGCAGGTACAGGGGCCCAAGGACTTGGGCTGTGTTCTACTGCTTTTCCAGGCCATAGCAGAGGGCTGGATCAGAAAAGGAGCAGACGGGACTCGAAGTGGCGCCTGGAGTCGAAGCGGCGCCCGTATGGGATGCCTGCCCTGCAGCCCGGGGCTTTAGCCGCTGCACCACAGTGCCGGCCCCATCAACTCACTCTTTCAACACACGGTTTTCAAAGAGAAAGATTGTGTGTGTCTCCAGACAAGAAATGCACTCTACACTAGGTTTTTCCAAGGCAAAGGAAATAGGAGGAAATACAGAGAGACTAAGTAATGCATGGAAATAGGAGTCAAAAACCGAGCTCATTCTGGTGCAAAAAGAATGTTTTGGAACGCCATGCATAACTTTTTCTTCCTACCTATTTTCCCAGGAACTTTCTGAAGACCTCTTATCTGCATAGGTGGATTCCAAACAGTTTTTCCCCAAGTCAATGTTTTAAAATCCATTTCCATGAACTTTTCTAGTACCCTTGTGTCACATGGACATTTAAAATATCTGAACAGTGCAACTCGGAAGCAAATGGAAAACACAAGCCAAAGACTGGAAGGTTTCTGTGCCAGCAACACCAGAGTTTCCGGGAGACCCAACTGGCTACCATGTCAACTGTATGACAGTCACGGGCATCCCAAAGGATGGGAGAGACGACGGACACTCGCTCACTGCTTGCAGGAGCCCTCCAGCAAACAGTGCTCCTGTTTCCTCCATTGCCATAAGCCAGCGATCCCGCAAATGGCTAACCCGGTGCCGGCATGGCTTGGCCTACCACCAAGCAAGCCCTGCACAGCCAACCTCTCGCCCACCCGCCTCGGCCACTTGCTCACTCGACATCAGGATGCGGACCGGCAGTATTTCCGAAGCTGCTGCTTCTCCAGCATCTGGGCTTGTCTACCCCTTGCCGACCGCCCGCCCGCCCGCCTGGCTAAAGGATGGCTCCTTTAGAGAAGGAAGCCAACTTGGCATGGTATGAAGTCTTTGATGGACCCTCCCTAAGTCACACCCTAGACCTGATTGATAGATGTGCCGCTTGAAGAGGTGAACCCCAGCCCCTGGCTCCCGGCTCCCCATTGGCACAGCTCTGACCCTTGTGGCCATTTGGGGCGTGAAGCAACGGAAGGCAGACCTTTCTCCCTGTCTCTTCTTCTCACTGTCTGCAGCTCTACCTCTCCAAGAATTCAATAACAACATCCTCAAACAACGATTTATTTTATTTTATTTTACTTTATTTTATTGGAAAGACCAGTGCCCATATAGGCTGTAGGAGCTGCAGGCTGGAGGTTTAACCCGCTGTGCTACAGCGCCGGCCCCAATCAATCAAATCTTTAAAATCTAAAATACAATCATCTTTGTGCAAAAACATTATAAGAAAGTGAGGAGGTGGTATGTTAATTAGCGAGACTGTGGTGGTAACAAGAAAATCAATCTTTAAAAAACACTTTTTGGTACAGATATGTTGATTGATTTGAAAGGCAGAGTTCCAGCCGCGGCCCCGGCTTGCACGTTGTCTACGATGGCGCCCCCTGGTGCTCCATGGTGGCAGCGACCCCGGACTCTCTGGGGGCAGCTGGGGGCCAAGGCCGGGCGAGGTCAAGAAGTCCGCCTGACTGCCCTCAGGAACCCCATAAATCCTCTTCTGTAAAACATCTCAAGTATCTAAGTTCACCGTTACGAAAGGTCCACACACTACAGAAAACCAACCTCCAGGCTGTGATGCCTGGGACCAGCCCAGAGATCCCCACAAACTCCCATCACGTTTACTTTTGTAAAGAACAAGGCAGAGGAGTGGTCCCTCCAGGGCTGTCTCCAGGTCGCAGGCAGGGGCTCATACAAACTAGTTCATTCCCGTAGGACCAACCAAGCACACACTGCAGTTTAAATGGACTTCTCTTTATCAGAAAGGCAGAGCGACAGACATAGACAGAGTTGCCAGCATTGGTTCCCTGCCCCCAAGTGCCCACAACTGCCAGGGCCTGGAACTCTGAACCAGGGACTGGGACCCAAGTCCTGAGCATCAGCACTGCCTCCCAGGGTGCGCCTTAGGCGGCAGCCAGGACTCCAACCCAGGCACTCAGATGGGGAATGCAGGCCCCCTAAGCTGAGCCTGAGGCACTGAGCCAAAGGCCTCCCCCGAAACTTGATTTTACAAATAAAATATTAATACTAATAACAGATGCTACCTTTGAGAGAAGTTTTAGGTTTTCAGGAAATTGAGCAGGTGCACAATTCTCATACAGCCCTCCCTTGTGGGTCAACAG
Organism: Oryctolagus cuniculus; assembly: GCF_964237555.1. Taxonomy (NCBI): domain Eukaryota; kingdom Metazoa; phylum Chordata; class Mammalia; order Lagomorpha; family Leporidae; genus Oryctolagus; species Oryctolagus cuniculus. Next base: position 14,919,718 of record NC_091449.1, on the reverse strand, counting down.
CTTCCTCTGTCACTGATCTCACGTGTGTGACAACGGAAGAACAGAGGAGACACGGGATTGTTGCCCGCAGTCCACGGTCAGCATCAGGTGCAGGATTTGTGCTGTGCACTTGTGCTGAGGCAGAACGCCAGGTATAGACCCTGACGGCATCCCACAGAACAGCTCCCCCGCTCTGGCAGCTGGCTAGGAGGGGTTGAAGGCGTGCAGAAGTGCTACCCTAAGGCACAGCTCTGGGGCATTGGAACAAAGACCAGGGCAAGGAGGCCAGTGTTGCCTTCTCCTCTGCAGGTCCTAGGATTCTCACCCAAGAGGCGCCATCCTGAGCTGGCACTGTGGTGCAGCGGGTAAAGCCGCCATCCCTAATGGGTTCCGCTTTGTGTCCCGGCCACTGCAGTTCTGATCCAGCTCCCTGCCAATGGCCTGGGAATGCAGCAGAAGATGACCCAAGTACATAGGCCTCTGAACACCCATGTGGGAGTCCTCAAAGAAGCGCCTGGCTCCTGCTTCTACCTGGCCCAGTGCTGGCCATTGTGGCCATCAGGGAGTGAACCAGCGGATGGAAGACCTCTCTCCCTGCCTCTCTTTCTCTCTGTGTGTAACTCATTCAAATAAGAATCTAATCCCTTTTCTCCCTGGTGAAAGGAGCCCCAGCTCTGTGTGTGATTCCAATTCCCCAGGGTGTTGTTTGGGCTGTGCCTCTGTGACCCAGGCCCTGGGCAATGCAGCAGGAGTGGAGAATTTCCCACAGGACCACTGAAGATCAAAATTTAGGTTGACTTGTCACAGAGACCCTGGGCCACTGGCTTCTACAGCAGAGCTTCAGAGAACTCAGAGTCAATGAACAGATGAAACCCAGGACATCCACAGAGTTCTGGGCTACCCCTCCCGGAATTGGATAGTTCAGGATTCAGCCCCCCCACCAACAGTGGGAGCCAAAAAACCAGCGGAGAAAGTTCCAGAAGCACTGATCTCCATGTCGGAGCCCCAGGGACTCACCATTTGGGGAGTGACCCACCAGATGGAAGAGCTGTGTCCTCTGTCTCTCCCTTTCTGGAACTACCTTCCAAAGAAATCAATCTGCTAACAGAGAGGAAAGAACTGGCCCATGGCAGTGTTGGGAGATCAGACTGGAAAACCCCTCCAGGGAGAGACCTGGGCTTTGGGCTTTAGCTCGCTCCTTCTTGTGGCTGCTCTGGACTCTGAAGCCCTTGCCCAGTGCCGGGCAGTGCCAGGAAGTGGCCGCTCGGGGCAGCGGGCAGGGACTGGCAGGAGCGCTTGGTCCCTTGGGCTCCCAGAGCCAGGAAGCCAAGGTGCCAAGCCAGAGCACTGGGGCCGGGGCGCACTCTGTAGAGCGGGGCGGGGGCCGCGGTGGGGTTCCTGCACAGGAAGAGGGAGCAGCACCCACACTGCCTCAGCCTGCCCCTCTACCTCCTTGGGGATGACTCAGTAGCCCCCAGTACAGGGGTCTCCCAGTGGGAGCTGGGGCAACTGTAGAGGCTGACTCAGTGCTTCTGTGGCTGAGGGAGCCAGGACCCCCGCCCCACCTCAGGACCCCAGGGTTGTTGGTCCTCAGCAGACCTACCACGTGGAGGTGAAGTCAGAGGCGGGGCTGCATGCAAAGGAAGCAGGAAGGACAGAGGACGCAGGCTGGAGGATAAGGGGTCCGGCTTTATTCTTTATATGTTGGGGGGAGGAGGGTTGTGTTTTTGGAGGGTGTTTTCTGTTTTGTTTCGTTTTTCTTTTTTTTTTTTTCCTTTTTTGCCATTGCTGAGCTTTATTTTCTTATGCTAGAGGACGCACGCCCAAGCTCAGACTGGCCGAGTGTGGGGCACCCTATTCATAGTCAAATTCTCCTTTAAGCTTGGGGATACAGGTACTCTGCTAGGTCGTCAGGCTCCTCATCATCGAACAAGCCATACATCAGCACGAGCTCCCCAACGTCGTGGGGCAGCAAGCCCAGGGCGCAGAGGAGTCCAGATGGATGTTGTGCAGATCGGCGGCCAGCGGGTCCTTGGCAGACTCGGGGCGCTACACCTGGGAGCCCCCGGGGCCCTGCTCTTCCTGCGCAGGCGCGCTGAGCTCCCAGCATGCTGGCAGCAGTGGCAGTGGCGGCAGAGGCAGTGGCAGCGGTGGTGGGGGCGGAGGCGGCGGAGGAGGCTGGCAAGGTCAAGGCAGCCTCGAGCGCCCCGCCTGGCGGAGTCTTTCTTGTCAAGCGCCCACCCTCAGGGACTTCGGGAACAGCCCCGCGGCAGCCTCTGCCTGTCAGCCTCGAAGGGACTGCGAAGCGCGCGCATTGGCGACTGCCCTGAGCGGCAGCACAGCGGTGCCCGTAAGCGAGTGACGGCATGGCACGGAGGGCACAGGGCTCGGGACATACCTTGATCACACACTCATCCAAACACAGCTTTGCCAATAACTCTTGTATCTTCTCCCAGTCAGGACAGGGGGTCTTTTCTAAAACAGCTTTCAACATCCCCAACTGCTCGGGGGTAAAGGCCGTGCGGCTGTGGCGAGCACACCTGGGTGCTGCAGAGGGAACAGGAACAAAGGGCTTTGGTTTGCTTTCAGAAAGAATCCATTGGCAATACTAATGCCAGCTTTGGCTCCAGCAGCCACTGCATGCATTTCGGGAGCGACCCGGTAGACAGCAGAGCTCTCAGGGTCTCTCCTCTTTGCCTGGGTCTCCCAAAGGAATGTTGGAAAATGCACCGTGGAAGGCAGAGCCTGATCTCATGGTCATGCATTTTCGACGTGAGCTTGAGCTTCACGAGGGGAAGATGTCCTGCTGCCACACACACACACACACACACATACATACATAAATACAAACCCACACACACAGAAAGCCACAGACACAGAAACTCACATACACAGAAATACACACACATACAAACTCATACATGCACACCCACACACCCATGACATACATACATACACATACATACATAAGAACCCACACACTAACACAAAGAAAGACACATACAGACACACACAGAAAGAAACACACATATACATACACACATATGCAAACATATATACAAACCCACACACAAACACAAATAAGACACACACAAACAAACATAAACATACACATACACATACATACATTCATACACACCCACACCCACACACTGTGAAGGCAAGTGCCAAGCTCCCAGTTTTCTCCCAGCTCATGAGAAAGACAGAGAGAGAGACAGAGAGAGAGAAAAACTGCATAGGGCTTTGGAGGAAGCCCTCAGCCATGGAGGGGTTGGAAAGAGATGGAGAAAGAGCCGCAGGCAGAGGAGGAGAAGGAGGCCAGAAGCACATGTGCGTGGTTAGAATGCAGCCACTGGGACCGGCCCCTGGGAGGCCTTGCAATGCTGGGTTCCTATCCCAGAGTCCCAGTTGGTGTCCCAGCTGCTCCACTTCCCACCCAGCTCCCTACAAATGCACCTGGGAAAGCAGTAGAAGATGGCCCAAGTACTCTGACCCCCACACCCACATGGGAGACCCAGATGGAGCTCCCGGCTCCTGGCTTTGGATTGCACCAGCCCTTGCTCATTGCAGCTACCCATGCAAATACACATGCAAAGGAAATGGTTTTTCATTTTCAGAAGGCGCCTGGCATTGTGGCAGAGTGGGTAAAACCCACCACTGGCAACACTGGCGTCCCATTTGGACACTGGGGCAAGGCCCAGCTGCTCCACTGCCTATGCAGCTCCCTGCTCATGTGCCTAGGGAAGCAGCAGAGGATGGCGCAAGTGATGGGACCCCTGCACCCATGTGGGAGAGCTTATTTTTATTATAAAACTCACATTCGAGGATAGACTTTCATTCTTTTTTCATTTTTTAAAAAACGATCGATTCATTTCTTTAAAGGTCAGAGTTACTCCCCAACTGGCCACAATGGCTCGAGCTCTGCCAATTCAAAGGCAGGAGCCAGGAGCTTCTTCTGGGTCTGCCATGCAGGTGCAGGAGACCAAGGACTTGGGCTGTGTTCTACTGCTTTCCCAGGCCATAGCAGAGGGCTGGATCAGAAAAGGAGCAGACGGGACTCGAAGTGGCGCCCGGTCTTAAAGCGGCACCCATATGGGATGCCTGCCCTGCAGCCCGGGGCTTTAAGCTGCTGAACCACAGCGCCGGCCCCATCAACTCACTCTTTCAACACACGGTTTTCAAAGAGAAAGATTGTGTGTGTCTCCAGACAAGAAATGCACTCTACACTAGGTTTTTCCAATGCAAAGGAAATAGGAGGAAATACAGAGAGACTAAGAAATGCATGGAAATAGGAGTCAAAAACCGAGCTCATTCTGGTGCAAAAAGAATGTTTTGGAATGCCATGCATAACTTCTTCTTCCTACCTATTTTCCCAGGAACTTTCTGAAGACCTCTTATCTGCATAGGTGGATTCCAAACAGTTTTTTCCCCAAGTCAATATTTTAAAATCCATTTCCATGAACTTTTCTAGTACCCTTGCGTCACATGGACATTTAAAATATCTGAACAGTGCAACTCGGAAGCAAGTGGAAAACACAAGCCAAAGACTGGAAGGTTTTCTGTGCCAGCAACATCAGAGTTTCCGGGAGACCCAACTGGCTGCCATGTTAACTGTATCCAAAGGATAGGAGAGATGGACACTTGCTCACTGCTGGCGGGAGCCCTGCAGCAAACTGTGCTCCTGTTTGCTCCATTGCCAGAAGCCAGCGATCCCGCAAACGGCCAAGCTGGTGCCGGCATGGCTTGGCCTACCACCAAGCAAGCCCTGCACAGCCAACCTCTCGACCACCCACTTTGGCCACTTGCTCACTCGACATCAGGACGTGGGCCGGCAGTATTTCCAATGCTGCTGCTTCTCCAGCGTCTGCACTTGTCTTGCCCCTTGCCCAACTCGGAAGTAAGTGGAAAACACAAGCCAATGACTGGAAGGTTTTCTGTGCCAGCAACACCAGAGGCAGCGACACCGAGAGAACCCATGGGCCTCAGAAGCTCAGGGCCCTTGTCTTGTGGGCACGATGGGCTCAAGCCTCTTTCTCAAACACTGTGCCGGGCCCGGGAGCAAGAGACAAAGAAAAGGCCCCACTCGGGATATACATAACCAAAGGGGAGAGCTGAGGCGACAATTCAGTAGCCTAGGCAACGCAGTGGGAGTCCACAGGAGAAACTGAACCGGTACAAACTCTTTGGGTAGAAGCCAGAGATCAGAAGCTAAATACCATCAATCTGCTCAGCCGTGCGGTATTACTTACCTCCTGAATAAAAAATAAAATAAATAAATAAATATAAATAAATAGAGAGAGATTTACCATGGATCACCTGAGGGTGTCACATTTGTACACCCGTAACCCAGAAGAACAAAGCAGAGCTCTCAGGCCACTCCCATCTGAAGCCTCCAGGGATCCTCCAACAGCAGGCAGTCAAGTTAACACAGACATAGCAGAAAATAAAAACCTCACAGTGAGGGAAGAAGAATTAACAATGCCAACCAACAAACACAAAAATTGAGGGAGCAAGAGCAACGATGACACTATGACACCTCGAAATAAACAAAACACCCCAAGACAAGATTATGAAGATAATGAGATAGAAGAAATGCAAGATACGGATTTCAAAAAATTTATGATAAGAACATTTAGAAGTTTTCAAAAGCAAATCCTTGAACTACAGAAATCCTTATTGGACAGGACTGAAAATCTCTCTCATGAAAATGAAATTTTAAGGAAGAATCAAAATGAAATGCAGAAACTAGTAGAACAGGAAAGTGTGATAGTGAAGAGAAATCAAAACGAAATGAAGAGCTCAATAGATCAAATGACAAACACATTAGAAAGTCTAAAAAACAGAGTCAGTGAAACAGAAGAGAGAATATTGGACTTAGAAGACAGCACAGGTAAACATACAGCCAAACCAAAGAAAAAAAGAGGAAATTAGAAATCTAAAAAATATTGTTGGGAATCTACAGGATACGATTAAAAAAAAACAGCATTCGAGTTCTAGGAGTTTCTGAAGGCATGGAGAGAGAGAAAGGATTAGAAGGCCTTTTTAGTGAGATATTAGCAGAAAATTTCCCAGGTTTGGAGAAGGACAGAGACATCCTAGTAGAGGAAGCTCATAGAACCCCCAGTAAACATGCCCAAAAGAGATCCTCACCACGACACGTTGTAATTAAACTCACCACAGTGAAACATAAAGAAAAGATCCTAAAATGTGCAAGAGAGAAACGTCAGATTACTCTCAGAGGGTCTCCAATGAGACTCACAGCAGACTTCTCATCAGAAACACTACAGGCTAGGAGGGAATGGCAAGACATAGCACAGGTGCTAAGAGAGAAAAATTGCCAGCCCAGAATATTATATACTGCTAAGCTCTCATTTGTGAATGAAGGTGAAATAAAGACCTTTCCCAGCAAACAGATATTGAAAGAATTTGTAGCCACTCGTCCGGCCCTACAAAAGATACTTAAAGATGTGCTACATTCAGAAACACAGAAACACGGCCATCAATAGGAAAGAAGGTAAAGGAAGAACACCTACCAGTAAAAGAGCATGGGAAGCTCAAAGCATATACTAGAAAATATCTCCGGGAAAATGGCAGGGCCAAGTCACTATGTATCAATAGTCACATTAAATGTTAATGGACTTAAGTCTTCAGTTAAAAGACACCGATTAGCTGATTGGCTTAAGGAACAAAACCCAACTATTTGTTGCCTACAAAAAACACATCTCTCTAACAAAGATGCATGCAGACTGAAAGTGAAAGGTTGGAAAAAGATATTCCATGCCAACAGAAACCAAAAAAAAGCAGGTGTAGCCATATTAATATCAGACAAAATAAACTTTAATACAAAAACTGTTCAGAGAGACAAAGAGGGGCACTATATAATGATTAAGGGTTCAATTCAACAGGAAGATGTAACTGTTATAAATGTATATGCACCTAATTACAGGGCACCGGTCTATTTAAAAGATATGTTAAGGGACTTAAAGAGAGACTTGGATTCCAATACAATAGTACTGGGGGACTTCAATACCCCACTCTCAGAAATAGACAGATCATCCGGACAGAAGATCAACAAGGAAACAGCACATTTAATCGACACTATTGCCCAAATGGATCTAACAGATATCTACAGAACTTTCAATCCTACATCTAAAGACTTTACATTCTTCTCAGCAGTGCATGGAACCTTCTCTAGCATTGATCACATACTAGGCCATAAAGCAAGTCTCAGCAAATTTAAAAGAATTAGAATCATACCATGCAGCTTCTCAGACCGCAACAGAATGAAGCTGGAAATTAGCAACTCAGGAAACCCTAGAAAGTATGCAGACACATGGAGACTGAACAACATGCTCCTGAATGAACACTGGGTCATTCCAGAAATCAAAAGAGAAATCGAAAACTTTCTGGAAGTAAATGAGGATAACAACACAACATATCAAAACTTATGGGATACGGCAAAAGCAGTATTGAGAGGCAAGTTTATAGCAATAGGGGCCTATATCAAGAAATTGGAAAGGTACCAAATAAATGAGCTTTCAGCGCATCTCAAGGACCTAGAAAAACTGCAGCAAACCAGACCCAAATCTAGTAGGAGAAGAGAAATAATTAAAATCAGAGAAGAAATTAACAGGATTGAGTCCAAAAAAATTACAAAAAATCAGCCAAGCAAAGAGCTGGTTTTTTGAAAAAATAAACAAAAGTGACACCCCATTGGCCCAACTAGCTAAAAAAGAAGAGAAAAGATCCAAATCAATAAAATCAGAGATGAAAAAGGAAACATAACAACAGACACCACAGAAATAAAAAGAATCATCAGAAATTACTACAAGGACTTGTATGCCAGCAAACAGGAAAATCTATCAGAAATGGATAGATTCCTGGACACATTCAATCTACCTAAATTGAACCATGAAGACATAGAAAACATATATAGACCCATAACTGAAACAGAAATTGAAACAGTAATAAAGGCCCTCCCAACAAAGAAAAGCACAGGACCAGATGGATTCACTGCTGAATTCTACCAGACGTTTAAAGAAGAACTAATCCCATTTCTTCTCAAACTATTCAGAACAATCAAAAAAGATGGCATCCTCCCAAATTCTTTCTATGAAGCCAGCATCACCTTAATCCCTGAGCCAGAGAAAGATGCAGCACTGAAAGAAAATTATAGACCAATATCCCTGATGAACATAGACGCAAAAATCCTCAATAAAATTCTCGCCAATAGAATACAACAACACATCAGAAAAATCATCCACCCAGACCAAGTGGGATTTACCCCTGATATGCAGGGATGGTTCAACATTTGCAAATCAATCAATGTGATTCACCACATTAACAGACTGCAAAAGAAAAACCATTTGATTATCTCAATAGATGCAGAGAAAGCATTCAATAAAATTCAACACCCTTTCATGATGAAAACTCTAAGCAAATTGAGTATAGAAGGAGCATTCCTCAATATAATGAAAGCAATTTATGAAAAACCCACGGCCAGCATCCTATTGAATGGGGGAAAGTTGGAAGCATTTCCACTGAGATCTGGCACCAGACAGGGATGCCCACTCTCACCACTGCTATTTAACGTAGTTCTGGAAGTTTTAGCCAGAGCTATCAGACAAGAAAAAGAAATTAAAAGAATACAAATTGAGAAGGAAGAAGTCAAACTATCCCTCTTTGCAGACGATATGATTCTTTACTTAGAGGATCCAAAGAACTCTACTAAGAGACTATTGGAACTCATAGAGGAGTTTGGCAAAGTGGCAGGATATAAAATCAATGCACAAAAATCAACAGCCTTTGTATACACAGGAAATGCCGTGGCTGAGAAAGAACTTCTAAGATCAATCCCATTTACAATAGCTACAAAAACAACCAAATACCTTGGAATAAACTTAACCAAGGATGTTAAAGATCTCTACGATGAGAATTACAAAATCTTAAAGAAAGAAATAGAAGAGGATACCAAAAAATGGAAAAATCTTCCATGGTCATGGATTGGAAGAATCAACATCATCAAAATGTCCATTCTCCCAAAAGCAATTTATAGATTCAATGCCATCCCAATCAAGATACCAAAGACATTCTTCTCAGATCTAGAAAAAAATGATGCTGAAATTCATATGGAGGCACAAGAGACCTCGAATAGCTAAAGCAATCTTGTACAACAAAAATAAAGCTGGAGGCATCACAATACCAGATTTTAGGACATACTACAGGGCAGTTGTTATCAAAACAGCATGGTACTGGTACAGAAACAGGTGGATAGACCAATGGAACAGAACAGAAACACCAGAAATCAACGCAAACATCTACAGCCAACTTATATTTGATCAAGGATCTAAAACCAATTCCTGGAGCAAGGACAGTCTATTCAATAAATGGTGCTGGGAAAACTGGATTTCCACGTGCAGAAGCATGAAGCAAGACCCCTACCTTACACCTTACACAAAAATCCACTCAACATGGATTAAAGACCTAAATCTATGACCTGACACCATCGAGTTATTAGAGAACAATGGAGAAACCCTTCAAGATATTGGTACAGGCAAAGAGTTTCTGGGAAAGACCCGGGAGGCACAGGCAGTCAAAGCCAAAATCAACTGTTGGGATTGCATCAAATTGAGAAGTTTCTGTACTGCAAAAGAAACAGTCAGGAGGGTGAAGAGACAACCGACAGAATGGGAAAAAATATTTGCAAACTATGCAACAGATAAAGGGTTAATAACCAGAATCTACAAAGAGATCAAGAAACTCCACAACAGCAAAACAAACAACCCACTTAAGAGATGGGCCAAGGACCTCAATAGACATTTTTCAAAAGAGGAAATCCAAATGACCAACAGGCACATGAAAAAATGTTCAAGGTCATTAGCAATCAGGGAAATGCAAATCAAAAGCACAATGAGGTTTTACCTCACCCCGGTTAGAATGGCTCACATTCAGAAATCTACCAACAACAGATGCTGGCGAGGATGTGGGGAAAAAGGGACACTAACCCACTGTTGGTGGGAATGCAAACTGGTCAAGCCACTATGGAAGTCAGTCTGGAGATTCCTCAGAAACCTGAAGATAACCCTACCGTTCGACCCAGCCCTTGGAATTTACCCAAAGGAATTTAAATTGGCAAACAAAAAAGCGGTCTGCACCCTAATGTTTATTGCAGCACAATTCACAATAGCCAAGACCTGGAACCAACCTAAATGCCCATCAACGGTAGACTGGATAAAGAAATTATGGGATATGTACTCTTTAGAATACTATACCGCAGTAAAAAACAAAAACAATGAAATCCAGTCATTTGCAACAAAATGGAGGAATCTGGAACACATCATGCTGAGTGAAATAAGCCAGTCCCAAAGGGACAAATACCATATGTTCTCCCTGATCGGTGACAACTGACTGAACACCAAAAAGGAAACCTCCTGAAGTGAAATGGACAATATGAGAAATGGTGACTTGATCAGCATAGCCCTGACTGTTAATGAACAACTTAATACATTATCCCTCTTAGTATTTTTTTGTCTGTTCTACTTAATATGACTGGTTTAATTCTGTAATTATCACACAGTTATTCTTAAGTGTTGAAATTTAACTGAAATGTGATCCCTGTTAAATATAAGAGTGGGAATAAGAGAGGGAAGAGATGTACAATTTGGGACATGCTCAAGCTGACTTGCCGCAAATGGTAGACCGGCCAATGGAAGACACTTCTCTCTGCCTCGAACTCGTTCAAATAGATAAATAAATCTTTAAATTAAAATTCTGTCTCATTTATAAACACTTTCAAAGTGTGTTTTCAAGTCCCTGATTGCATCATTTCTAATATTTATACCTCTGGAAGCACACATCTTCTCATTTGTGCAGTTCTTTACATGATTGCTAATACTGAATTTTCCAATAAAGTCTTGTTTGTGTTCTCTGAGTTACAGAAGCAACTCTACTGAATATTTCAAGATTCCTTTTACAAGATCACTTTGATTCTTTAAGAACTGGACCATTTTAAAGGCCACTTCTCAGCTAATCAGTCGAAAGCTAGTGTAAACTGAGACCCCATCATCATTTGTGACATAGCCTACGGTTCCAATATATTTAGCAACATTTTTCCTTCCCACAGTCCATAGTAGATGTCAAATTCTCATGTAGCCGGTAGCAGGGTTTCCTAGACCCCATTTCACAGTGGGGCAGCCCTTCTTCACTCCCCACTTGACACAGCTAGGTCTCCTCTTGTTCATGAGGCTTGGAGCCCTAGATTTCCCTGATGTCATGTTAGCAACTCTAGCCTACAGCCAGGTTTGCATGCGTCAGTGAGCTGTCTGGACTTCAGCACCTTCTCACATTTGGTTTTGGATATCCTCTTCATTTCGAGTGCCTGAATATGTTGCTCACTCTAAGTGAGGCTATATACCTCTAACTTCATTTTATCTAGTTTCCACTTGCTATAAGGTAAATATGTCCCCACAAAGTTCAAGTGTTGGAAATTTAATCACTAATCTAGCTATTGAGAGGTAAGAGCTTTAAGAGGTCATTAGGTTATGAAGGATCTGACCCCTCATGAATGGATTAATGACAGCAGTGAGTTGCCACGGGAGTGGGTTCCTTATAAATGGCTAACTTTGGGGCAGACATTTGGCACAGTGGTTAAGAAACCACACGGGAAACCCTCATTCCATATTGGAGTTCCTGGGTTCTGCTCCTAGCTCCACTCCCAACTCCACCTTCCTGCTAATGCACACCCTGGCTTAAGTGCTTAAGTCACTGCCAACCACATGCGAGACCTGGATTGAGTTCCTGGTTTCCAGCTTCAGCCTGTCCTAATCCTAGCCTTTGTGGGCATTTGTGCAATATACCAGTGGACAGGAGAGTTCTCTCCAATTGACTCTTTTATTCTCTCTCTGTGTGAATGTTTCATTCTCTCTTTCTCTGTGATATTCAATAAATAAGTAAATATTAAAACGGCCTGCAGCACCAGCATCCCATATGTGCACTGGTATTAGTCCTGGCTGCTCCTCTTCCAATCCAGCTCTCTGCTATGGCCAGGGAAAGCAGTAGAAGATGGCCCAAGTCCTTAGGGCCCTGTGCCCATGTGGGAGACTGGAAGAAACTCCTAGCTCCTGGCTCCTGGCATCAGATCAACGCAGTTCTGGCCGTTGTAGCTATTTGGGGAGTGAACCAATGGACATAAGATCTTTCTCTCTGTCTCTCCTTCTCACTGTCTGTAACACCACCTCTCAAATAAATAATAAAAATCTTAAATAATTAAATAAATAAATGGATGAGTTTGGCTGTCTTTCTGCTTGTAGATGCATTTGTGGTTCTTGCCTTTCCACCCTCTGCCATGGAATGATATATCAAGAAGGCCCTCACTGCATGCTGATACTCTGATACTGGACTTCCCAGCCTCTAGGACCATGAGAAACAAGTACCTCTTGTTTTTCGCTGGAACGCGAGGTGAGCCGAACCTCAATAGCCCGAGACACCGGCAGGCAAGCGGAGAGAGGAGACTAGAGGGAACGACCCCCGGGGGGGGGGGAGTTCACAAGGCTAACTGGAAGAGAGAGAGAGAGAGAGAAAAAAAAAGGCGACTAGTACGGACACGGGTTTCTCTCTCTCCGCTCACCTCTCAAGGGCGAGCAAGACAAAGAGCAGGCGCCATCTTGGACATACGTCATAAGCAGAGCGACCTCAGGTCTGCACCGGCCCTGAGCCTAGCAGAAAAACCTGACTCTGGGCGGGGCGAATTAACAGGAGATTAGGACCTAGTAAATTTATGGTGCTACTGAACTGAGACTGTGCAAAAAGAGATGGTGGGGGAGAGAACTCACGGAATTCACGTGAGCACTCTCCAGAGACGCTACAATTCCGTAACTTTGGCAACCCAGTGGGAGGCTGAAGGAGAATTTGAGCCCACTCTGAGGGCCGAACAGATTCCCTGTGGGGATCTTGGGAAAGAGCTTCCGATCTCTGGCTCCTGTGGGTATATCATTTGCCTGCTAACTACCTCCAACTTCGTTCAGCTGTGCGGAATTACTTCCCTTTTGAATCAAAAAAAAAAAAAGAGAGAGAGAGATTTACCACGCCTAACCTGGGAGTGTCACCTTTGGCACACCAAACAGAGCTCTCAGGCCACACCCATATCAAGCCCTAAGGCTCCATCAAAAACAGATAGTCCACTTAATCTAGAGTCATAGTATAACAAGAAAAAGCACCACAGTGAAGAAACCAAATATCTCCAATATGCCAAATAACAAACGCAAAAACCGAGGTAATAAAAACAAGGAAGTCACTATGACGCCCTCAAATGAAAAAGACACCCCAATTCAAGATTATGAAGATGATGACATAGAAGAAATGCAAGAAGCAGATCTCAAAAAATTGAATTATCCAGTTTATAAAACAGTTACCACAGCATACAGCAGACACCACTTCAGATGTTTGGAATGCAAACCTACAAGAAGTGCTTGTATGTTATCACAAACTTGATACAAAACATTTCAATGATAGTATGAGAGATAAAGTTCCAACACAGTCTCAATTAAGACTGTAGACCTAAATGTCATAAATTTAAAATTAAGAATTAGAGTACAGCATTTATTACATATAAATAAGCACAGCGGGTTTATCTGAGTAACACAAGGCTGGATTAACATGAGCAGAGTGAATAATATAATCCAGGAGCTAGCAAACTTAAGATAGAAAATACTTCAGGTTTTGTGTGCCACATGCAGCCTGTGTGACACAGTCTTCTTTAGTTATGTTTGCCTGCTTGCTTTATAACCCCTTAAACATACAAGACCATTCGTAACTCACAGTCCAAAATGCAGACTAGTTTCCCAACAAGATATAGGTGGAGTATTCCTTATATAAAAGGCCGGGACAAGAAGTGCTACAGATTTTAAAGAGTTTTTCAGAGTTTGGAATATTTCACAAATTTTATCAGCTGGGCATTTCTCTTCTAAAAATCTTATTCTGTAATGTTCTGAAACTTGAAAAATTTAAAGTGTCATTTAGGCAGTCAAGAAGTTTTGGATTTTAGATAATTACAGGTTTTAGATTTCCTGTTAGGGATGTCCAACCTTTACAATTCAAAACCACATCATTGTCTCAATAAATACATAAAATGTGTCTGATAATATCCAATATCTATTCATGCTTTTTAAAAAATTATGCATACTCTAAGAACATAACTCCCTTAACCCAACAAAGATTATCACTAGAAATTTATGGCAAACTTCCCTTCTGAATGCAGTCTCAGAAAGATTTTCTTTAACATTCGGAACAAGGAAAGGATGCCTACCACACCTACTTCTACTAGGCAAAAAATACTAATGGTACAACATTTAGAAGTGGGGATAAACAACACCCTCACTATAGAACAAATGATATGATTGTTTATGCAGAAAAACTCAGAAAGTACAAATAATTGGAATTGACAAGAGAGTTCAGATGTTCATAAGATTAATATATCTGTCTATCCATGTGTCCGTTAAATGGGTGATCTTACTCGTTAGGAGCTCCCAAAGGAACTATATGAAGCAAGCCTCTTCCACAGAGAATCCTGCACTCACTTCTACAAGAGCAATGGGATCCTAGTGACCTGAGATTATCCCTTTTAGAGGATTCAGCAGTCCTTAATGTGAAGATCTCAAGTTCAAGCTCCTATCCAGTGATGGAACCCAACATTTAGTCTCCTGCTGCTGGCATTGTTGTTGCTACTTGCCTCCAGGATAAACCCAGCATCTGTTCACCATGCTAACTTTGATTTCCAAATGCTGGAGCTGATTGACATTGCTGCTTGTTAGATTTTTGTCCTTGGAGATTTTTCTGATACCAAAAGTACTTTATTCAAGATCTTGCTATATTATATAGAAAGATATTCTAGACCAAAGTGTGATTTATAAAAACTATTACATACAGAAAATACATTGGAAACAATCTTTTCAGATGACACAGCATAGGTAACTTGTTTTCTCTTCTGCATTTCCATATCGTCTATTTATAATCTGTTCATTTTTATAACAAAGAAATAATATATTTAATTTTTAAAAAGAAGTTGTGTACAGGACATGGTTCAAAAGCTTTTTGAAAGTATTTCTGAAAACACCAAAGAACACTTATCAAACATATACCTGCTTTTTAAATAATATCTGAATTCATTCTCATAGAAATCCTCATTATCCTTATTTTTGCAGGATATTGAGGCCCAGAAATGTTGAGTAATTTGTCCAAGAACTGGGATTTCCATTCAGGAATACTTATTCCGAGGCCAGTGCTTTTTCTACATAACTATGCTGACTCCCACAGACAACATTTTCATATTACCACCTGCCAGTTCCAATCAAGAGATAGTAATTAAACAATTCTCTGCTTTTGACAATAATATTTAAGCTACCAGCACTTTAAAGAAATTAATATGAACAGCTGTTTATCTAATGGAAGATACTGTATCTCAACACAAATTACATACTATTACAGAAAAAAGTCTCCAATGTGACACAGTTATGATGCTTTTACAAAACAGGTTTAATTACATTATTTATTAGAGGATAAAGCATAAAAATGTTGTTTACTGACCAATATATTTATAAACATGTTCCATTTGCTTAACAGAGAAACACAAATTACAGTAACAATGATATACCTATCAAATTGGCAAAAATTTAAAATAGGAATAACCAGATAGACAAAAAGTGAAATTATCGTATATGTTAGGAGATAATGCAATTGGTAAAAATTTGCTCAAGAACAAATGATACATGCACATGAAAAACATATTTGGCTTTTTACCTAGTTTTGTTTTTTTGTTTTTTTGTTTTTTTTTTTTTTTTTTTGACAGGCAGAGTGGACAGAGAGACAGGCAGAGAGAAAGGTCTTCCTTTATGTTAGTTCACTCACCAATGGCCGCTGCGGCTGGTGCACTGTGTTGATCCGAAGCCAGGAGTCAGGTGCACGGCCCAAGGACTTGGGCCATCCTCCACTGCCCTCCCAGGCCACAGCAGAGAGCTGGACAGGAAGAGGAGCGACTGGGACAGAATCCGGTGCCCCGACCGGGATTAGAACACGAGGTGCCGGCGCCGCAAGGCGGAGGATTAGCCTAGTGAACCATAGCACCGTCTGGCTTTTAACCCAATAATTCCTCTTGTGGGAATTTATCCTAATGAAAAAATTTCAGTTATGTATATAAAGATTTAGCTACATTAGTATTATAATAGTTCATTTTTCACTACTCTAACAAAAATATTTGATGTTGGGTAACTTTATAAGGAAAAGAGGTTTCTTGTCTCACAATTCTGAAAATTGAAGGGCATGGCACCAACATTAGGCAGCACTTATAAGGACTTCATGGTGACTGGCAATGCGTGGGATGAGGCACTGCAGCCCAAGACAGGAAACCATAGAGCAATTCAAGAGGCAGTGTTGCTCTTAGACTAACTTCTCTTTTCCCTTCCAAATACCACTGTCAGGAATTTGTAACAGGTAGAACACAACGCTTCCTACCCAAACCTCCCTTCCCTCTAAACACGCACTTACATAAGAATGACAGAACCAGACACAAAACCTTCCAGAACCCAGAAGATACATGGAGTTTTCCAAAGTCTAAACAGTACAAAACAAGAAAAGGAAAAGAACTAAAGAGATGAGGCAAAAAAGAGAAAACAAAAACAAATTATGACTGGAAAGATCTCCACTTTGTTCTCAACCAATGAGGAAAGCCTACTTTGAGATATGCAATACATGAGAACTCACTCTTGTAAGTTAGGTTCAGAGCCATGTTTCATTCCACCTTAATAAGCTCCCATAGAATTAATATTCACATCTTGGAGTCTACTCCTGAGTTAGTAGACATGCATGAATTTCTCCAAGAGTCACACAAAATAGAAGAAACAAGCCATTACACAAGAGGTGTTCTCCTACCTTAACAGCTTCTCCAAGAGTTTGCTTGTTGTCGGCTTCCTCACTGGAGTGCAGTTCCAGTCTATAATTCAACTCCTGTAATTGTTGTGCCTGTTCCTTCAATAGCATTTGTGCCTGTTGTTCCCAAAGTAATGCATTACTGAGTTCTTCACATGCACTTTCAAACTTCTCATGGGTGATCAGTTTCTTTAAAAAGGGGTGGGTGGGGGCAATCAGTTATAAACTAACTCATTTTACCTTTTTTTATTCAGAACTATACTTGTTAACATTAGCAATACCATGTAAACATTTCTAAGTGCCTGATACATGACAAAAATACAATTTTTTCCTTCATTTTGCAAGATAAAAATATCACCCTGAGTTTCAAAATACAAAAGGCATACTTCCAAAGTTACTATTTTTAGCTAACTAAAAATCTCACAGAACTTATTCCAAATTCTATAATAAATTCAGATAATGCTTAGTTCCAATCGTCACACATGAAAACTTTTTATAAAGAATATGATCTGGGAATTAAAATCTTTAACAACTTCCTAGACTTTTCATTGACTACCTAAAGGGCTGTGTCCAGTGGATGTTACCAGATCTCCCTAATGAAACATCTACTCTACATCATACCTACCTCTTCTACTCCCATTCCCACTATACAATCTTGTTTTATTTTCTTCTTATTGTCCTTATCTAAAGTCACCTCACTTTTTTAACTGCCTGTCCACACTCTGCCTCCACAAATGTAGTTTCACTGAGTAGCAAACCCAGTACTGGCACTCAGTAGGTACTCAATAGTTACTTGTTGAATGAAAGAACATTCATAAGTAAACATCTGCCAATAAAACTGTATCCCATAATGCACAACACAGTTTTTATCTCATCTCTCTCTCTGCCTGTCACACAAATAGATAGAAAAATCTTTTTAAAAAGAGAGAACATAAGAGATAAAACATTTTTTTAGATTTAGACATTTGCAGAAAAATGAAACTGTAACTGAAGAATCAGGATTACTTGACCTGCCTAACTCAGAAGAACTCTTTGCCCTTTGAAGGTTTATCTACTTGAAATAATAATTAACTTCAATAATTTATATTATCATAGGATTCCTAACTAACCCAAGATATCAAATCAACCTAGGTGTCTATCAACAAATGAATGAATAAAGAAAATATGGTATGTTCCCATAATAGAATACTATTTGGCATTAGAAAAAAGTGAGATCCTCTCATTTATGAAAATATGGAGAATCTGGAGAACATTATGTTAAGCAAAGCAAACCAGGCACAGGAAGATAAGTAACACAAAATCTCACTCATGCATAGAATCTGGAACACAATCTTAAACAGAGAGGAAGTCACCAGAGGCTGGGATAGGGGTGAAAGGAAGAGGTTCATAGAAAGAGGTTGCTTAAGAAGTGAAAAGTTCCAATTAGATGGAAGCAATAATTCTGGAGTTGTAGTTACAGCACTGTGATGATGATGTCAATGATGATATATTGTACAATTCAAATGAGCTACAAGAAAATTTTGAATGTTTCACAAGACAGAAATGGTTTTGAGGTGATGGATATGCTAATTACTCTGACTTGATCAATACTCTATGTATCAACACATCACACTGTACCCTATAAATATATATATAATTATTATATGTCAATTAAAAATAAAAGAAAACACACAATATATATACACACACAAAGTCTGCTACTGCCTATTACCATAAATGTTAAAACTGCAATTTGCAACTTAACCAAGAGATAAATGGAAAAATATATTTATTCTGAGGTTAAACCTGCAAAAGTTGTTTCCTCAAGTAATGGGATATTAAAAGTAGTTGGTTGCTAGTTTTAAGGAATAAGCTGGTGTCGGATCCTTCTTAGTGCCCCAACCCAGATTCGGTTCAGAAGGTGAAGGTGGGGCTCTGTGGTTCTCTGGCTCCCATTGTTAGGGAACCATTCATGGAGAAAGTAACTGTAGCGCCGTTTGAAAGGAAAGTAGAAAGGTAACCATGCTAGCGGGTAAGATTTGAAAAGGGATGGCCTAACTAGACGACCTAACCACAAACTGTCATTGCCATGACTACGGGACCCAGGGAGGTCAGAATATGGGTGGGGCTAGCCTCTAGAAACTGTATATAAGGGACCCTCAGATGCTGTAAACCAGAGGTTGCTCAGCCTCTCTCCCCGGTCTGCAGTGCCTTGTGCCTGCGGGGAGAAGCTCCTGGTCCGTAGTGCCTCGTTCCTGCAGGAGTAGGCTTGAGTGATCTCTCCTCCTAGTCGCCTTGAGTATCAATAAAGTGTGTTTAGCTTGACCTTCCTCAATCTCATCGACTCTTCCTTCATGGCAACCTGGACAGTTCCCGGAGGGGGAGATCCTGACAGCCTGCACCAGAACAGGGACCTGAAGTCAGATGGTGAGGAGAGGAGCCCTTGAGGAATCATTGAAAGGGTGAGTAGTGGTGGTTGAGAGACCACGATGGGTGGGACATCCCAGGCAAAAGAATATAGATAGGCACTAGAGAGTATAGAGAAGGTGAAGGTCCTTCCAGGCCAGGCACCAAGAGGCAAGGAAGTGAAGTGCTACTCACCAGGAAATGTAACAAGGGCTTGTAAGCTGGCAGCAGCTTGTACAGGATGGGACCTCCAAGATCTGCAGAATTTCTACAAAAAGGAGAAGGCGCCACAACAGGGAAAGATTATAAATGTGCAGTAGACACCCTTAAGGTGTTAATTTGTTGTGGCAAGGGATTAAATGATTAAATCCAAAAAAATACAGGAGATGCCTGTAAGCTCTATGCTGTCATAACAGAATGTAGGCAAAAAACCTCAGGTTATTCCCAGGTAGTTAAGTAAGGAAGAAAAAAGCAAAAGAACAGTCAGCTTACCCGATAATGATAAGAGGTGGTAGACAAGAATGAGCCTGTGGGACCTGGACTAATAGCTGCTTGGCTTAAACACGTTCAGGAACATGGTCTCACGCACCCAGCTACCATCACTTACTTTGGGGTAATTTCAATAAACTTTACATTGGTAGACATCAATATGCTACTGAATGTAACTCCTGGATTTGCAGCGGAGAAACAGCTAGTCATAGATAAGATAAAAGAGAAGGTGATAGCATGGGATGAGATGCATCCCCCTCCCCCAGCCGATGCGGCTGGACCAGTGCCACGAACATCAGATCAGATTAGGGGAATTGGATTATCACCAGAAGAAGCAGCTGGCCCTAGATTCGCTGATGCCAGAACTCTCCATAGAACATGGGTTCTTGAGGCGCTTCAAGAATGCCAGAGAACTATCAGTGGGGCCCCTAAAGCAGTCAGCATCAGACAAGGGCCCAAAGAACCCTACCTGGAGTTTATTAATCGATTATTTACTCAGATTGATATGGAAACATCTAGAGAGGACTTGAGAACATATTTAAAGGACACCATGAACATTCAAAATGCTAATGAAGAATGTAAAAAGTTGCTTAGAAATTTAAGACCAGGAGATTCATTAGAAGAAAAAATGCATGCCTGTAGAGAATTTGGATCCACCTCCTATAAGATGGCCGTGCTGGCAGAGGCCTTAAAGGCTGGAGATAGACAGCAAGGGTCAAGAAGTTTTCAGGGAAATTGCTACAGGTGCAGAAAAAAGGGGCATATGGCAGGAAATTGTAGGAGTGTAGAAAAAACTGTGCTAAAATGCTATAATTATGGGAGAACAGGATATATGGCAAAAGTATGTAGACAGCCCAAAAACGGGAAAGCGGGGGGCAATGCCCCCCGGACCATGATGACGTCTGCCCAGAATACCCAGTCATCTATCCCGCTGTCTGCCCCACCCCTGGGGGAAACACAGACGGAAGCCCCTGCGACAGGGATCTACCCGAAACTACCAAAATACAAATAAAACAAAGAGCTACCTGAAAGTAAACCTAGGGGGGGAAGATATAATAGGGCTGTTAGACACAGGGGCCAATTTAACTATAATAAGGGAACAAGAGGCTAAAGCAATAAAAGAAGGGATAACAGAAGGATAGCAAAATATAGGGGGGGTGGGAGGGTGCTCTAAATTACAAAAAATATCACAGGTTACACTGAAAGATAAAAAAGGAAGGAAGACAAAGGCATCCATTCTAATATCCCCAGATATTCCCATCAATATATTTGGAAGGGATATCTTAACAAAGTTAGGGGTAGCCCTAATTATGGTGCAACTCTCTACCCAAATTACCCCAATAAAGATAAAAATGAAAGATCCTAATAAAGGTCCCTTGATTCCCCGATGGTTAACAAAGAAAAATTAGAAGGAATTAAGGAAATAACAAAAACACTACTAGAAGAAGGGAAGATATCTCCAGCAGACCTAGATAATCCCTGGAACACTCCACTATTT
This sequence comes from Oryctolagus cuniculus, assembly GCF_964237555.1. NCBI lineage: Eukaryota > Metazoa > Chordata > Mammalia > Lagomorpha > Leporidae > Oryctolagus > Oryctolagus cuniculus. The sequence goes on along the minus strand of NC_091449.1, from coordinate 14,898,450 downwards.
GTGATAAGGAAAAAATCAGGTAAATGGTGAATGTTAATAGATTTTAGATAACTTAATAAGTTAGTAAATAAGGGAAGAGAAGTTCAGTTAGGTATTCCACACCCTGGAGAATTACAAAGAAGAAATCAGGTTACAGTTTTGGATATAGGGGATGCTTATTTTACCATCCTTCTGGATAAGGACTTCAGGCAGTACACTGCCTTTACCATCCCAGAGGTTCATAATCAAGGTCCAGGCCATACGTATCTTTGGAATTGCCTCCCACAAGGTTTTGTAGTAAATCTCTTGATTTACCCAAGCACACTAAGGGACATACTAGAGCCCTGGAGACAACAACACCCAGAAGTATATCATTACCAATATATGGATGATATATATATTGGGTTCGATCATTCTCCAAAACACCACAAACTGATCATAGAAAAACTCAGAAAAATGCTTTTAGAAAAGGGATTTGAGACCCCGAATGAGAAATTACAAGAATTACAAGAATTACAAGAGAATATCCTTATTCATGGATGGGGTACTTGTTGCACCCGAATAAATGGACATTGCAAAAACTAGAGTTGCCAGAACTTCCAGAGAAGCCCACCCTAAATGAACTACAAAAGAAAGTAGGACTCCTTAATTGGATGTCCCAAGCTGTTCCTGGAATTAAGACAAAACCTTTTACTCTTATGATGAAGGGAAACCAAGAGTTAAATAGTATCAGGGAATGGACCCCCCAAGCAAGACAGGAGTTACGGACTATAAAGAGGCTATTACAAGAACACAAGCCTTTAAGCTACTGGGACCCCAGCAAGGAAGTTTACTGTACAGTTATGATGGGAGGTAGCACCATAAATTATAAAGTGCACCAAGGATCTGATATCCTTTGGGTAGGTAGACAGGAATTTCCAAAGGTATTAGCAGCATCTCCTCTAACTAGAGCCCTAAAATGTCTACATAAAATCAGACAAGAATGTATTATATGAATAGGGCAAGAACCTATATATATGGTACCTATAAAAAAGAGGATTTAGACATTATGATTCAGGAAGACCCCTACTTGCATTGGGTACCGCAGATTGAATGTATCCATGTGTCTGTAATGCTTAGAAGAGCACTAAGCAGTCTTCAAGGTCATCCCGTGCCAGGACCTACTTAATATGTTGATGGAGGAAGCAAACAAGGGCAAGGAAAATATGGCTTTTGGAGATCAGATGGAGTTAAACTAGTTAAGGAGAGTGAGGGAAGTATTCAAGAATTAGAAAAAAGAGCCATGCTACTAGCCCTTCAAGAAGGACCCCCGATAATGAATATAGTTACGGATTCCCAATATGTATATACATTAATTGAGGCCAGACCCCTACCTGTAAATATTGAAGAACCCTTGCTTAGAACCATACTAGAAGCTATAGAAAGTAAAGAAGCAATTTACATCCAGTGGGTGCCTGGACATAAGGGAATCCCAGGCAATGAAAATATTGACAAATTAGTTTCACAAATAAATACAACTCAAATAAACCTGGTAGTACAAGGTGGTCACATTAAGAAAAAAGAACAAGAACAGATTGGATCCTCCATAAATGCCCCAAGAGATCTAGTACTTATGCCAAAGGTAATAGAGACCCTTAACCTACAAACATGAATTATCATAATCCCAGGATAGTGGGGGTGGATAACAGAAACACCAGAGATGACTGAGGCCAAAGTAAAAGTAGTTGGAGGTTTCATCAGCCCAGGAGATCAAAATCCTTTAAAGATAAGATTGGTCAACCTATCCCAAAAAATAGTATATGTAAAAACAGGACAACTAGTAGCTCAGTTAATTTTAATGCCTTTCCTCCATGACACAAGTAAGGCACCAAACATCTTTTTTCTAGAACATATTGAGACAGCCACGGATGATCATGCTAAATGGCATAGTGATGTGTCATACTTGAGATAACAATTCAGCTTACCAAAAATTGTAGCAGAACAAATAATAAAGAACTGCCCCAAGTGTGTGCATAAAGGAGGAACTACTCCTCATATTAGTAGATCAGGGCCAGGACTGTGGCAAATGGATGTGACCCACTATGAGGCCCGGCTAATTCTGGTAGCCATTTCTCAATGGCCTCATCTACTGGCCTTCTATGGGCTAAGCTAATTCCTAAGGAAAATGCTCAGGAAACAGTATGGGGAATATTAGAGCTACAGAACCTATTTCATATCCAAGCACTCCATATAGATAATGGCCCTAACTTCACAGCGGAAAAGGTCATGGGACTGTGCCGATATTTAAATATTGATCATACCACAGGCACACCCTATGATCCACAGTCACAGGGAATGGTTGAGAGAGCTAATCAATCCTTAAGACAAGAAATGGATAAATTTGCCGATGTGGTTCAAACCATTGAAGCACGGCTACAATTGGCTCTTATCGCCCTTAATCAAAAGAAAAGGGGAGGAAGAGGGGGCTATACTCCTACTGAAAGATATATCCATCAGAGATGGCAAGAATTAGAGCAAGCGCTCCAACTCCAGAAATTTAAAGACAAAAAACTCCTTTGCTTTTATAGATTATCCAACAGTAAAGACTGGAAAGGGCCCACTACCATCCTTTGGAAAGGAGAAGGAGCAGTAGTGATCGACACACCTGAAAAGGGGATTATTAGCTTGCCCCAAAGACATGTTAGGATGGCTCCAGCCCCAGGACCTCAGGATTTGGGAATTTCCAATTAGGCACTAATGGAATATCAATTGCAATTATCCTGTCAAAAGAACTCATGTGTTTGTAAGGTGCTTTTTTACAGAAAGAATTAGGGATTTCATATTCCAGAGCTAGGACTAAAGAACTCCAGAAATGACAACAGCAGCAGCAAACGGAGATGGGACCCAGATAAAGGTAAGCTAATTGAAGGTAAGCAGATGTTTAAATGATTTAAAATATTAGGCAACTAAATGAGATTGTGGGAAAGATTTGAACTACTTATGCTCAGAGCTTATGGATTGATAATGACAATTATCATCTTAATTATATTGCCAAGTGTTAAAACAGAAGAACAAGTGTTAGGCTTAGTATAAAATACAATGGTCAACAGTTCGAGATGAGTTTTCTGTCTCTTTTATTTGTAAAAATGGCTCACAGCATAGATATATTAGATGTAGACCTCCAAGTAATAATCAGCCAACACATTGTTTTTGGCAGGCAGGATATGAAATGTTTCACAAACATTTTGTAAAAACTCCAGTAAGGGAAGACCCAGGAAGTTGGGCCGGCAGGACAGAAGGGGAGGTATTGTATGCTAGATGCACACACCCATTAGATTCTAAAAAGGAGCTCGGTTGCTATATAAGGGACTTGGATGGGAAGATAGAATGATAGCATTCTTGGCTCCATATATGGTGGTAAAGGCAACTCCCTTCACATATGTATCAGTAAATATGTCTGATTTGACTATACCAATAAAACCGATGCATAAAAAAAGAGACTTTGGAGTAACAGCAGCTATTGTCGCTACAGCAGTGTCAGCAGCCATGGTAGCTGGCGCTGTGACTGGAGCACTGGCTCTAAGCACTACCCAACTACAGGGAGATGCTTTGGAGTCCCTCCTGAAGGTAATTCAGGAACAACGGGCTCAGCTAGGTGACCAGTCAGCACTGCTTAAGACACATGCTATGGGGCTCCAGATGCTCGAAGCACACACAGTACAAATAGAATAGATAATTACTATACTAGCTTTGGAAAGAGAACTCGAGTGTGAAGCGATTGGAAGAGTTTGCATTACCACCATTCCATGGAACAATCTATCCATTCCTAATGCAATGCAACTAACTGATATGTTCAAACACAACCATTCTACCTGGCTAGAGTGGGTAAATGCAACCGCTCATCTTGAGGCTAACATTACTAAGAGAGCTCTACAGATAATACAGCTTCAAAATATAGCGCATTTAAGATAGATCAAGTCAAAACAGTGGAACAGGCAATACATATTCTGACTGACACAGTTTCCTCTTGGCTCCCATCCTGGAAATGGTTTAAAATAGGAGCCTATCTTACAGCACCTCTTCTCAATTGGACGGAATTTCGCGAAGGGATACCTAGCCCTCCGAAAGACACCCAGCCCACCAGAAACAGAAGAAGAAGAAAAAGAAGAAAAAGAAGATCCCGAATCTGGAAATCAAACCGGGATATGCTCAAGAATGTTCATCCCCTGGGCCCAGCAGCTCAACGGGCTTTGCAGGGCTACAAGCACATTTAAAGAAAAGAAAAGGGAGGACTGTTAGGGAACCATTCATGGAGAAAGTGTTTGTAGCACCATTTGAAACAAAGTAACTGTAGCGCCATTTGAAATAAAGTAAATGCGCAGTAGCACAGCTTGAAAGAAAAGTAGAAAGGTAAACACGCTAGCGGGTAAGATTTGAAAAGGGATGGCCTGACTAGACGACCTAGCCACAAACTGTCATTGCCATGACTACGGGACCCAGGGAGGTCAGAATATGGGCGGGGCTAGCCTCTAGAAACTGTATATAAGGGGACCCTCAGACGCTGTAAACCAGACGTTGCTCAGCCTCTCTCCCCGGTCTGTAGTGCCTTGTGCCTGCGCAGACAAGCTCCTGGTCTGTAGTGGCTAGTGCCTGCAGGAGTAGGCTTGAGTGATCTCTCCTCCTAGTCGCCTAGAGTATCAATTAAGTGTGCTTAGCTTGACCTTCCTTGGTCTCCACGACTCTTCCTTGGTGGCAACCTGGACAGTTCCCGGAGGGGGAGATGCAGACAGCTATTCATCCTGGAACTCAGCAGAGGCCTAGAGGGGATCTGGGGAAATGTCAGCGAAGCTGCTCCACACCCATGCACCTAATGCAGACAGCAGCAGCAGCAGATAGACATCAAACTCTCTCCCTCTCGATCACTTTTTTAAAAGATTTATTTATTCATTTAAAAGGCAGAGCTACAGAGAGGCAGAGGCAGAGAGAAAGAGAGAGAGAGAGAAGAGAGAGACAGAAAGAGAGAGAGAGCACGAGGTCTTCCATTTGCTGGTTCACTCCCCAGATGGGCACAATGGCCAAAGCTACATTGATCCAAACCTGGAGCCAGGAGCTTCCTCGGGGTCTCTCACATGGGTGCAGGGGCCCAAGGACTTCATGTGCATTTGAGCAGGCTTCACTTCAGTTATGAGATTGCCTGGTGAAAAGGTCACCAGCATGCGGTGTGAGAACAGCAGTCTCCACTCAGCCACGGGGATAGCACCAATGTCGCCAATCTGGTAGACATCCTGTAGGGCAGATGCTAAGTTGTCAGATGTTCAGCTGGTGGGAGGAGGTGAGCCAGGACTCCCAGCAGTGTGAATCACTGGCATTGCAGTCATGCTGGTGTCTTCCCTTCCTTGGAAATGTTGCATTCCCAGTGCTGAGGATATTTTCACCATTCCAAACAGAAATCAGCACAAGTGCTACCGTGTCTCGCCAGTGCAGTCCCCAGTCGTTACCAAGACCCCCATGTTACGGGAGTGTGAGCCCTGGCTAGGCTTGGGCCAGCTTCCTGCCTCCAGGTGAGGGAGAATCAAGGAAGACATGTGGATAAAGGTGAGCAGAGAAGCAAACTACTTCAAGACAGAGGGAAACTAATGTTTATTGCAGCACAATTCACAATAGCCAAGACCTGGAACCAACCTAAATGCCCATCAATGGTAGACTGGATAAAGAAATCATGGGATATGTATTCTTTAGAGTACTATACCGCAGTAAGAAACAACGAAATCCAGTCATTTGCAACAAAATGGAGGAATCTGGAACACATCATGCTGAGTGAAGTAAGCCAGTCCCAAAGGGACAAATACCATATGTTCTCCCTGATCGGTGACAACTGACTGAACACCAAAAAGGAAACCTCCTGAAGTGAAATGGACACTATGAGAAATGGTGACTTGATCAGCATAGCCCTGACTGCTAATGGACAACTTAATACATTATCCCTCATAGTATTTTTTTTGTCTGTTCTACTTAATATGACTGGTTTAATTCTGTAATTATCACACAGTTATTCTTAAGTGTTGAAAATTAACTGAAATGTGATCCCTGTTAAACATAAGAGTGGGAATAAGAGAGGGAAGAGATGTATAATTTGGGGCATGCTCGGGCTGACTTGCCACAATTGGTAGAGTTGGAAACATACCAGGGGATTCCAATTCAATCCCATCAAGGTGGCATGTGCCAATGCCATCTCACTATTCCAAGTGATCAATTTCAGTTCACAATTGATCATAATGAAAGGACTAAGAGTCAAAGGGAGCACATAAACAAGTCTAGTATCTGCTAACACCAACCGATAGAATAAATAAAGGGGAGAGTGATCCAACATGGGAAGTGAGATACTCAGCAGACTCATAGAATGGCGGATGTCCTAAATAGCACTCTGGCCTCAGAATCAGCCCTAAAGGCACTCGGATCTGGCTGAAAAGCCCATGAGAGTATTTCAGGCATGGAAAGCCAAGACACTCTGGCAAAAAGATCTCTGTGAGTGAGATCCCAGTGGAAAGAACAGGTCTTCAAAGAGGGAGGTGCCTTTCTCTGAAGGGAGGAGAGAACCTCCACTTTGACTATGACCGTGTCTAAACAAGATAAGAGTCGGAGAACTCAAGGGGCTTCCATAGCCTTGGAAACTCATAACTGGTGCATAGGGAGATTACGGATGCCATAAACAGGAGTGTCAATTGGTAAAGTCAACAACAGGAGTCACTGTGCACTTACTCCTCATGTAGGATCTCTGTCCTTAATGTGCTGTACACTGAGGCTTAATGCTATAACGAGTACTCAAACAGTATATTTCACTTTGTGTTTCAATGGGGGTGCAAACGATTGAAATCTTTACTTAATGTACACTAAACTGATCTTCTGTAAAAAAAAAAAAAAAGAAATTATCAATTCCCAACTTGACTCTCACTGGGATTAAACATGACAATAGGTCTGATCTGATTTCATCATCATTTTTAAAAAATCATCTATTATTTTTCACTTTATGTTTCTATGTGGGAGCAAACTGTTGAAATACTTACTTAAGGTATACTAAGCTGATCTTCTGTATATTAAGATAATCGAAAATGAATCTTGATGTGAATGGAAGGGGAGAGGGAGTGGGAAAGGGGAGGGCTGTGGGTGGGAGGGACGGTATGGGGGGGGAAGCCATTGTAACACATGAGTCGTACTTTGGAAATTTATATTCATTAAATAAAAGATAAAAAAAAAAGACAGAGGGAAAGTCCACAGGCGGGAGCAGGTTAACCTCCAGGGAGAGAACGCTGCTGCTAGCAGGGTTTGGGGCTGTCCTTTCCTAGTCCTGGAAGCACAGGGGCCAGTGTCTGTGGCTTAAGTGAACATTCAAGTAGGGTTAGGCTTGGGAAGGGTTTGAGGGGCTTCCACTTGCAGGCCATTTTTGGGCATTTCCCAGGTGTCATGGCATCAGGTGGATGATGGGAGTGGGGCTTGGACAGTGCACACAAGGTTGTAGTGCACACAGGGCTCTCTCATTTCAGTTTCCCTCTTTCCCTGGGAATCTTGGTCCTTTCTCTCAGCCTCTGAATACATACCCTTATGCTTCCCATTTTCTCTGAAGCTGGGCTAGTTTTGTGCCTTATTCTCAACAAAGATATGGAAAGTGCTCCTTCTGAAATTATCTTCCACTGAAGCTAATGCTCATGCCCATTACACAAATACATTTCACTCCCCTGGGAAGCTCCCTGTACTACCAGCCTTATTCAAGTGCCTCATTCCTTGGGCCCAGTTGGTCCCCCATACAAAGAGCAGCAGCTCATTGTCCCAAATGTCATCCTAGATTGTGTCTATGGTCCTCAAGGAAATCACAAATTCCATCCTTCCATGGCAACTTTGGATTCCTTGTCTGGCCTGGGCTTATGCAATTTTTATCTCAGAGTGTTGCAGCTCCTGCCAACCTCTGAGCTGTCCACAGTGCTGATGCTGTGTGTGTGGCGCAGGCCATGGTGCTGACCAGTGGTGGCCTGGGCCTCAATGCCAAACAGAAGGCCAGCAGCTCAGGGGCTTGGACATTTTTTGTTCTTCACCCTGCTCGGGGACTTTGACTTGCAGTTCAGGACAGATGGAATCTCATTTTGGTGTTTCTGGACAAAAGCCATGGATTACGTGAGATTTGTGTGATGGAATCTTTATTCTTCTGGTGAGAGCAACACCTACAGAAAGGGCAGCAGGGCCCGGGGCATCTTGTTGGAAGATGTCAGACAGCTGCTACTCAGTGTCTTGAGGTATCAAAGCTAAGGACCACAGAAAACTGAAGTTTCTTCATTATCCTATATAGGCATTGGCTTAGTCTTCACAGAAGTATCTAATAGGATAAATTACTTTCTTATGGAAACACACAGTTGGTATATTATACTTTTTGTTTGTTGTCTTTCTGTCAGGAAAATTTCTGAGCAAAAATCAACCCATTCACTAAACATGGGAAAATACTAAATGAGACAGAAATGTACTTTGTACTCATGTCCCCTAATACATGACAGCTCTTAGGATGGTCAGCTTGGTGCACTGTAACTTAAGCATTATATTCAGCATATGAGCGGTCTCCACAGGGAAACATGATCACAGGCATGTGGATGACCACACAGGTGTGTGCGTATGGTAGAGAGCATGAAGCTCTGGTTGAGGGGTGAACAAGAGACCCAGATTGGAGTTGCCAGCATTGGTTTCCCACCCCCAAGTGCCCACAAGCACCAGGGCCTGGAACTCTGTCCAAGGACAGGGACCCAAGTACTGAGCATCAGCACTGCCTGCCAGGGTGCGCCTTAGGCGGCAGCCAGGACTCCAACCCAGGCACTCAAATGGGGAATGCAGGCCCCCTAAGCCGTGCCTGAGGCACTGAGCCAAAGGCCTCCCCCGAAACTTGATTTTACAAATAGTAATATTAATACTAATAACAGATGCTACGTTGGAGAGGAGTTTTAGGTTTTCAGGAAATCGAGCAGGTGCACAGTTCTCACGCAGCCCTCCCTTGTGGGTCAACAGCTTCCTCTGTCATGATCTCGTGTGTGTGTGTGATATCAGAAGAATAGAAATGTGGGCTTATCCTCCAAAGTCCAGTGTCAGCTTCAGGTCCAGGCTTTGTGCCATGCGCTTGTGATGAGGCAGAATACCAGGTATAAAACATGACAGCATCGTACAGAACAGCTGCCCTGCTCTGGCAGTTGGCTAGGAGGGGTTGACGGCATGCAGAAATGCTACCCTAAAGCCCAGCTCCGGGGCATTGGAGCAAAGACCAGGGCAAGGGGGCCAGTGTTGCCTTCTCCTCTGCAGGTCCTAGGATTCTCACCCAAGAGGCGCCATCCTGAGCTGGCACTGTGGTGCAGCAGGTAAAGCCGCCATCCCACATGGGTGGCACTTTGTGTCCTGGCTGCTGCAGTTCCGATCCAGCTCCCTGCCAATGGCCTGGGAATGCAGCGGAGGATGGCCCAAGTACATAGGCCTTGGATACCCATGTGGAAGTCCTCAAAGAAGGTACTGGCTCCTGGCTTCTCCCTGGCCCAGTGCTGGCCATTGTGGCCATCAGGGAGTGAACCAGCAGGTGGAAAACCTCTGGCCCTGATTTCTTTCTCTCTCTGTGTGTGTAACTCATTCAAATAAGAACTTAAATTCTTTTCTCCCTGGTGAAAGGAGCCCCAGCCCTGTGTGTGATTCCACTTCCCCGGGGTGTTGTTTGGGCTGTGCCTCTGTGACCCAGGCCCTGGGCAACCCAGCAGCAAGGGAGAATTTCCCACAGGACCACTGAAGATCAAAAGTTAGGTTGACTTGGCACAGAGACCCTGGGCCACTGGCTTCTACAGCAGAGCTTCAGAGAACTCGGAGTCAATGAACAGATGAAACCCAGGACATCCACAGAATTCTGGGCCACCTCTCCCAGAATTGGGTGGTTCAGGATTCAGCCCCCCTACCAACAGTTGGAGCCAAAAAACCAGTGGAGTAGGTTCCAGAAGCACTGATCTCCATGTCGGAGCCCCAGGGATTCACCATTTGGGGAGTGACCCACCAGATGGAAGAGCTGTGTCCTCTGTCTCACCCTTTCCGGAACTACCTTCCAAAGAAATCAATCTGCTAACAGAGAGGAAAGAACTGACCCACAGCAGTGTTGGGAGATCAGACTGGAAAACCCCTCCAGGGAGAGACCTGGGCTTTGGGCTTTAGCTCGCTCCTTCTCGTGGCTGCTCTGGACTCTGAAGCCCTTGCGCAGTGCTGGGCAGCGCCAGGAAGTGGCCGCTCGGGGCAGCGGGCAGGGACTGGCAGGAGCGCTTGGTCCCTTGGGCTCCCAGAGCCGGGAAGCCGAGGTGCCAAGCCAGAGCACTGGGGCCGGGGCGTGCTCTGTAGAGCGGGGCGGGGGCTGCAGTGGGGTTCCTGCACAGGAAGATAGAGCAGCACCCACACTGCCTCGGCCTGACCTGCTGCCTCCTTGGGGATGACTCAGTAGCCCACAACACAGGGGTCTCCCAGTGGGAGCTGGGGCAACTGTAGAGGCTGACTCAGTGCTTCTGTGACTGAGGGAGCCAGGACCCCCACCCCACCTCAGGACCCCAGGGTTGTTGGTCCTCAACAGACCTACCACGTGGAGGCAAAGTCAGAGGCGGGGCTGCATGCAAAGGAAGCAGGAAGGACAGAGGACGCAGGCAGGAGGATGAGGGGTCCGGCTTTATTTCTTTATATGTTGGTGGGAGGATGGTTGTGTTTTTGTAGGGTGTTTTTTGTTTTGTTTTGTTTTTTTCTTTTCTTTTTCCTTTTTTGCCATTACTGAGCTTTATTTTCTTATGCTAGAGGACCCACGCCCAAGCTCAGACTGGCCGAGTGTGGGGCACCCTATTCACAGTCAGAGTCTCCTTTAAGCCTGGGGGTACAGGTACTCTGCTAGGTCGTCGGGCTCCTGGTCCTCGAACAAGCTGTACATGCGCACGAGCTCCCCGACGTCATGGGGCAGCGAAGCCCAGGGTGCAGAGGAGTCTAGATGGATATTGTGCAGATCAGCGGGCAGCGGGTCCTCAGCAGCCTCGGGCCCTGCGCCTGGGAGCCCCGTGGCCCTGCTCTGCCTGAGCGGGCACGCTGAGCTCCAAGCCTGTTGGCGGCGGCCTTGGCGGAGGCAGTGGAGGTGGAGGAGGAGGAGGCTGAGGTGTGGACTCGCTGGGCTGGCGGGACTGGCCCTTTGGCTGCAGTTTTCTTTGCTTGGCGCGCTGATTTTTAAACCAGGTCTGGGGAGGAAGGGAGGGAACAGGTTACTCCAGAGGCAAGGACCCCAGGGAGACCCCATGGGCCTCAGAAGCTCGGGGCCCTTGTGGCGTGGGCACGCTGGGCTCAAGCCTCTTTCTCAAACGCTGTGCCGGGCCCGGGAGGGAGCCGCAGGCATCAGGTAAAGGGGAGGGGGCCGAGCAGCCTCTGCCCTGCTCCCAAGCGATCCTCTGCAGCAGAACCTAGAATTTTCCGCGCTAGGCTTTGCACCACAAAGGCTCAAGTTCTGGGAGCTTGGTCTCTAAGGACACGGCACTGAGAGGTGGGGAAACCCTCAGAGGGGAGGCCTGGTGGGGTCATTCGGCCATGGGGTCGCGTGGCCGCCGTGTGCCCTGGGGGCAGTGAACCGGCCGATGGAAGACACCTCTCTCTGCCTCGAACTCGTTCAAAGAGATAAATAAATCTTTAAATAAAAATTCTGTCTCATTGTCTCTCATCCAATATATTTAAAGAAATACAATTTGGAAATGCACTCCGTGTACACACGTGTTTGCTCCGCCTGCGCGGGTGGCTCTCGGCTGGCTCCTGGGTGTGGCGCCATCCACCAGGCTTGGTCCTGGCCACCACCGCCAGCTGGATCAGACTTGAACTCTTGTGCCCACAACCGCAACCGCAATGCAGCTGCGAGCGCCCCGCCCGGGGGAGTCTTTCTTGTCAAGTGCCCACACGCAGGAAGTTCGGGACAAGTCCCGGGGCAGCCTCTGCCTGCCAGCCTCGCGGGGACTGTGAAGCACAGCGTGCGCATTGGCCATTGCCCTGAGCAGCCAGCGCAGCGGTGACCACAGCAAGTGAGTGCGCGGCGCGGAGGGCGCGGGGCTCAGGACATACCTTGGTCACATACGCATCCAGATGAAGCTCGGACGCTAACTCTTGGACTCGGCTCCAATCTGGGCAGCGGTTGGTTTCTAAAACAGCTTGCAGCATCCCCAGCTGGTCGGGGGTAAAGGCCGTGCGGCTGCGGCGAGAGGACCTGGGCACTGCAGAGGGAACAGCAACACAGGCCTTTGGTTTCCTTTAACAAGAATCCATTGGAGTTCCTGATGCAGGCCTGTGGGTGTTACCCGGTAGACATCAGCGCTCTCAGATTGTCTCCTCTTTTGCTGGTTCTCGCAAAGAATTTGTGAAAATGTGTCTTGTAAGGCAGAGCTTGAACTTCAGGAGGCGAAGATGTCCTGCTGCCACACAAACAAACATACAAAAAAACCCACACACAAACACACACAAGACAGACACACACACAGAGACACACAGATGCACACACAAAGACACACAGACACACACACACATATACACATAGATACACACAAACAGAAAGACGCACACACATATATACATAGACATACATAGATTCATACACAGCCACACACACACACAGATGCACCCACATACCCACCTCCACACCCATATACACACATTCATACATACATACACATGCCTACATACATACACACTGAGACACACCCATCCCCCCACATACATTCAAACACATACATGCGTACATACACAACCAGACACACCCACTCCCAAATACATACATACTTACACATACATGCATACACACATGCATACACACATGCATACACACATACATATACACACATGTACACACATACATGCATGCATACGTACCCACACACCCACACACTCACACCCACACACTCACACCCACACCCACACACTGAAGGCAAGTGCCAAGCATGCAGTTTTCTCCCAGCTCTTGAGAGAGAGAGACACACACAGAGAGAGAAAAACTGCATAGGGCTTTTGAGGAAGCCCTCAGCCATGGAAGGGATGGAAAGAGATGGAGAAAGCGCCCAGTTCTGACCATTGTGGCCAGCTGGGGAATGAACCAGTGGATTGAAGACCTTTCTCTATCTCCTTCTCACTGTCTCTCTCTCTGTCTCTCTCTCGCTGTCACTCTGCCTTTCAAATAAATGAATCTTTTTTTTTTGACAGGCAGAGTGAACAGTGAGAGAGAGAGACAGAGAGACAGAGAGAAAGGTCTCCCTTTTGCCATTGGTTCACCCTCCAATGGCTGTCACGGCTGGCGCGCTGCAGCTGGCGCACCACGCTGATCTGAAGCCAGGATCCAGGTGCTTCTCCTGGTCTCCCATGCAGGTGCAGGGCCCAAGCACTTGGGCCATCCTCCTCTGCACTCCTGGGCCATAGCAGAGAGCTGGCCTGGAAGGGGGGCAACTGTGACAGAATCCAGCACCCCGACCAGGACTAGAACCCCGTGTTCTGGTGCCACAAGGTGGAGGATTAGCCTATGGAGCCACGACGCTGGCTCAAATAAATAAATCTTAAAAACAAAGTTTGTTGCCCTTGAATATTTCAGTTGGAATTGTGTAAGCTGAGCCCCTTGAGAAATCTGATGCGTTAGCTGCTATTTCTGTCCTAGGCACTCACCAGACGCCTTTCCCCTTGCACACCGGTGGGGCTGGCTGTCCACTGCAGGCTTCGTCTTCCACATCGTCTTGTCCCCTCTGAAAGCAAAGTGTGCATGTGTGCTCTGCTGATATTGCTTTCTTTTTAAAACATATTATAGGGCTGGTGTTGTGTCACCGCCATCTGTGTGTCACCAGCATCCCGTATGAACACAGGTTCTAGTCTCAGCTGCTCCACTTCTGATCCAGGTGCCCACTAATGCACCTGGGAAAGTAGCAGAAGATGGCCCATGGGTTTGGGCCTCTGCACCCATGGAGAAGACCTGGATAGAGCTCCAGGTTCGGGGCTTCAGTCTGCCCCAGCTCTGCTGTTGTGGCCATTTGGAGAGTAAACCAGCAGATGGAAGATCTCTCTCCTTCTCTTTCCTTGCCCCCATTCATCTAACTTAGCCTTTCAAATAAATATTTTCTAAAATTGTGTGAGTGTTGTTAATTTTAAATGTACAACACAAAAATTGTGAGGAGTTTCCATATACCCCAGCTGGCTGCCCCATTAATATCTCCTATTAGTGTGTCTGTCACACATGAGCCACACACAGCTGCCCCATTTTTTAAACCCAGGACCAGATGGATTCACTGCTGAATTCTACCAGACATTTAAAGAAAAATAAGCTGAATTCTCCTCAAACTATTCAGAACAATCGAAAAAGAGGGAATCCTCCCAAATTCGTTCTATGAAGCCAGCATCACCCTAATCCCTAAGCCTGAAAAAGATGCAGCATTGAAAGAAGGTTACAGACCAATATCCCTGATGAACATAGATGCAAAAGTCCTCAATAAAATTCTGGCCAATAGAATGCAACAACACATCAGAAAGATCATCCACCCAGACCAAGTGGGATTTATCCCTGGTATGCAGGGATGGTTCAATGTGTGCAAATCAATGTGATACACCACATTAACAGACTGCAGAAGAAAAACCATATGATTTTCTCAATAGATGCAGAGAAAGCATTTGATAAAATACAACACCTTTCATGATGAAAACTCTAAGCAAATTGGGTATAGAAGGAACATTCCTCAATATAATCAAAGCAATTTATCAAAAACCCACGGCCAGCATCCTATTGAATGGGGAAAGGTTGAAAGCATTTCCACTGAGATCTGGTACCAGACAGGGATGCTCACTCTCACCACTGCTGATAAAATATAGTTCTGGATGTTTTAGCCAGAGCCAGTAGGCAAGAAAAATAAATTAAAGGGATACAAATTGGGAAGAAAGAAGTCAAACTATCCCTCTTTGCAGATGATATGATTCTTTATTAGGGGGATCCAAAGAATTCTACTGAGAGACTATCGGAACTCATAGAAGAGTTTGGCAAAGCAGCAGGATATAAAATCAATGCCAAAAGTCCCATGCCTTTTTACACAGGCAATGCCATGGCTGAGAAAGAACTTTTTTTTTTGACAGGCAGAGTGGATAGTGAGAGAGAGAGAGAGAGCAAGGTCTTCCTTTTTGCCATTGTTTCACCCTCCAATGGCCACCACAGCCAGCGCGCTGCAGCCGGCGCACCTCGATGATCTGAAGCCAGGAGCCACGTGCTTCTCTTGGTCTCCCATGCGGGTGCAGGGTCCAAGGACTTGGGCCATCCTCCTCTGCACCCCTGGGCCATAGCAGAGAGCTGGCATGGAAGGGGGGCAACAGGGACAGAATCCAGCACCCCGACCGGGAATAGAACACAGTGTGCCGGTGCCGCTGGCAGAGGATGAGCCTATTGAGCCACAGCACCAGCTGAGAAAGAACTTCTAAGATCAATCCCATTCACAATAACCTCAAAACCAATCAAATACCTGGGAATAAACTTAACCAAAGACGTTAAAGAACTCTAGAATGAGAACTGCAAAATCTTAAAGAAAGAAATAGAAGAGGATACCAAAAAACGGAAGAATATTCCATGCTCATGGATTGGAAGAATCAATATCATCAAAATGTCCATTCTCCTAATTGCTAAGGTTTCCACGACCTTATGGGGGAGAGATGTGCTCTCACAAATGCCAGCAGTCCTTACTATGGATCACAGATCTCCAAGAGCCATCAGCTTTAATGGAGATCCTACAAGTAAGATTCACCCCAATTCTAGTGGCCACTGCTCACCTCATACAAAAGCCAGGCCCAATCCCCACTGAATGGGAAAAAACAGGAAACATCTGGGTAGAGCAGTGGCCAATATTACAACCCAAACTTGGCATCCTTAGAGAACTGGTACAGGAACAATTGGAAAAGGGACACATAGAGCCCTCCACTAGCCCTCACAACATGCCCATGTTTGTGACACCAAAGAAATGGAAAATATAGGCTACTACAGGATTTGAGAGCCATCAACAAAATCATAAAAAAGATGGTTGGCGTTATAACAATGCCACTTCTTGACTGGAAAAAGAGAAAGTGGGGATGACTTCACTGCAGTTATCGTAACCTCAAGGAATAACTGATTCCACCTAGAGCCAGTTCCCCAGACACCAGCCAGAGGAGCCTGTTAAAATACTCAGATTCCAGGCTGGCATTCCCCATCCAGGGGCCATTCCTAATGGATACCACATAGTTACCATTGATATCAAAGATTGTTTCTTTTCCATTCCCATCACAGAGCAGGATAAGGCCTACTTCGCCTTTACAGCATGGAAGCCCAATTTCCAGCTCCCTGCAAAAAGATTTCAGTGGACAGTACTCCCACAAGGCATGAAAAATAGCCTGGCCATTTGCCAAAAATATGTTTCTCATGTGACCAGCACACTTAAAGATCAGTGCTTGGTCATACATTATGTGGATGATATCTTACTTGCTCACAAAAATGCAGCAACTCTGAATGCCTGTCTAAGTGATACAGTAAGAAATTTACAATTCTTGGGTTTGTCTATTGCCACAGAAAAGGTACAACATTTTCTTCCCTTTCAATTCTTGGGTTATCAAATCTCCTCCCATGTATCTCCAATGGGCCCAAACCTAGAAGTCAAGTATAAATACTCACTTAATGAACATCAGCAACTATGTGGCCAAATCAATTGGCTGAAGCCTTTCCTTCCCCTAACACCTGCAGAGCTTAGACCACTATATGATTTACTAAGGGGAACAGCCCTTCTTCAAATATCACATTGACAGGAGCAGCCAAATCCAATATAGAAAAGATCAACACCCAGTTATCAAGTTTAAAAACCTTTAGATATGACCCTCCGGTGCCTCTACTTGCCATAACCATATATACCCTCAAGGCCCCCTTAGGAGTTATTTGGCAACAAAATGGACCACTTTTTTGGGTGCACATAGCCTGGAGTGAGTGTTGTAAAGTAGTTAACAAAGTAGATGCCATCCTTATGATGGGACTTAAATTAAGATATTATGCCAATAAGATATTTAACACAGAGCCAGACATAGTGGTCCTACCCCTATCACAATTAGAACTGTCGACCGTGATGCAGAATAGCATGCTCTTTCAAACTTTAATGATAAATTTCCCAGGACAGGTTGACAATCACCTGCCAGCGGACTCCAGATGTTACAAACCTTAGAAATAGACTATCCAACACATACTTGCCCAGCTAATCAACCTATACCCATGGCACCATGTGCATTTACAGATGTCAACAAGTAACTGTTTGGAATAGTGATCAAATCCTCAACAGAAAAAGATAGGATCCATGTAGAACCCCACGGGGCATCAGTACAATTGGGAGAAATAAGGGCAATATCAATGTTCTACTCCTTAGCCAGGATGGGCTGGTAAATATGTTTTCAGACAGCAAATACTCAGTACAGGTAGCAAAAATGATCCCCTTTGCAGTCTTTTTTTTA
Organism: Oryctolagus cuniculus; assembly: GCF_964237555.1. Lineage (NCBI taxonomy): Eukaryota > Metazoa > Chordata > Mammalia > Lagomorpha > Leporidae > Oryctolagus > Oryctolagus cuniculus. Next base: position 14,880,954 of record NC_091449.1, on the reverse strand, counting down.
ATTTTTGTTTTTTTTTTTTTATTCTTTGACAGGCAGAGTGTACAGTGAGAGAGAGACAGAGAGAAAGGTCTTCCTTTGCTGTTGGTTCACCCTCCAATGGCCACCGTGGCTGGCGTGCTACGGCTGGTGCACCGCGCTGATCCGATGGCAGGAGCCAGGTGATTCTCCTGGTCTCCCATGGGGTGCAGGGCCCAATCACTTGGGCCATCCTCCACTGCACTTCCCTGGCCACAGCAGAGAGCTGGCCTGGAAGAGGGGCAACTGGGACAGAATCCGGCGCCCCGACCGGGACTAGAACCCGGTGTGCTGGTGGCACAAGGCAGAGAATTAGCCTAGTGAGCCACAGCGCCGGCCCCCTTTGCAGTCTTTAACCCGACCAATAAGCCAATTGATCAGATATTCACAACACTTAAAGAGCTACCTGAGAACAGAAAATACCCATGGTATATCTCACACATAAGATCACTTACTGGGTTGTCTGGCTTTATTAACCAAGGCAACAAAAAAGCTTGATCGTCTTATCTCCTGCAACACAGCTTCCATTGGACACCTAGAACAAGCCCATATTCTACACCAAAAATTTCATATGTCAGCAAGCAACATAAAATTGCTTTTCCCAGAGATAACAATGAGCCAATGCAAACACCTAGTGCACTCTTGCAAGAATTGTGTACCCCTTGCCCCATTAGGCTCACTGCAACAAGCAGGAATGAACCCGTGAGGTCTTGCTCCTAATAAGTTCTGGCAAGTGGACGTCACCCACATGAACTCCTTTGGTAAACTTAAGTTTGTCCATGATGACTTGATCAACCCTAGTCCTGAATGTTGATGAACAACTCAATACTTTATCCCTTTTAGTATTTTTTTGTTCTACTTAATACTATTGGTTGAAATCTTTAATTAACATACAATTATTCCTCGGTGTTTAAATTTAACTGGAAAGTGATCTCTGTTAAATGTAAGAGAGGTAAGAGATGTACGATTTGGGACATGCTCAAGCTGACTTGCCCCAAATATAGAGTTGGAAATGTGCCAGGAGATTCCAATTCAATCCCTTCAAGGTGTCATGTACCAATGCCATCTCACTAGTCAAAGTGATCCATTTCAGTTCACAATTGATCATAATGATAGGACTAAGAGTCAAAAGATCACATAAACAAGACTAGTGTCTGCTAATACTAACTGATAGAATTAAAAAGGAGAGAATGATCCAACATGGGAAGCGAGATACACAGCAGACTCATAGAATGGCAGATGTCCTAAATAGCACTCTGGCCTCAGAATCAGCCCTTAAGGCATTTGGATCTTGCTGAAGTGCCCATGAGAGTATTTTAGGCATGGAAAGCCAAGACAATCTGGCTAAAAAAAAGACCTAAATGAAAGATCTCTGCGAGTGAGATCCCAGTGGAAAGAACGGGCCATCAAAGGAGGTACCTTTCTCTGTAGGAAGGAGAGAACTTTCCCATTGACTATGACCTTGTCTAAATAAGATCAGAGTCAGTGAACTCAAAAGGCTTCCATAGCCTGGGAAACTCATGACAAGAGCCTAGGGTGATTACTGACGACAGAAACAAGAGTGTCAGTTGTTAAGCCAACAACAGGAGTCACTGTGCACTTACGCTTCATATAGGATCCCTGTCCTTGATGTGTTGTACAATGTGAATTAATGTATAACTAGTACTCAAACAGTACTTTACACTTTATGTTTATGTGTGAGTGTAAACTGTTGAAATCTTTACTTAATATATACTAAATTGATCTTCTGTTTATAAAGAGAATTGAAAATGAATCTTGATGTGAATGGAATGGGAGAGGGAGCAGGAGGTGGGAGGATTGTGGGTGGGAGGGAAGTTATGGGGCGGAAAGCCACTGTAATCCATAATTTATTTGGAAATTTTTATTTACTAAATAACAGTTAAAAAAACTTACACAAGAAACCACAGGAACTTTTTAAAAACTCAGTATACTCCCATTAGGAGAAACACAAAGAAATCACAGAAGACCCACCATAATCAACCTTCCAGAAACCTTAAAAGCAACTGAAAAGAAGACACATTACACCAAGATTAACAAGATAAGATAAATACCTATTTCTTGTCAGAAACTATGCAAGGCAGAAGGACAAGGAACAATATTTTCCGAGTACTGAAAAAAATGTTGACACAACATGTATATGGAATATTTTTTAAAACAATGCATCATCTGAAACATGAAAGATAGTTCTTCAAGCAGAAAGAAAATGATTCTCAATGGAAACAAGGGTCTATAAAGGAAATATGCATCAAAATGGTAGATACTCATATCTCTTAACACATTTATAAACACTTTCAAAGTGTGTTTTCAAGTCCCTGATTGCATCATTTCTAATATTTATACCTCTGGAAGCACACATCTTCTCATTTGTGCAGTTCTTTACATGATTGCTAATACTGAATTTTCCAATAAAGTCTTGTTTGTGTTCTCTGAGTTACAGAAGCAACTCTACTGAATATTTCAAGATTCCTTTTACAAGATCACTTTGATTCTTTAAGAACTGGACCATTTTAAAGGCCACTTCTCAGCTAATCAGTCGAAAGCTAGTGTAAACTGAGACCCCATCATCATTTGTGACATAGCCTAGGGTTCCAATATATTTAGCAACATTTTTCCTACCCACAGTCCATAGTAGATGTCAAATTCTCATGTAGCCGGTAGCAGGGTTTCCTAGACCCCATTTCACAGTGGGGCAGCCCTTCTTCACTCCCCACTTGACACAGCTAGGTCTCCTCTTGTTCATGAGGCTTGGAGCCCTAGGTTTCCCTAAAGTCATGTTAGTAACTCTAGCCTACAGCCAGGTTTGCATGCGTCAGTGAGCTGTCTGGACTTCAGCACCTTCTCACATTTGGTTTTGGATATCCTCTTCATTTCGAGTGCCTGAATATGTTGCTCACTCTAAGTGAGGCTATATAAATGGCTAACTTTGGGGCAGACATTTGGCACAGTGGTTAAGAAACCACACGGGAAACCCTCATTCCATATTGGAGTTCCTGGGTTCCGCTCCTAGCTCCACTCCCAACTCCACCTTCCTGCTAATGCACACCCTGGCTCAAGTGCTTAAGTCACTGCCAACCACATGCGAGACCTGGATTGAGTTCCTGGTTTCCAGCTTCAGCCTGTCCTAATCCCAGCCTTTGTGGGCATTTGTGCAATATACCAGTGGACAGGAGAGTTCTCCCCAATTGACTCTTTTATTGTCTCTCTATGTGAATGTTTCATTCTCTCTTTCTCTGTGATATTCAATAAATAAGTAAATATTAAAATGGCCTGCAGCACCAGCATCCCATATGTGCACTGGTATTAGTCCTGGCTGCTCCTCTTCCAATCCAGCTCTCTGCTATGGCCAGGGAAAGCAGTAGAAGATGGCCCAAGTCCTTAGGGCCCTGCACCCATGTGGAAGACTGGAAGAAACTCCTAGCTCCTGGCTCCTGGCTTCAGATGAACACAGTTCTGGCCGTTGTGACTATTTGGGGAGTGAACCAACGGACAGAAGATCTTTCTCTCTGTCTCTCCTTCTTACTGTCTGTAACACCACCTCTCAAATAAATAATAAAAAAATCTTAAATAACTAAATAAATAAATGGATGAGTTTGGCTGTCTTTCTGCTTGTAGATGCATTTGTGGTTCTTGCCTTTCCACCCTCTGCCATGGAATGATGTATCAAGAAGGCCCTCACCACATGCTGATACAGATACTGGTCTTCCCAGCCTCTAGGACCATGAGAAACAAGTACCTCTTGTTTTTGAATTATCCAGTTTATAAAACACAGTTACCACAGCATATAGCAGACACCACTTCAGATGTTTGGAATGCAAACCTACAAGAAGTGCTTGTATGTTATCACAAACTTGATACAAAACATTTCAATGATAGTATGAGAGATAAAGTTCCAACACAGTCTCAATTAAGACTGTAGACCTAAACGTCATAAATTTAAAATTAAGAATTAGAGTACAGCATTTATTACATATAAATAAGCACAATGGGTTTATCTGAGTAACACAAGGCTAGATTAACATGAGAAGAGTGAATAATATAATCCAGGAGCTAGCAAACTTAAGATAGAAAATACTTCAGGTTTTGTGTGCCACATGCAACCTGTGTGACACAGTCTTCTTTAGTTATGTTTGCCTGTTTGGCTTTATAATCCCTTAAACATACAAGACCATTCATAACTCACAGTCCAAAATGCAGACCAGTTTGCCAACAAGATATAGGTGGAGTATTCCTTATCTAAAAGGCCTGGGACAAGAAGTGCTACAGATTTTAAAGAGTTTTTCAGAGTTTGGAATATTTCACAAATTTTATCAGCTGGGCATTTCTCTTCTAAAAATCTCAATCTGTAATGTTCTAAAACTTGAAAAATTTAAAGTGTCATTTAGGCAGTCAAGAAGTTTTGGATTTTAGATAATTACAGGTTTTAGATTTCCTGTTAGGGATGTCCAACCTTTATAATTCAAAACCATATCATTATCTCAATAAATACATAAAATGTGTCTGATAATATCCAATATCTATTCATGCTTTTTAAAAAATTATGCATACTCTAAGAACATAACTCCCTTAACCCGACAAAAATTATCAACTAGAAATTCATGGCAAACTTCCCTTCTTAATGGAGTCTCAGAAAGATTTTCTTTAACATTCGGAACAAGGAAAGGATGCCTACCACACCTACTTCTACTAGGCAAAAATACTAATGGTATAACATTTAGAAGGGATAAACAACACCCTCACTATAGAACAAATGATATGATTGTTTATGCAGAAAAACTCAGAAAGTACAAATAATTGGGATTGACAAGAGAGTTTAGATGTTCATAAGATTAATATATCTGTCTATCCATGTGTCAGTTACTTGGGTGATCTTACTCGTTAGGAGCTCCCAAAGGAACTATATGAAGCAAGCCTCTTCCACAGAGAATCCTGCACTCACTTCTGCAAGAGCAATGGGATCCTAGTGACCTGAGATTATCCCTTTTAGAGGATTCAGCAGTCCTTAATGTGAAGATCTCAAGTTCAAGCTCCTATCCACTGATGGAACCCAACATTTAGTCTCCTGCTGCTGGCATTGTTGTTGTTACTTGCCTCCAGGATAAACCCAGCACCTGTTCACCATGCTAACTTTGATTTCCAAATGCTGGAGCTGATCGACATTGCTGCTTGTTAGATTTTTGTCCTTGGAGATTTTTCTGATACCAAAAGTACCTTATTCAACATCTTGCTATATTTTTAGAAAGATATTCTAGACCGAAGTGTGATTTATAAAAACTATTACATACAGAAAATACATTGGAAACAATCTTTTCAGATGATACATCATAGGTAACTTGTTTCCTGCATTTCCATATCATCTATTTATAATCTGTTCATTTTATAACAAAGAAATAATATATTTAATTTTTAAAAAGAAGTTGTGTACAGGACGTGGTTCAAAAGCTTTTTAGAAGTATTTCTGAAACACCAAAGAACACTTATCAAGCATATACCTGCTTTTTAAATAGTATCTGAATTCATTCTCATAGAAATCCTCATTATCCTTATTTTTGCAGGATATTGAGGCCCAGAAATGTTGAGTAATTTGTCCAAGAACTGAGATTTACATTCAGGAATACTTATTCTGAGGCCAGTGCTTTTTCTACATAACTATGCTGACTCCCACAGAAAACATTTTCACATTACCACCTGCCAGTTCTAATCAAGAGATAGTAATTAAACAATTCTCTGCTTTTGACAATAATATGTAAGCTACCAGCACTTTAAAGAAATTAATATGAACAGCTGTTTATCTAATGGAAGGTACTGTATCTCATACAAATTACATACTATTACAGAAAAAAGTCTCCAATGTGACACAGTTATGATGCTTTTACAAAACAGGATTAATTACATTATTTATTAGAGGATAAAGCTTTAAAATTTTGTTTACTGACCAATATGTTTATTAACGTGTTCAATTTGCTTAACAGAGAAACACAAATTACAGTAACAATGATATATCTGTGAAATTGACAAAAATTTAAAATAGGAATAACCAGATTAGACAAAAGGTGAAATTATCGTATATGTTAGGAGATAATGCAATTGGTAAAAATTTGCTCAAGAAAAAATGATACATGCACATGAAAAACATATTTGGCTTTTTACCTAGTTTCTTTTTTTTTCTTTTTTTTTTTTTTTTTGGACAGGCAGAGTGGACAGAGAGAGAGACAGACAGAGAGAAAGGTCTTCCTTTACGTTGGTTCACCCACCAATGGCTGCTGCGGCCTGTGCACTGTGCTGATCTGAAGCCAGGAGCCAGGTGCTTCTCCTGGTCTCCCATGTGGGTGCATGGCCCAAGGACTTGGGCCATCCTCCACTACCCTCCCAGGCCACAGCAGAGAGCTGGACAGGAAGAGGAGCGACTGGGACAGAATCCGGTGCCCCGACCGGGATTAGAACATGAGGTGCCGGCGCCGCAAGGCGGAGGATTAGCCTAGTGAACCATAGCACCGTCTGGCTTTTAACCCAATAATTCCTCTTGTGGGAATTTATCCTAATGAAAAAATCTCAGTTATTTATATAAAGATTTAGCTACATTAGTATTATAATAGTTCATTTTTCACTACTCTAACAAAAACATTTGATGTTGGGTAACTTTATAAGGAAAAGAGGTTTCTTGTCTCACAATTCTGAAAATTGAAGGGCATGGCACCAACATTAGGCAGCACTTATAAGGACTTCATGGTGACTGGCAATGCGTGGGATGAGGCACTGCAGCCCAAGACAGGAAACCATAGAGCAATTCAAGAGGCAGTGTTGCTCTTAGACTAACTTCTCTTTTCCCTTCCAAATACCACTGTCAGGAATTTGTAACAGGTAGAACACAACGCTTCCTACCCAAACCTCCCTTCCCTCTAAACATGCACTTACATAAGAATGACAGAACCAGACACAAAACCTTCCAGAACCCAGAAGATACATGGAGTTTTCCAAAGTCTAAACAGTACAAAACAAGAAAAGGAAAAGAACTACAGAGATGAGGCAAAAAAGAGAAAACAAAAACAAATTATGACTGGAAAGATCTCCACTTTGTTCTCAACCAATGAGGAAAGCCTACTTTGAGATATGCAATACATGAGAACTCACTCTTGTAAGTTAGGTTCAGAGCCATGTTTCATTCCACCTTAATAAGCTCCCATAGAATTAATATTCACATCTTGGAGTCTACTCCTGAGTTAGTAGACATGCATGAATTTCTCCAAGAGTCACACAAAATAGAAGAAACAAGCCATTACACAAGAGGTGTTCTCCTACCTTAACAGCTTCTCCAAGAGTTTGCTTGTTGTCAGCTTCCTCACTGGAGTGCAGTTCCAGTCTATAATTCAACTCCTGTAATTGTTGTGCCTGTTTCTTCAATAGCATTTGTGCCTGTTGTTCCCGAAGTATTGCATTACTGAGTTCTTCACATGCACTTTCAAACTTCTCATGGGTGATCAGTTTCTTTAAAAAGGAGTGGGTGGGGGCAATCAGTTATAAACTAACTCATTTTACCTTTTTTTATTCAGAACTATACTTGTTAACATTAGCAATACCATGTAAACATTTCTAAGTGCCTGATACATGACAAAAATACAATTTTTCCTTCATTTTGCAAGATAAAAATATCACTCTGAGTTTCAAAATACAAAAGGTATACTTCCAAATTTACTATTTTTAGCTAACTAAAAATCTCACAGAACTTATTCCAAATTCTATAATAAATTCAGATAATGCTTAGTTCCAATCGTCACACATGAAAACTTTTTATAAAGAATATGATCTGGGAATTAAAACCTTTAACAACTTCCTAGACTTTTCATTGACTACCTAAAGGGCTGTGTCCAGTGGATGTTACCAGATCTCCCTAATTAAACATCTACTCTACATCATACCTACCTATTCTACTCCCATTCCCACTATGCAATCTTGTTTTATTTTCTTCTTATTGTCCTTATCTAAAGTCACCTCACTTTTTTAACTGCCTGTCCACACTCTGCCTCCACAAATGTAGTTCCACTGAGCAGCAAACCCAGTACTGACACTCAGTAGGTACTCAATAGTTACTTGTTGAATGAAAGAACATTCATAAGTAAACATCTGCCAATAAAATTGTATCCCATAATGCACAACACAGTTTTTATCTCATCTCTCTCTCTGCCTGTCACACAAATAGATAGAAAAATCTTTTTAAAAAGAGAGAACATAAGAGATAAAACTTTTTTTTAGATTTAGACATTTGCAGAAAAATGAAACTATAACTGAAGAATCAGGATTACTTGACCTGCCTAACTCAGAAGAACTCTTTGCCCTTTGAAGGTTTATCTACTTGAACTAATAATTAAGTTCAATAATTTATATTATCATAGGATTCCTAACTAACCCAAGATATCAAATCAACCTAGGTGTCTATCAACAAATGAATGAATAAAGAAAATATGGTATGTTCCCATAATAGAATACTATTTGGCATTAGAAAAAAAAGTGAGATCCTCTCATTTATGAAAATATGGAGAATCTGGGGAACATTATGTTAAGCAAAGCAAACCAGGCACAGGAAGATAAGTAACACAAAATCTCACTCATGCATAGAATCTGGAACACAATCTTTTTTTTTTTAATCCTTTTTTTTTAATCTTTTATTTAATGAATATAAATTTCCAAAGTACGACTCATGTGTTACAATGGCTTCCCCCCCATACCGTCCCTCCCACCCACAACCCTCCCCTTTTCCACTCCCTCTCCCCTTCCATTCACATCAAGATTCATTTTCGATTATCTTAATATACAGAAGATCAGCTTAGTATACCTTAAGTAAGTATTTCAACAGTTTGCTCCCACACAGAAACATAAAGTGAAAAATAATAGGTGATTTTTTTTAAATGATGATGAAATCAGATCAGACCTATTGTCATGTTTAATCCCAGTGAGAGTCAAGTTGGGAATTGATAATTTCTTTTTTTTTTTTTTTACAGAAGATCAGTTTAGTGTACATTAAGTAAAGATTTCAGTCGTTTGCACCCCCATAGAAACACAAAGTGAAATATACTGTTTGAGTACTCGTTATAGCATTAAGCCTCAGTGTACAGCACGTTAAGGACAGAGATCCTACATGAGGAGTAAGTGCACAGTGACTCCTGTTGTTGACTTTACCAATTGACACTCCTGTTTATGGCATCAGTAATCTCCCTATGCACCAGTTATGAGTTTCCAAGGCTATGGAAGCCCCTTGAGTTCTCCGACTCTTATCTTGTTTAGACATGGTCATAGTCAAAGTGGTGGAACACAATCTTAAACAGAGAGGAAGTCACCAGAGGCTGGGATAGGGGTGAAAGGAAGAGGTTCATAGAAAGAGGTTGCTTGAGAAGTGCAAAGTTGCAATTAGATGGAAGCAATAAGTCTGGAGTTGTAGTTACAGCACTGTGATGATGATGTCAATGATGATATATTGTACAATTCAAATGAGCTACAAGAAAATTTTGAATGTTTCACAAGACAGAAATGGTTTTGAGGTGAGGGATATGCTAATTACTCTGACTTGATCAATACTCTATGTATATATGTATCAACACATCACACTGTACCCTATAAATATATATAATTATTATATGTCAATTAAAAATAAAAGAAAACACACAATATATATACACACACAAAGTCTGCTACTGTCTATTACCATAAATGTTAAAACTGCAATTTGCAACTTAACCAAGAGATAAATGGAAAAATATATTTATTCTGAGGTTAAACCTGCAAAAGTTGTTTCCTCAAGTAATGGGATATTAAAAGTAGTTGGTTGCTAGTTTTAAGGAATAAGCTGGTGTCGGATCCTTCTTAGTGCCCTAAACCAGATTTGGTTCAGAAGGTGAAGGTGGGGCTCTGTGGTTGGGTGGCTCCCATCCATCCTGGAGCTCAGCCAGAGGCCTTGAGGGGATCTTGGGGAATGTGCGGTGAAGCTGCTCCACACTCACACCCACCCAATGCAGACAGCAGCAGCTAGACATCATAATCTTTCTCTCTAGATCACTTTTTTTTAAGATTTATTTATTCATTTGAAAGGCAGGGCTACAGAGGCAGAGGCAGAGAGAGAGAGAGCTTCCTCCAGGTCTCCCACATGGGTGCAGGGTCCCAAGGACTTCATGTGCATTTGAGTAGGCTTCACTTCAGTTATGAGATTGCCTGGTGAAAAGGTCACCAGCATGCGGTGTGAGAACAGCAGTCTCCACTCAGCCACGGGGACAGCACCAATGCCGCCAATCTGGTAGACATCCTGTAGGGCAGAAGCTAAGTTGTCAGATGTCCAGTTGGTGGGAGGAGGCGAGCCAGGGCTCCCAGCAGTGTGAATCACTGGCATTACAGTCATGCCGGTGTCTTCCCTTCCTTGGAAAAGGTGCATTCCCAGTGCTGAGGATATTTTCACCATTCCGAACAGAAATTGGCACAAGTGCTACCGTGTCTCGCCAGTGCAGTCCCCATTCATTACCAAGACCCCCATGTTACGGGAGTGTGAGCCCTGGCTAGGCTTGGGCCAGCTTCCTGCCTCCAGGTGAGAGAGAATCAAGGAAGACATGTGGATAAAGGTGAGCAGAGAAGCAAACTACTTCAAGACAGAGGGAAAGTCCACAATCAGGAGCAAGGTTAACCTCCAGGAGAGAACGCTGCTGCTAGCAGGGTTTGGGGCTGTCCTTTCCTAGTCCTGGAAGCACAGGGGCCACTGTCTGTGGCTTAAGTGAACATTCAAGTAGGGGGAGGCTTGGGGCAGGGTTTGAGGGGCTTCTACTTGTGTGCCAACCTTTGGGCATTTTCGAGTTGTCATGGCACTGGTGGATGATGGGAGTGGGGCTTGGACAGCACACACAGGGCTGTAGTGCACACAGGGCTCTCTCATTTCAGTTTCCCTCTTTCCCTGGGAATCTTGGTCCTTTCTCTCAGCCTCTGAATACATACCCTTATGCTTCCCATTTTCTCTGAAGCTGGGCTAGTTTTGTGCCTTATTCTCAACAAAGATATGGAAAGTGCTCCTTCTGAAGTTATCTTCCACTGAAGCTAATGCTCATGCCCATTACACAAATACATTTCACTCCCCTGGGAAGCTCTCTGTACCACCAGGCTTATTCAAGTGCCTCACACCTTGGGCCTAGTTGGTCCCACATACAAAGAGCAGCAGCTCATTGTCCCAAATGTCATCCTAGATTGTGTCTATGGTCCTCAAGGAAATCACAAATTCCATCCTTCCATGGCAACTTTGGATTCCTTGTCTGGCCTGGGCTTATGCAATTTTTATCTCAGAGTGTTGCAGCTCCTGCCAACCTCTGAGCTGTCCACAGTGCTGATGCTGTGTGTGTGGCGCAGGCCATGGTGCTGACCAGTGGTGGCCTGGGCCTCAATGCCAAACAGAAGGCCAGCAGCTCAGGGGCTTGGACATTTTTTGTTCTTCACCCTGCTCGGGGACTTTGACTTGCAGTTCAGGACAGATGGAATCTCATTTTGGTGTTTCTGGACAAAAGCCATGGATTACGTGAGACTTGTGTGATGGAGTCTTTATTCTTCTGGTGAGAGCAACACCTACAGAAAGGGCAGCAGGGCCCTGGGCATCTTGTTGGAAGATGTCAGACAGCTGCTACTCAGTGTCTTGAGGTATCAAAGCTAAGGACCACAGAAAACTGAAGTTTCATCATTATCCTATATACGCATTTCTTAGTCTTCACAGAAGTATCTAATAGGATAAATTACTTTCTTATGGAAACACACAGTTGGTATATTATATATTTTGTTTGTTGGCTTTCTGTCAGGAAAATTTCTGAGTAAAATCAACCCATTCACTAAACAGGGGAAAATACTAAATGAGACAGAAATGTACTTTGTACTCATGTCCCCTAATACATGACAGCTCTTAGGATGGTCAGCTTGGTGCACTGTAACTTAAGCATTATATTCAGCATATGAGCGGTCTCCACAGGGAAACATGATCACAGGCATGTGGATGAGCACACAGGTGTGTGCGTATGGTAGAGAGCATGAAGCTCTGGTTGAGGGGTGAACAAGAGACCCACATTGGAGTTTCTGGCATTGGTTTCCGACCCCCAAGTGTCCACAAGCACCAGGGCCTGGAACTCTGTCCAAGGACAGGGACCCAAGTACTGAGCATCAGCACTGCCTGCCAGGGTTTGCCTTAGGCAGCAGCCAGGACTCCAACCCAGGCACTCAAATGGGGAATGCAGGCCCCCTAAGCCATTTCTGAGGCACTGAGCCAAAGGCCTCCCCCGAAACTTGATTTTACAAATAGTAATATTAATACTAATAACAGATGCTACGTTGGAGAGGAGTTTTAGGTTTTCAGGAAATCGAGCAGGTGCACAGTTCTCACGCAGCCCTCCCTTGTGGGTCAACAGCTTCCTCTGTCATGATCTCGTGTGTGTGTGTGATATCAGAAGAATAGAAATGTGGGCTTATCCTCCAAAGTCCAGGGTCAGCTTCAGGTCCAGGCTTTGTGCCATGCGCTTGTGATGAGGCAGAATACCAGGTATAAAACATGACAGCATCGTACAGAACAGCTGCCCTGCTCTGGCAGTTGGCTAGGAGGGGTTGACGGCATGCAGAAATGCTACCCTAAAGCCCAGCTCCGGGGCATTGGAGCAAGGAACAAGGCAAGGGGGCCAGTGTTGCCTTCTCCTCTGCAGGTCCTAGGATTCTCACCCAAGAGGTGCCCTCCAGGGCTGGCACTATGGTGCAGCGGGTAAAGCCGCCATCCCACATGGGCACCACTTTGTGTCCCAGCCACTGCAGTTCCGATCCAGCTCCCTGCCAATGGCCTGGGAACACAGAAGAGGATGGCCCAGGTACATAAGACTTGGATACCCATGTGGAAGTCCTCAAAGAAGGCAGCCTCTGCCTGCCAGCCTCACGGGGACTGCGAAGCACAGCGCGCGCATTGGCCGTTGCCCTGAGCAGCCAGCGCAGTGGTGACCACAGCAAGTGAGTGCGCGGCACAGAGGGCATGGGGCTCAGGACATACCTTGATCACATATGAGTTGTCTACGATGGCGCCCCCTGGCGCTCCACGGTGGCAGCGACCCCAGACTCTCTGGTGGCGGCTGGGGGCCAAGGCCGCAGCGAGGTCACCAGGCCTGCCTGACTGCCCTCAGGAACCCCATAAATCCTCTTCTTTAGCACTTCTCAAGTACCTAAGTTCACCGTTACAAAAGGTCCACACACTGCAGAAAACCAACCTCCAGACTGTGATGCCTCGGACCAGCCCAGAGAGCCCCCCAAACTCCCAGCACGTTTGCTTTTGTAAAGAACAAGGCAGAGGAGTGGTCCCTCCAGGGCTGTCTCCAGGTCGCCAGTAGGGGCTCCTTCACTGCTTCATTCGTTTTTCTTCTTTCTTCTTTCTATGACTGGAAAAATTCGGCCCTTGAAGTCTGGGGGTTCAGATATCTGCTAGTCGTCAGGCTCATCGTCATCGAACAAGTGGTACATCCGCACGAGTTCCACGACGTCATGGGGCAGTGAAGCCCAGGCTGTACAGGAGTCCAGATGGCTGTTGTGCAGATTGGCGGGCAGCGGGTCCTCGGCAGTCTCGGGGCCCTGCACCTGGGAGCTCCTAGGTTCGTGATCTTCCTGTGAAGGCATGCTGAGCTCTGAGCCTGGCGGTGGTGGCAACTCCCTGAGGTGGCACTGCTGACCCATTCGGTGTTGTTTGCTTTTCTTGGCGCGCTGATTTTTAAACCAGGTCTGGGGAGGAAGGGAGGGAACAGGTTACTCTAGGGGCAAGGACCCCAGGGAGACCCCATGGGCCTCAGAAGCTCGGGGCCCTTGTGGCGTGGGCACGCTGGGCTCAAGCCTCTTTCTCAAAGGCTGTGCCAGGCCCGAGAGGGAGCCGCAGGCATCAGGTAAAGGGGAGGGGGCCGGGCAGCCTCTGCCCTGCTCCCAAGGGATCTTCAGCAGCAGAACCTAGAACTTTCTGCGCTAGGCTTTGCACCACAAAGGCTCACGTTCTGGAAGCTCGGTCTCTCAGGACACAGTACTGAGAGGTGCAGAGACCCTCGGAGGGGAGGCCTGGTGAGGTCATTCGCCCATGGGGTCGATGCCGCCTCGAACTCTTTCAAATAAATAATAAATAAATCTTAAAAAGAAATTCTGTCTCATTGCCTCTCACACAATAAATTTAAAGAAATACACTTTGGAAACGCGCTGCCCCCACACAGGTGTTTGCTCCGCCTGCGGGGGCTGCTCTGGGCTGTCTCCCGCGGGCTGGGCGGAACCATCCACCAGGCGGGGTCCTTGCTGCCAGCTCAGACTTGAACTCTTCTGCCCCAAGGTAGCCGCGAGCGCCAGGGGAAGTCTATCTTTTCAAGGGCCCAAGCTCAAGGAGTTTGAGACCAACCCCGGGCAGCCTCTGCCTGCCAGCCTCGCAGGGACTGAGAAGCACGTGCATTGGCGACTGCCCTGAGCGGCCAGCACAGCGGTGACCCCATGCGAGTGAGTGCGTGGCACGGAGGGCGCAGGGCTCGGGACATACCTTGATCACACACTCATCCAAACAGCTTTGCCGCTAACTCTTGTATCTTCTCCCAGTCAGGACAGGGGGTCGTTTCGAAAACAGCTTTCAACATCCCCAACTGGTCGGGGGTAAAGGCCGTGCGGCTGCGGCGAGCACACCTGGGCGCTGAGAGGGAACAGGAACAAAGAGCTTTGGTTTCTTTCAGAAAGAATACATTGGCCATCCTGATGCCAACTTTGGCTCCAGCAGCACTGCATGCATTTTGGGAGCGACCAGGTAGACAGCAGTACTCTCGGGGTCTCTCCTCTTTGCCTGGGTCTCCCAAAGGAATTTTGGAAAATGCACCCTGGAAGGCAGAGCCTGATCTCATGGTCATGCATTTTCGACGTGAGCCTGAGCTTCACGAGGGGAAGATGTCCTGCTGCCACACACACACACACACACACACACACATAAATACAAACCCACACACACAGAAAGACACAGACACAGAAACTCACATACACAGAAACACACACACACATACAAACTCATACATACACACCCACACATCCATGACATACATACATACACATACATACATAAGAACCCACACACTAACACAAAGACACATACAGACACACACAGAAACACACATATACATACACAGATATGCATACATATATACAAACCCACACACAGACAAACACACACACGTACATAAGCATACATACATTCATACACACCCACACCCACACACTGTGAAGGCAAGTGCCAAGCTCGCAGTTTTCTCCCAGCTCATGGGAAAGACAGAGAGAGAGACAGAGAGAGAGAAAAACTGCATAGGGCTTTGGAGGAAGCCCTCAGTCATGGAGGGGTTGGAAAGAGATGGAGAAAGAGCCGCAGGCAGAGGAGAAGGAGGCCAGAAGCACATGTGCGTGGTTAGAATGCAGCCACTGGGGCCGGCCCCTGGGAGGCCTTGCAATGCTGGGTTCCTATCCCAGAGTCCCAGTTGGAGTCGCGGCTGCTCCACTTCCCACCCAGCTCCCTACAAATGCACCTGGGAAAGCAGTAGAAGATGGCCCAAGTACTCAGGCCCCCACACCCACATGGGAGACCCAGATGGAGCTCCCGGCTCCTGGCTTTGGATTGCACCAGCCCTTGCTCATTGCAGCTACCCATGCAAATACACATGCAAAGGAAATGTTTTCTGATTTTCAGAAGGCACCTGGCATTGTGGCAGAGTGGGTAAAAGCCACCACTGGCAACACTGGCGTCCCATATGCACACTGGGGCAAGGCCCAGATGCTCCACTGCCTATGCAGCTCCCTGCTCATGTGCCTAGGGAAGCAGCAGAGGACGGCACAAGTGATGGGACCCCTGCACCCATGTGGGAGAGCTTATTTTTATTATAAAACTCACATTCAAGGATAGACTTACTTTCTTTCTTTGTTCTTTTTTGAAAAAAAAAAAAAAAAGATCGATTCATTTCTTTGAAGGTCAGAGTTACTCCCCAACTGGCCACAATGGCTCGAGCTGTGCCAATCCAAAGGCAGGAGCCAGGAGCTTCTTCCAGGTCTGCCATGCAGGTGCAGGGACCAAGGACTTGGGCTGTGTTCTACTGCTTTCCCAGGCCATAGCAGAAGGCTGTATCAGAAAAGGAGCAGCTGAGACTCGAAGCGGCACCCGGACTCGAAGCAACGCCCAAATGGGATGCCTGCCCTTCAGGCCCGGGCTTTAAGCCACTGCACCACAGCGCCGGCCCCATCAACTCACTCTTTCAACACACAGTTTTCAAAGAGAAAGATTGTGTCTGTGTCTCCAAACAAGAAATGCACTCTGCACTAGGGTTTTCCAAGGCAAAGGAAAATAGGAGAAAATACAGAGAGACTAAGAAATGCATGGAAATAGGAGTCAAAAACTGAGCTCATTCTGGGGCAAAAAGAATGTTTTGGAACGCCATGCATAACTTTTTCTTCCTACCTATTTTCCCAGGAACTTTCTGAAGACCTCTCATCTGCATAGGTGGATTCCAAACAGTTTTTGCCCAAGTCAATGTTTTAAAATCCATTTCCATGAACTTTTCTAGTACCCTTGTGTCACATGGACATTTAAAATATCTGAACAGTGCAACTCGGAAGCAAGTGGAAAACACAAGCCAAAGACTGGAAGGTTTTCTGTGCCAGCAACACCAGAGTTTCCGGGAGACCCAACTAGCTGCCGTGTTAACTGTATGACAGTCACGGGCATCCAAAAGGATGGGAGAGACGACGGACACTCGCTCACTGCTGGCGGGAGCCCTGCAGCAAACTGTGCTCCTGTTTGCTCCATTGCCAGAAGCCAGCGATCCCGCCAACGGCCAAGCCGGTGCCGGCATGGCTTGGCCTACCACCAAGCAAGCCCTGCACAGCCAACCTCTCGCCCACCCACCTCGGCCACTTGCTCATTCGACATCAGGACGCAGACCGGCAGTATTTCCGAAGCTGCTGCTTCTCCAGCGTCTGCGCTTGTCTGCCCCTTGCTGCCCGCCCGCCCGCCCGCCTAAAGGATGGCTCCTTTAGAGAAGGAAGCCAACTTGGCATGGTATGAAGTCTTTGATGGACCCTCCCTAAGTCACACCCTAGACCTGATTGACAGATGTGCCGCTTGAAGAGGTGAACCCCAGCCCCTGGCTCCCGGCTCCCCATTGGCACAGCTCTGACCCTTGTGGCCATTTGGGGTGTGAAGCAACAGAAGGGAGACCTTTCTCCCTGTCTCTTCTTCTCACTGTCTGCAGCTCTACCTCTCCAAGAATTAAATAACAACATCCTCAAACAACGATTTATTTTACTTTATTTTAATTGAAAGACCAGTGCCCATATGGGCTGTTGGCGCTGCAGGCTGGAGGTTGAACCCGCTGTGCTACAGCGCCGGCCCCAATCAATCCAATCTTTAAAAATGAAAAGACAATCATCTTTCTTCAAAAAGATCGTAAGCAAGCGAGGAGGTGGTTATGTTAATTAGCATGACTGTGGTGGTAACAATAAAATCAATCTTTTTAAAAAACACTTTTTGGTACAGATATGTTGATTGATTAGAAAGCCAGAATTCTAGCTTCGGCTGCTGCCAGGGTTTGCTGGCAGAAAACAAAAAGTTACATGCTAAAATGCATTCAAAAGCATAAAGTCTTTAGATACTGTCCAGAAAACACCAACAAACACAGAGGCTGTAGCATGATCTGGGATTGAGATAGCCACAACTCACCAGAAAATTCTGCATTCTTGCAGGAATATCCAGACAAAGTGTTGTGGAATTCGAGTGAAATTTAACCAAAAAATCATGGTCAAAGTGGTTTTCGAGAAAAGCACAATCTTTATGTTCAGCAAGTGGATCCAATGTCATGTTTACAAACACAAATATCATGTTTTCTCGGGTTTCTGAAGCTTTCTGCCTAGAAAGCTTGAATGTGTGGAGGATTTGATTCCATGTGGAACCAATTAGCGTTTGCTGGCAGAAAACAAAAAGTTACATGCTAAAATGCATTCAAAAGCATAAAGTCATTAGATACTGTCCAGAAACACAAACAAACACAGAGGCTATAGCAAGATATGGGATTGAGATAGCCACAACTCACCACATAGTTCTGCTTTCTTCCAGGAATATCCGGACAAAGTGTTGTGGAATTCGAGTGAAATTTAACCAAAAAATCATGGTCAAAGTGGTTTTCGAGAAAAACACAATCTTTCTGTTCAGCAAGTGGATCCAAAGTCATGTTAACAAACACAATTATGATGTTTTCGCGGTGTCTACAATGGCGCTCCCTGGCACTCCAAGGTGGCAGCAACCCCGGACTCTCTGGTGGCGGCTGGGGGCCAAGGACGTGGTGAGGTCACCAGGCCAGCTTGACTACCCTCAGGAACCCCATAAATCGTATTCTGGAGCAATTCACAAGTATCTAAGGGGCTCCTACACTGCTCCACTCTTTTTTCTTCTTTCTTTTTTCTATGACTGGAAAAATTCGGCCCTTTAAGTCTGGGGATTCAGATATCTGCTACTCGTCAGGCTTGTCATCATCGAACAAGCCATACATGCGCACGAGCTCCCCGATGTTGTGGGGCAACGAAGCCCAGGGTGCAGAGGGGTCCAGATGGATGTTGTGCAGATCGGTGGGCAGCGGGTCCTCGGCAGCCTCGGGGCCCTGAGCCTGGGAGATTCCAGGGCCATGATCTTCCTGCAAAGGTGCACTGAGCTCTGAGCCTGGTGGTGGTGGCGACTCCCTGGGGTGGCACTGCTGACCCATTCGCTGTTGTTTCCTTTTCTTGGCGCGCTGATTTTTAAACCAGGTCTGGGGAGGAAGGGAGGGAGCAGGTTACTCCAGAGGCAAGGACCCCAGGGAGACCCCATGGGCCTCAGAAGCTCGGGGCCCTTGTGGCGTGGGCACGCTGGGCTCAAGCCTCTTTCTCAAACGCTGTGCCGGGCCCGGGAGGGAGCCGCAGGCATCAGGTAAAGGGGAGGGGGCCGGGCAGCCTCTGCCCTGCTCCCAAGGGATCTTCAGCAGCAGAACCTAGAACTTTCTGCGCTAGGCTTTGCACCACAAAGGCTCACGTTCTGGGAGCTCGGTCTCTCAGGACACAGTATTGAGAGGTGCGGAGACCCTCGGAGGGGAGGCCTGGTGGGGTCATTCGCCCATGGGGTCAATGCCGCCTCGAACTCTTTCAAATAAATAATAAATAAATCTTAAAAAGAAATTCTGTCTCATTGCCTCTCACACAATACATTTAAAGAAATACACTTTGGAAACACGCTGCCCGCACACACGTGTTTGCTCCGCCTGTGCAGGCAGCTCTAGGCTGGCTCCTGCGGGCTGGGCGGAGCCATCCACCAGGCAGGGTCCTCCCCACTGGCTCAGACTTGAACTTTTCTGCCCCAAGGCAGCCACAAGCTCCAGGGGCAGTCTATCTTGTCAAGCGCCCACCCGCAGGGACTTCAGGACCAGCCCCGCGGCAGCCTCTGCCTGCCAGCCTGGAAGGGACTGCGAAGCGCGCGCATTGGCGACTGCCCTGAGCGGCCAGCACAGCGGTGACCGCAAGTGAGTGCGTGGCACGGAGGGCGCAGGGCTCGGGACATACCTTGATCACGCACTCATCCAAACATAGCTTTGCCGCTAACTCTTGTATCTTCTCCCAGTCAGGACAGGGGGTCTTTTCTAAAACAGCTTGCAGCATCCCCAACTGGACGGGGGTAAACGCCGTGCGGCTGCGGCGAGCACACCTGGGCGCTGAGAGGGAACAGGAACAAAGAGCTTTGGTTTGCTTTCAGAAAGAATCCATTGGCCATCCTGATGCCAACTTTGGCTCCAGCAGCCACTGCATGCATTTCGGGAGTGAGCCGGTAGACAGCAGCGCTCTCGGGGTCTCTCCTCTTTGCCTGGGTCTCCCAAAGGAATTTTGGAAAATGCACCCTGGAAGGCAGAGCCTGATCTCATGGTCATGCATTTTCGCCGAGAGCTTGAGCTTCACGAGGGGAAGATGTCCTGCTGTCACACACACACACACACACACACACATACATACATACAAACCCACACACACAGTAAGACACAGACACAGAAAGTCACACACACATACATACTCATACATACACACCCACACACCCACGACATACATACACACACATACATAAGAACCCACACACTAACACAAAGACACATACAGACACACACAGAAAGATACACACATGTACATACACACATATGCAAACATATATACAAACCCACACACAAACACAAATAAGACACACACAGACAAACACACACATACATACACATACATACATTTATACACACCCACACCCACACCCTGTGAAGGCAAGTGCCAAGCTCGCAGTTTTCTCCCAGCTCATGAGAAAGACAGAGAGAGAGACAGAGAGAGAGAAAAACTGCATAGGGCTTTGGAGGAAGCCCTCAGCCATGGAGGGGATGGAAAGAGATGGAGAAAGAGCCGCAGGCAGAGGAGAAGGAGGCCAGAAGCACATGTGCGTGGTTAGAGTGCAGCCACTGGGGCCGGCCCCTGGGAGGCCTTGCAATGCTGGGTTCCTATCCCAGAGTCCCAGTTGGAGTCCCAGCTGCTCCACTTCCCACCCAGCTCCCTGCAAATGCACCTGGGAAAGCAGTAGAAGATGGCCCAAGTACTCAGGCCCCCACACCCACATGGAAGACCCAGATGGAGCTCCCGGCTCCTGGCTTTGGATTGCACCAGCCCTTGGCCATTGCAGCTACCCAAGCAAATACACATACAAAGTAAATTTTTTTTCATTTTCAGAAGGCGCCTGGCATTGTGGCAGAGTGGGTAAAACCCACCACTGGCAACACTGGCGTCCCATATGGACACTGGGACAAGGCCCAGCTGCTCCGCTGCCTATGCAGCTCCCTGCTCATGTGCCTAGGGAAGCAGCAGACAACAGCCAAAAGATAGCACCCCTGCACCCATGTGGGAGAGCTTATTTTTATTATAAAACTTGCATTCAAGGATATACTTTCTTTTTTTTTTAAAGAAAAAAAAGGTCTATTCATTTATTTGATGGTCAGAGTTACACAGAGAAAGAAGGAGAGACAGAGAGAGAGAGAGACAGAGACAGAGAGAGAGAGAGAGTGTTCCATCCACTGGTTCACTCCCCAACTGGCCACAATGACATGAGCTGTGCCA
Source organism: Oryctolagus cuniculus (assembly GCF_964237555.1). Taxonomy (NCBI): domain Eukaryota; kingdom Metazoa; phylum Chordata; class Mammalia; order Lagomorpha; family Leporidae; genus Oryctolagus; species Oryctolagus cuniculus. The sequence continues at coordinate 14,859,735 of NC_091449.1, read as the reverse complement.
ATCCAAAGGCAGGAGCCAGGAGCTTCTTCCCGGTCTCCCATGTGGGTGCAGGGGCCCATCTTTTCCTGCTTTCCCAGGCCATGCCAGAGAGCGGGATCAGAAGAGGAGCAGCCTGGACTTGAACCAGAGCCCATATGGGGTGCCTGCACTTCCAGCCAGGGCTTTAACCCACTGCACCACAGCGCCGGCCCCATCAACGAACACTTTAAACAAAACTTTTTAAAAGAGAAAGATTGTATCTGTGTCTCCAGACAAGAAATGCACTCTACACTAGGTTGTTCCAATGCAAAGGAAAACATGAGAAAATACAGAGAGACTAAGAAATGCATGGAAAAAATGAGTCAAAAAATGGGTTCATTCTGGTGCAAAAAACAATTTTTTGAAAGCCATGCATAACTTTTTCTTTTCTTTTTATATTTAGACGGGCAGAGTTGGACAGTGAGAGAGAAACAGAGAGAAAGGTCTTCCTTCCGTTGGTTCACCCCCGCTCCCCTAATGACCAATACAGCCGGCCTTCGCGCTGTGCCGATCTGAAGCCAGGAGCCAGGTGCTTCCTCCTGGTCTCCCATGCGGGTGCAGGGCCCAAGCCCCTGGGCCATCTTCCACTGCCTTCCTGGGCCACAGCAGAGAGCTGGACTGGAAGAGGAGCAACCAGGACTAGGACCCAGCACCTATATGGGATGCCAGCGCCACACGCAGAAGATTAACTGAGTGAGCCACGGCCACTGTCCCCATCACTTTTGCTTCACCCCTAGTTTCCCACACACTTTGTGAAGACCTCTTATCTGCTTAGGTTTCCAAACAGTTGTTCCCCAATCAAATGGTTTAAAATCAATTTCCACCCTGTGTCACATAAACATTTAAAAGATCTGAACAGTGAAACTGCTAAGCAAATGGAAAACACACTTTTCAAGACTGGAAGGTTTTCTGTGCAACCAACATCAGAGTTTCTGGGAGACAACAAAGATACTCTACAAAACAACCAAAAACGAAACGCACAGTTCTTTAAAATGAGAAAGGTCGGAAACAGGCAATGAGCATTCAAGAGGAAGCAGAATGGTGTCTAAAACAGTGATGCAGCCCTGTCCCCTCGATGGCTTGGGAAGTGCGTCACAGACCAGAGATTATGGGAGACCCAACTGGCTGCCGTGTTAACTGTATGCCAGTCACGGGCATCCAAAAGGATGGGAGAGACGACGGACACTCACTCACTGCTGGCGGGAGCCCAGTAGCAAACTGTGCTCCTGTTTGCTCCATTGCTATAAGCCAGCGATCCCGCCAACGGCCAACCTGGTGCCGGCATGGCTTGGCCTACCACCAAGCAAGCCCTGCACAGCCCACCTCTCGCCCACCCGCCTCGGCCACTTGCTCACTCGACATCACGACTCGGACCGGCAGTATTTCCGAAGCTGCTGCTTCTCCAGCGTCTGTGTTTGTCTGCCCCCTGCCACCCGGACGGCTCCTTTCTAGAACAGAGCCAACTCCTGACGGTATTAAGTCACACCCTAGACCAGATTGACAGATGTAGCACTTGAAGAGCTTATCAGATACATGGGATTAACAGATGCCAATTTACCTCGGAATCAGCCCTTAAGATGTTCGGATCCGGCTGAAGAGCCCATGAGAGCATTTTAGGCATGGAAAGCCAAGACACTCTGGAAAAAAAAAAAAAACCTAAATGAAAGATCTCTGCGAGTGAGAGAGATCCCAGTGGAAAGAACATGCCATCAAAGGAGGAGGTACCCTTCTCTGAAGGGAATTTCCACTTTGACTATGACCTTGTCTAAATAAGATGGGAGTTGGCAAACTCAAAAGGCTTCCCTAACCTAGGCAACTCAATAGCCTAGGGTGATTACTGACCCCAGAAACAAGAGTGTCAATTTCTTAGTCAACAACAGGAGTCACTGTGCACTTCCTCCTCATGTAGGATCTCTGCCCTTCACGTGTTGTAAAATGTGAATTCTTCCTATAACTAGTACTCAAACAGTACTTGACGCTTTGTGTTTCTGTGTGGGTGCAAACAGTTGAAATCTTTACTTACTATATACTATATTGATCTTCTGTATATAAAGATAATTGAAAATGAATCTTGATGTGAATGGAATGGGAGAGGGAGCGGGAGATGGGAGGATTGGATTGCGGGAAGGAGGCAAGTTATGGGGGGAAAAAGCCACGGTAATCTAGAAGCTGTACTTTGGAAATTTAGATTTGTTAAATAAAAGTTAAAAAAAGAAAGAAAGAAAGAAAGATCAGTGCCCATATGGGCTGTTGGCGATGCAGGCTGGGGCTTTAACCCGCTGTGCGAAAGAGCCGTCCCCAATAAATAAAATCTTTAAACACGAAAATACAATCAACTTTCTAAAAAAAAAAAATCCGAAGAAAGCGAGGAGGTGGTATGTTAATTAGCGTGACTGTGGTGGTAACAAGAAAATCAATCCTTTTAAAAAACACTTTTTATTACAGATGTGTTTATTGATTTGAAAGGCAGAGTTCCAGAGAGGGAGAGAGAGGTCTTGCACTCGCTGTTTCACTCCCCAAATGGCCACAACAGCCAGAGCTGAGCTGTTCCGAAGCCTGGATCCGGAGCTTCTTCTGGGTCTGGGTCTGGGTCTCCCACACACACAGGCCCAGGGCCCTGCCCGAGGACTTGGGCAAATCCTCTACTGCTTCCCAGCCATAGCAGAAAGCTGGATCGGAAGACCGGGGCCCCTACGGGATGCAGGCACTGCAGGCCTCTCTCTCTCTCTCTCTCTCTCACTATGTACCTCTCTCTATCTCTCTATCCCTATCTCTATCTCTCTGTATCTCCCTCTACCTCTATCTCATCACTAACTCTACCGCTCTGAACTCTGCCTTCAAACAAAGAAAAAAGAAAAAACTATCCCTGCCCTGCTGGAGCCCGAAGGAATCCCTCCCTCGCTCCTGATTGGACAGTAAGAGCAAGGGGGCGGGCCTGAGGCGCCTAGCGACCTGCGGGAAGCAGAGGCGAGAACTCTGGGAGAACTTGACCACTGGAAAGCGGGTCCGGGCGCCCGAGTCTCAGGCCCGTCCCCTCGTGCGTGGCCCGGGGAGGCCCGCTGCCCACCCACCGCCCGCCCGAGAGCACGCGGAGGACGGCAGCCCACGAACGTGGCCACCACGCCCTTGCGGCCCTGGATTTCGCGTTGTCTACGATGGCGCCCCCTGGCGCTCCACGGTGGCGGCGACCCCGGACTCTGGTGGCGGCTGGGGGCCAAGGCCGCGGCGAGGTCGCCAGGCCCGCCTGACTGCCCTCAGGAACCCCATAAATCCTCTTCTTGTGGCACTTCACAAGTATCTAAGTTCACCATTACAAAACGTCCACACACTACAGAAAACCAGCCTCCAGGCTGTGATGCCTCGGACCAGCCCAGAGAGCCCCCCAAACTCCCAGCACGTTTGCTTTTGTAAAGAACAAGGCAGAGGAGTGGTCCCTCCAGGGCTGTCTCCAGGTCGCCGGCAGGGGCTCCTACAGACTGCTTCGTCCTTTTTCTTTTTTCTAGGACTGGAAAAAATTCGGCCCTTGAAGTCTGGGGGTTCAGATATCTGCTAGTCGTCTGGCTCGTCGTCATGGAACTAGCGGTACATGCGCACGAGCTCCCCGGTGTCATGAGGCAGCGAAGCCCAGGGCGCAGAGGAGTCCAGATGGATGTTGTGCAGATCGGCGGGCAGCGGGTCCTCGGCAGCCTCGGGGCCCTGCGCCTGGGAGCCCCCGGGGCCCTGCTCTTCCTCCGCAGGCGCGCTGAGCTCCGAGCATGTTGGCGGCGGCGGCGGCGGTGGCGGCGCAGTGGCAGCAGCAGCGGTGGTGGCAGCGGAGGCGGAGGAGGAGGCTGAGGTGTGGACTCACTGGGCTGGCGGGGCTGGCCCTTTCGCTGCAGTTTTCTTTGCTTGGCGCACTGATTTTTAAACCAGGTCTGGGGAGGAAGGGAGGGAGCAGGTTACTCCAGAGGCAAGGACCCCAGGGAGACCCCATGGGCCTCAGAAGCTCGGGGCCCTTGTGGCTTGGGCACGCTTGGCTCAAGCCTCTTTCCCAAAGCTGTGCCTGGCCAGGGAGGGAGCTGCAGGCATCAGGTAAAGGGGAGGGGGCCGGGCAGCCTCTGCCCTGCTCCCAAGGGATCCTCCACAGCAGAACTTAGAACTTTGCGCGCTAGGCTTTGCACCACAAAGGCTCACGTTCTGGGAGCTCGGTCTCTAAGGACACAGTACTGAGAGGTGCGGAGACCCTCGGAGGGGAGGCCTGGTGGGGTCATTCGGCCATGGGGTCGCGCGCAGCCGCCGTGGGCCCTGGGGGCAGTGAACCGGCCGATGGAAGACACCTCTCTCTGCCTCGAACTCGTTCAAAGAGATAAATACATCTTAAAAGAAATTCGGTCTCATTGCGTCTCATCCAATACATTGAAAGAAATACAATTTGGAAACGCGCTCCCTGCACACACGTGTTGGCTCAGCCTGCGCGGGCGGCTCTCGGCTGGCTCCCCGCGCTGGGGCTGGGCGGCGCCATCCACCAGGCGCGGTCCTGGCCGCCACCGCCGGCCGGCTCAGACTTGAACTCTTGCGCCCACAACCGCAACCGCAATGCAGCCGCGAGCGCCCCGTCCGCCCGCCCGCCCGGGGGAGTCTTTCTTGTCCAGTGCCCACGCGCAGGAAGTTCGGGACAAGTCCCGGGGCAGCCTCTGCCTGCCAGCCTCGCGGGGACTGCGAAGCGCAGCGCGCGCATTGGCCATTGCCCTGAGCAGCCAGCGCAGCGGTGACCACAGCAAGTGAGTGCGCGGCGCGGAGCAGAGGGCGCGGGGCTCAGGACATACCTTGATCACATACACATCCAGATGAAGCTCGGGCGCTAACTCTTGGACTCTGCTCCAATCTGGGCAGCGGCTGGTTTCTAAAACAGCTTGCAGCATCCCCAGCTGGTCGGGGGTAAAGGCCGTGCGGCTGCGGCGAGAGCACCTGGGCACTGCAGAGGGAACAGCAACACAGGCCTTTGGTTTGCTTTAAGCAAGAATCCATTGGAGTTCCTGATGCAGACATTTGGGGCGTGACCTGGTCCCCGGTTGCTCGGGAGACACCAGCGCTCTCTCTCGGGGTCTCTTCCTCTTTGCCAAGGTCTCGCAAAGGAATTTTGGAAAATGCACCCTGGAAGGCAGAGCCTGATCTCATGGTCATGCATTTTCGACGTGAGCTTGAACTTCACGAGGGGAAGATGTCCTGCTGCCACACACACACACACACACACACACACACAGACACACAGAAACACACACATACATACACAAAAACACACACACATCCACCCACACACACATGCATACATACCTAAATGCACATACATGCATACATACACACCCACACACTCACACCCACACCCACACCCACACCCACACCTGCACCCACACCCTGTGAAGGCATGTGCCAAGCTCGCAGTTTTCTCCCAGCTCATGGGAAAGACAGAGAGAGAGACAGAGAGAGAGAAAAACTGCATAGGGCTTTGGAGGAAGCCCTCAGCCATGGAGGGGTTGGAAAGAGATGGAGAAAGAGCCGCAGGCAGAGGAGAAGGAGGCCAGAAGCACATGTGCGTGGTTAGAATGCAGCCACTGGGGCCGGCCCCTGGGAGGCCTTGCAATGCTGGGTTCCTATCCCAGAGTCCCAGTTGGTGTCCCAGCTGCTCCACTTCCCACCCAGCTCCCTACAAATGCACCTGGGAAAGCAGTAGAAGATGGCCCAAGTACTCAGGCCCCCACACCCACATGGGAGACCCAGATGGAGCTCCCGGCTCCTGGCTTTGGATTGCACCAGCCCTTGGCCATTGCAGCTACCCATGCAAATACACATGCAAAGGAAATGTTTTTTCATTTTCAGAAGGCGCCTGGCATTGTGGCAGAGTGGGTAAAACCCACCACTGGCAACACTGGTGTCCCATATGCACACTGGGGCAAGGCCCAGCTGCTCCACTGCCTATGCAGCTCCCTGCTCATGTGCCTAGGGAAGCAGCAGAGGACGGCGCAAGTGATGGGACCCCTGCACCCATGTGGGAGAGCTCATTTTTATTATAAAACTCACATTTGAGGATAGACTTTCTTTCTTTCTTTGTTCTTTTTTGAAAAAAAAAAAAAGATCGATTCATTTCTTTGAAGGTCAGAGTTACTCCCCAACTGGCCACAATGGCTCGAGCTGTGCCAATGCAAAGGCAGGAGCCAGGAGCTTCTTCCGGGTCTGCCATGCAGGTGCAGGGGCCCAAGGACTTGGGCTGGGTTCTACTGCTTTCCCAGGCCATAGCAGAGGGCTGGATCAGAAAAGGAGCAGCCGGGACTCGAAGCGGCGCCCGGACTCGAAGCGGCGCCCGTATGGGATGCCTGCCCTTCAGGCCGGGGCTTTAAGCCACTGCACCACAGCGCCGGCCCCATCAACTCAATCTTTCAACACACGGTTTTCAAAGAGAAAGATTGTGTCTGTGTCTCCAAACAAGAAATGCACTCTACACTAGGGTTTTCCAAGGCAAAGGAAAATAGGAGAAAATACAGAGAGACTAAGAAATGCATGGAAATAGGAGTCAAAAACTGAGCTCATTCTGGGGCAAAAAGAATGTTTTGGAACGCCATGCATAACTTTTTCTTCCTACCTATTTTCCCAGGAACTTTCTGAAGACCTCTCATCTGCATAGGTGGATTCCAAACAGTTTTTGCCCAAGTCAATGTTTTAAAATCCATTTCCATGAACTTTTCTAGTACCCTTGTGTCACATGGACATTTAAAATATCTGAACAGTGCAACTCGGAAGCAAGTGGAAAACACAAGCCAAAGACTGGAAGGTTTTCTGTGCCAGCAACACCAGAGTTTCCGGGAGACCCCACTGGCTGCCATGCGAACTGTATGACAGTCACGGGCATCCAAAAGGATGGGAGAGACGACGGACACTCGCTCACTGCTGGCGGGAGCCCTGCAGCAAACTGTGCTCCTGTTTGCTCCATTGCCAGAAGCCAGCGATCCCGCCAACGGCCAAGCCGGTGCCGGCATGGCTTGGCCTACCACCAAGCAAGCCCTGCACAGCCAACCTCTCGCCCACCCGCCTCGGCCACTTGCTCACTCGACATCAGGACGCGGACCGGCAGTATTTCCGAAGCTGCTGCTTCTCCAGCGTCTGCGCTTGTCTGCCCCTTGCCGCCCGCCTGCCCGCCGGCCCGCCCGCCCGCCTGGCTAAAGGAGGGCTCCTTTAGAGAAGGAAGCCAACTTGGCATGGTATGAAGTCTTTGATGGACCCTCCCTAAGTCACACCCTAGACCTGATTGACAGATGTGCCGCTTGAAGAGGTGAACCCCAGCCCCTGGCTCCCGGCTCCCCATTGGCACAGCTCTGACCCTTGTGGCCATTTGGGGCGTGAAGCAACGGAAGGCAGACCTTTCTCCCTGTCTCTTCTTCTCACTGTCTGCAGCTCTACCTCTCCAAGAATTCAATAACAACATCCTCAAACAACGATTTATGTTATTTTATGTTACTTTATTTTATTGGAAAGACCAGTGCCCATATGGGCTGTTGGCGCTGCAGGCTGGAGGTTGAACCCGCTGTGCTACAGCGCCGGCCCCAATCAATCCAATCTTTAAAAATGAAAAGACAATCATCATTCTGCAAAAACATCCTAAGAAAGCGAGGAGGTGGTATGTTAATTAGCGTGACTGTGGTGGTCACAAGAAAATCAATCTTTTCAAAAAACACTTTTTGGTACAGATGTGTTGATGGATTGGAAAGGCAGAGTTCCAGCCGCGGCCCTGGCTTGCGCGTTGTCTACGATGGCGCCCCCTGGCGCTCCACGGTGGCGGCGACCCCGGACTCTCTGGTGGCAGCTGGGGGCCAAGGTCGCGGCCAGGTCACCAGGCCCACCTGACTGCCCTCAGGAACCCCATAAATCCTCTTCTTTAAGCACTTCAAAAACATCTAAGTTCACCGTTACAAAACGTCCACACACTGCAGAAAACCAACCTCCAGGCTGTGATGCCTCCGACCAGCCCAGAGATCTCCCCAAAATCCCAACACGTTTAGTTTTGCAAAGAATGAGGCAGAGGAGTGGTCCCTTCAGGGCTGTCTCCAGGTCGCCGGCAGGGGCTCCTACATGCTTCATTCTTTTTTTCTTCTTTCTTTTTTCTAGGACTGGGAAAATTTGGCCCTTGAAGTCTGGGGGTTCAGATATCTGCTAGTCGTCGGGCTCGTCGTCATGGAACAAGCCGTACATGCGCACCAGCTCCCCGATGTCATGGGGCAACGAAGCCCAGGGCGCTGAGGAGTCCAGATGGATATTTTGCAGATCGGCGGGCAGCGGGTCTTCGGCAGCCTCGGGGCCATGCGCCTGGGAGCTCTCAGGGCCGTGATCTTCCTGCGAAGGTGCGCTGAGCTCTGAACATGGTGGTGGTGGGGACTCGCCGGGCTGGCAGGGCTGGCCCTTTCGCTGCAGTTTTCTTTGCTTGGCGCGCTGATTTTTAAACCAGGTCTGGGGAGGAAGGGAGGGAACAGGTTACTCCAGGGGCAAGGACCCCAGGGAGACCCCATGGGCCTCAGAAGCTCGGGGCCCTTGTGGCGTGGGCACGCTGGGCTCAAGCCTCTTTCTCAAACGCTGTGCCGGGCCCGGGAGGGAGCCGCTGGCATCAGGTAAAGGGGAGGGGGCCGGGCAGCCTCTGCCCTGCTCCCAAGGGATCCTCCGCTGCAGAACTTAGAACTTTGCGCGCTAGGCTTTGCACCACAAAGGCTCACGTTCTGGGAGCTCGGTCTCTAAGGACACAGTACTGAGAGGTGCGGAGACCCTCGGAGGGGAGGCCTGGTGGGGTCATTCGGCCATGGGGTCGCGCGCAGCCGCCATGGGCCCTGGGGGCAGTGAACCGGCCGATGGAAGACACCTCTCTCTGCCTCGAACTCGTTCAAAGAGATAAATACATCTTAAAAGAAATTCGGTCTCATTGCGTCTCATCCAATACATTGAAAGAAATACAATTTGGAAACGCGCTCCCTGCACACACGTGTTGGCTCAGCCTGCGCGGGCGGCTCTCCGCTGGCTCCCCGCGCTGGGGCTGGGCGGCGCCATCCACCAGGCGCGGTCCTGGCCGCCACCGCCGGCCGGCTCAGACTTGAACTCTTGCGCCCACAACCGCAACCGCAATGCAGCCGCGAGCGCCCTGTCCGCCCGTCCGCCCGGGGGAGTCTTTCTTGTCAAGTGCCCACGCGCAGGAAGTTCGGGACAAGTCCCGGGGCAGCCTCTGCCTGCCAGCCTCGCGGGGACTGCGAAGCGCAGCGCGCGCATTGGCCATTGCCCTGAGCAGCCAGCGCAGCGGTGACCACAGCAAGTGAGTGCGCGGCGCGGAGCAGAGGGCGCGGGGCTCAGGACATACCTTGATCACATACACATCCAGATGAAGCTCGGACGCTAACTCTTGGACTCCAATCTGGGCAGCGGCTGGTTTCTCAAACAGCTTGCAGCATCCCCAGCTGGTCGGGGGTAAAGGCCGTGCGGCTGCGGCGAGAGGACCTGGGCACTGCAGAGGGAACAGCAACACAGGCCTTTGGTTTGCTTTAAGCAGGAATCCATTGGAGTTCCTGATGCAGACATTTGGGGCGTGACCTGGTCCCTGGTTGCTCGGGAGACACCAGCGCTCTCTCTCGGGGTCTCTTCCTCTTTGCCAGGGTCTCGCAAAGGAATTTTGGAAAATGCACCCTGGAAGGCAGAGCCTGATCTCATGGTCATGCATTTTCGACGTGAGCTTGAACTTCACGAGGGGAAGATGTCCTGCTGCCACACACGTCCACACACACACACAGACACACAGAAACACACACATACATACACAAAAACACACACACATCCACCCACACACACACGCATACATACCTAAATGCACATACATGCATACATACACACCCACACACTCACACCCACACCCACACCCACACCCACACCTGCACCCACACCCTGTGAAGGCATGTGCCAAGCTCCCAGTTTTCTCCCAGCTCATGGGAAAGACAGAGAGAGAGACAGAGAGAGAGAAAAACTGCATAGGGCTTTGGAGGAAGCCCTCAGCCATGGAGGGGTTGGAAAGAGATGGAGAAAGAGCCGCAGGCAGAGGAGAAGGAGGCCAGAAGCACATGTGCGTGGTTAGAATGCAGCCACTGGGGCCGGCCCCTGGGAGGCCTTGCAATGCTGGGTTCCTATCCCAGAGTCCCAGTTGGTGTCCCAGCTGCTCCACTTCCCACCCAGCTCCCTACAAATGCACCTGGGAAAGCAGTAGAAGATGGCCCAAGTACTCAGGCCCCCACACCCACATGGGAGACCCAGATGGAGCTCCCGGCTCCTGGCTTTGGATTGCACCAGCCCTTGGCCATTGCAGCTACCCATGCAAATACACATGCAAAGGAAATGTTGTTTCATTTTCAGAAGGCGCCTGGCATTGTGGCAGAGTGGGTAAAACCCACCACTGGCAACACTGGCGTCCCATATGCACACTGGGGCAAGGCCCAGCTGCTCCACTGCCTATGCAGCTCCCTGCTCATGTGCCTAGGGAAGCAGCAGAGGACGGCGCAAGTGATGGGACCCCTGCACCCATGTGGGAGAGCTCATTTTTATTATAAAACTCACATTTGAGGATAGACTTTCTTTCTTTCTTTGTTCTTTTTTGAAAAAAAAAAAAAAGATCGATTCATTTCTTTGAAGGTCAGAGTTACTCCCCAACTGGCCACAATGGCTCGAGCTGTGCCAATGCAAAGGCAGGAGCCAGGAGCTTCTTCCGGGTCTGCCATGCAGGTGCAGGGGCCCAAGGACTTGGGCTGGGTTCTACTGCTTTCCCAGGCCATAGCAGAGGGCTGGATCAGAAAAGGAGCCGCCGGGACTCGAAGCGGTGCCCGGACTCGAAGCGGCGCCCGTATGGGATGCCTGCCCTTCAGGCTGGGGCTTTAAGCCACTGCACCACAGCGCCGGCCCCATCAACTCACTCTTTCAACACACGGTTTTCAAAGAGAAAGATTGTGTCTGTGTCTCCAAACAAGAAATGCACTCTACACTAGGGTTTTCCAAGAAAAGGAAAATAGGAGAAAATACAGAGAGACTAAGAAATGCATGGAAATAGGAGTCAAAAACTGAGCTCATTCTGGGGCAAAAAGAATGTTTTGGAACGCCATGCATAACTTTTTCTTCCTACCTATTTTCCCAGGAACTTTCTGAAGACCCCTCATCTGCATAGGTGGATTCCAAACAGTTTTTGCCCAAGTCAATGTTTTAAAATCCATTTCCATGAACTTTTCTAGTACCCTTGTGTCACATGGACATTTAAAATATCTGAACAGTGTAACTCAGAAGCAAGTGGAAAACACAAGCCAAAGACTGGAAGGTTTTCTGTGCCAGCAACACCAGAGTTTCCGGGAGACCCCACTGGCTGCCGTGCGAACTGTATGACAGTCACGGGCATCCAAAAGGATGGGAGAGACGACGGACACTCGCTCACTGCTGGCGGGAGCCCTGCAGCAAACTGTGCTCCTGTTTGCTCCATTGCCAGAAGCCAGCGATCCCGCCAACGGCCAAGCCGGTGCCGGCATGGCTTGGCCTACCACCAAGCAAGCCCTGCACAGCCAACCTCTCGCCCACCCGCCTCGGCCACTTGCTCACTCGACATCAGGACGCGGACCGGCAGTATTTCCGAAGCTGCTGCTTCTCCAGCGTCTGCGCTTGTCTGCCCCTTGCCGCCCGCCTGCCCGCCGGCCCGCCCGCCCGCCTGGCTAAAGGAGGGCTCCTTTAGAGAAGGAAGCCAACTTGGCATGGTATGAAGTCTTTGATGGACCCTCCCTAAGTCACACCCTAGACCTGATTGACAGATGTGCCGCTTGAAGAGGTGAACCCCAGCCCCTGGCTCCCGGCTCCCCATTGGCACAGCTCTGACCCTTGTGGCCATTTGGGGCGTGAAGCAACGGAAGGCAGACCTTTCTCCCTGTCTCTTCTTCTCACTGTCTGCAGCTCTACCTCTCCAAGAATTCAATAACAACATCCTCAAACAACGATTTATGTTATTTTATGTTACTTTATTTTATTGGAAAGACCAGTGCCCATATGGGCTGTTGGCGCTGCAGGCTGGAGGTTGAACCCGCTGTGCTACAGCGCCGGCCCCAATCAATCCAATCTTTAAAAATGAAAAGACAATCATCATTCTGCAAAAACATCCTAAGAAAGCGAGGAGGTGGTATGTTAATTAGCGTGACTGTGGTGGTAACAAGAAAATCAATCTTTTCAAAAAACACTTTTTGGTACAGATGTGTTGATGGATTGGAAAGGCAGAGTTCCAGCCGCGGCCCTGGCTTGCGCGTTGTCTACGATGGCGCCCCCTGGCGCTCCACGGTGGCGGCGACCCCGGACTCTCTGGTGGCAGCTGGGGGCCAAGGTCGCGGCCAGGTCACCAGGCCCACCTGACTGCCCTCAGGAACCCCATAAATCCTCTTCTTTAAGCACTTCAAAAACATCTAAGTTCACCGTTACAAAACGTCCACACACTGCAGAAAACCAACCTCCAGGCTGTGATGCCTCCGACCAGCCCAGAGATCTCCCCAAAATCCCAACACGTTTAGTTTTGCAAAGAATGAGGCAGAGGAGTGGTCCCTTCAGGGCTGTCTCCAGGTCGCCGGCAGGGGCTCCTACATGCTTCATTCTTTTTTTCTTCTTTCTTTTTTCTAGGACTGGGAAAATTTGGCCCTTGAAGTCTGGGGGTTCAGATATCTGCTAGTCGTCGGGCTCGTCGTCATGGAACAAGCCGTACATGCGCACCAGCTCCCCGATGTCATGGGGCAACGAAGCCCAGGGCGCTGAGGAGTCCAGATGGATATTTTGCAGATCGGCGGGCAGCGGGTCTTCGGCAGCCTCGGGGCCATGCGCCTGGGAGCTCTCAGGGCCGTGATCTTCCTGCGAAGGTGCGCTGAGCTCTGAACATGGTGGTGGTGGGGACTCGCCGGGCTGGCAGGGCTGGCCCTTTCGCTGCAGTTTTCTTTGCTTGGCGCGCTGATTTTTAAACCAGGTCTGGGGAGGAAGGGAGGGAACAGGTTACTCCAGGGGCAAGGACCCCAGGGAGACCCCATGGGCCTCAGAAGCTCGGGGCCCTTGTGGCGTGGGCACGCTGGGCTCAAGCCTCTTTCTCAAACGCTGTGCCGGGCCCGGGAGGGAGCCGCTGGCATCAGGTAAAGGGGAGGGGGCCGGGCAGCCTCTGCCCTGCTCCCAAGGGATCCTCCGCTGCAGAACTTAGAACTTTGCGCGCTAGGCTTTGCACCACAAAGGCTCACGTTCTGGGAGCTCGGTCTCTAAGGACACAGTACTGAGAGGTGCGGAGACCCTCGGAGGGGAGGCCTGGTGGGGTCATTCGGCCATGGGGTCGCGCGCAGCCGCCATGGGCCCTGGGGGCAGTGAACCGGCCGATGGAAGACACCTCTCTCTGCCTCGAACTCGTTCAAAGAGATAAATACATCTTAAAAGAAATTCGGTCTCATTGCGTCTCATCCAATACATTGAAAGAAATACAATTTGGAAACGCGCTCCCTGCACACACGTGTTGGCTCAGCCTGCGCGGGCGGCTCTCCGCTGGCTCCCCGCGCTGGGGCTGGGCGGCGCCATCCACCAGGCGCGGTCCTGGCCGCCACCGCCGGCCGGCTCAGACTTGAACTCTTGCGCCCACAACCGCAACCGCAATGCAGCCGCGAGCGCCCTGTCCGCCCGTCCGCCCGGGGGAGTCTTTCTTGTCAAGTGCCCACGCGCAGGAAGTTCGGGACAAGTCCCGGGGCAGCCTCTGCCTGCCAGCCTCGCGGGGACTGCGAAGCGCAGCGCGCGCATTGGCCATTGCCCTGAGCAGCCAGCGCAGCGGTGACCACAGCAAGTGAGTGCGCGGCGCGGAGCAGAGGGCGCGGGGCTCAGGACATACCTTGATCACATACACATCCAGATGAAGCTCGGACGCTAACTCTTGGACTCCAATCTGGGCAGCGGCTGGTTTCTCAAACAGCTTGCAGCATCCCCAGCTGGTCGGGGGTAAAGGCCGTGCGGCTGCGGCGAGAGGACCTGGGCACTGCAGAGGGAACAGCAACACAGGCCTTTGGTTTGCTTTAAGCAGGAATCCATTGGAGTTCCTGATGCAGACATTTGGGGCGTGACCTGGTCCCTGGTTGCTCGGGAGACACCAGCGCTCTCTCTCGGGGTCTCTTCCTCTTTGCCAGGGTCTCGCAAAGGAATTTTGGAAAATGCACCCTGGAAGGCAGAGCCTGATCTCATGGTCATGCATTTTCGACGTGAGCTTGAACTTCACGAGGGGAAGATGTCCTGCTGCCACACACGTCCACACACACACACAGACACACAGAAACACACACATACATACACAAAAACACACACACATCCACCCACACACACACGCATACATACCTAAATGCACATACATGCATACATACACACCCACACACTCACACCCACACCCACACCCACACCCACACCTGCACCCACACCCTGTGAAGGCATGTGCCAAGCTCCCAGTTTTCTCCCAGCTCATGGGAAAGACAGAGAGAGAGACAGAGAGAGAGAAAAACTGCAGAGGGCTTTGGAGGAAGCCCTCAGCCATGGAGGGGATGGAAAGAGATGGAGAAAGAGCCGCAGGCAGAGGAGAAGGAGGCCAGAAGCACATGTGCGTGGTTAGAATGCAGCCACTGGGGCCGGCCCCTGGGAGGCCTTGCAATGCTGGGTTCCTATCCCAGAGTCCCAGTTGGTGTCCCAGCTGCTCCACTTCCCACCCAGCTCCCTACAAATGCACCTGGGAAAGCAGTAGAAGATGGCCCAAGTACTCAGGCCCCCACACCCACATGGGAGACCCAGATGGAGCTCCCGGCTCCTGGCTTTGGATTGCACCAGCCCTTGGCCATTGCAGCTACCCATGCAAATACACATGCAAAGGAAATGTTTTTTCATTTTCAGAAGGCGCCTGGCATTGTGGCAGAGTGGGTAAAACCCACCACTGGCAACACTGGCGTCCCATATGCACACTGGGGCAAGGCCCAGCTGCTCCACTGCCTATGCAGCTCCCTGCTCATGTGCCTAGGGAAGCAGCAGAGGACGGCGCAAGTGATGGGACCCCTGCACCCATGTGGGAGAGCTCATTTTTATTATAAAACTCACATTTGAGGATAGACTTTCTTTCTTTCTTTGTTCTTTTTTGAAAAAAAAAAAAAAAGATCGATTCATTTCTTTGAAGGTCAGAGTTACTCCCCAACTGGCCACAATGGCTCGAGCTGTGCCAATGCAAAGGCAGGAGCCAGGAGCTTCTTCCGGGTCTGCCATGCAGGTGCAGGGGCCCAAGGACTTGGGCTGGGTTCTACTGCTTTCCCAGGCCATAGCAGAGGGCTGGATCAGAAAAGGAGCCGCCGGGACTCGAAGCGGTGCCCGGACTCGAAGCGGCGCCCGTATGGGATGCCTGCCCTTCAGGCCGGGGCTTTAAGCCACTGCACCACAGCGCCGGCCCCATCAACTCACTCTTTCAACACACGGTTTTCAAAGAGAAAGATTGTGTCTGTGTCTCCAAACAAGAAATGCACTCTACACTAGGGTTTTCCAAGAAAAGGAAAATAGGAGAAAATACAGAGAGACTAAGAAATGCATGGAAATAGGAGTCAAAAACTGAGCTCATTCTGGGGCAAAAAGAATGTTTTGGAACGCCATGCATAACTTTTTCTTCCTACCTATTTTCCCAGGAACTTTCTGAAGACCCCTCATCTGCATAGGTGGATTCCAAACAGTTTTTGCCCAAGTCAATGTTTTAAAATCCATTTCCATGAACTTTTCTAGTACCCTTGTGTCACATGGACATTTAAAATATCTGAACAGTGTAACTCAGAAGCAAGTGGAAAACACAAGCCAAAGACTGGAAGGTTTTCTGTGCCAGCAACACCAGAGTTTCCGGGAGACCCCACTGGCTGCCGTGCGAACTGTATGACAGTCACGGGCATCCAAAAGGATGGGAGAGACGACGGACACTCGCTCACTGCTGGCGGGAGCCCTGCAGCAAACTGTGCTCCTGTTTGCTCCATTGCCAGAAGCCAGCGATCCCGCCAACGGCCAAGCCGGTGCCGGCATGGCTTGGCCTACCACCAAGCAAGCCCTGCACAGCCAACCTCTCGCCCACCCGCCTCGGCCACTTGCTCACTCGACATCAGGACGCGGACCGGCAGTATTTCCGAAGCTGCTGCTTCTCCAGCGTCTGCGCTTGTCTGCCCCTTGCCGCCCGCCTGCCCGCCGGCCCGCCCGCCCGCCTGGCTAAAGGAGGGCTCCTTTAGAGAAGGAAGCCAACTTGGCATGGTATGAAGTCTTTGATGGACCCTCCCTAAGTCACACCCTAGACCTGATTGACAGATGTGCCGCTTGAAGAGGTGAACCCCAGCCCCTGGCTCCCGGCTCCCCATTGGCACAGCTCTGACCCTTGTGGCCATTTGGGGCGTGAAGCAACGGAAGGCAGACCTTTCTCCCTGTCTCTTCTTCTCACTGTCTGCAGCTCTACCTCTCCAAGAATTCAATAACAACATCCTCAAACAACGATTTATGTTATTTTATGTTACTTTATTTTATTGGAAAGACCAGTGCCCATATGGGCTGTTGGCGCTGCAGGCTGGAGGTTGAACCCGCTGTGCTACAGCGCCGGCCCCAATCAATCCAATCTTTAAAAATGAAAAGACAATCATCATTCTGCAAAAACATCCTAAGAAAGCGAGGAGGTGGTATGTTAATTAGCGTGACTGTGGTGGTCACAAGAAAATCAATCTTTTCAAAAAACACTTTTTGGTACAGATGTGTTGATGGATTGGAAAGGCAGAGTTCCAGCCGCGGCCCTGGCTTGCGCGTTGTCTACGATGGCGCCCCCTGGCGCTCCACGGTGGCGGCGACCCCGGACTCTCTGGTGGCAGCTGGGGGCCAAGGTCGCGGCCAGGTCACCAGGCCCACCTGACTGCCCTCAGGAACCCCATAAATCCTCTTCTTTAAGCACTTCAAAAACATCTAAGTTCACCGTTACAAAACGTCCACACACTGCAGAAAACCAACCTCCAGGCTGTGATGCCTCCGACCAGCCCAGAGATCTCCCCAAAATCCCAACACGTTTAGTTTTGCAAAGAATGAGGCAGAGGAGTGGTCCCTTCAGGGCTGTCTCCAGGTCGCCGGCAGGGGCTCCTACATGCTTCATTCTTTTTTTCTTCTTTCTTTTTTCTAGGACTGGGAAAATTTGGCCCTTGAAGTCTGGGGGTTCAGATATCTGCTAGTCGTCGGGCTCGTCGTCATGGAACAAGCCGTACATGCGCACCAGCTCCCCGATGTCATGGGGCAACGAAGCCCAGGGCGCTGAGGAGTCCAGATGGATATTTTGCAGATCGGCGGGCAGCGGGTCTTCGGCAGCCTCGGGGCCATGCGCCTGGGAGCTCTCAGGGCCGTGATCTTCCTGCGAAGGTGCGCTGAGCTCTGAACATGGTGGTGGTGGGGACTCGCCGGGCTGGCAGGGCTGGCCCTTTCGCTGCAGTTTTCTTTGCTTGGCGCGCTGATTTTTAAACCAGGTCTGGGGAGGAAGGGAGGGAACAGGTTACTCCAGGGGCAAGGACCCCAGGGAGACCCCATGGGCCTCAGAAGCTCGGGGCCCTTGTGGCGTGGGCACGCTGGGCTCAAGCCTCTTTCTCAAACGCTGTGCCGGGCCCGGGAGGGAGCCGCTGGCATCAGGTAAAGGGGAGGGGGCCGGGCAGCCTCTGCCCTGCTCCCAAGGGATCCTCCGCTGCAGAACTTAGAACTTTGCGCGCTAGGCTTTGCACCACAAAGGCTCACGTTCTGGGAGCTCGGTCTCTAAGGACACAGTACTGAGAGGTGCGGAGACCCTCGGAGGGGAGGCCTGGTGGGGTCATTCGGCCATGGGGTCGCGCGCAGCCGCCATGGGCCCTGGGGGCAGTGAACCGGCCGATGGAAGACACCTCTCTCTGCCTCGAACTCGTTCAAAGAGATAAATACATCTTAAAAGAAATTCGGTCTCATTGCGTCTCATCCAATACATTGAAAGAAATACAATTTGGAAACGCGCTCCCTGCACACACGTGTTGGCTCAGCCTGCGCGGGCGGCTCTCCGCTGGCTCCCCGCGCTGGGGCTGGGCGGCGCCATCCACCAGGCGCGGTCCTGGCCGCCACCGCCGGCCGGCTCAGACTTGAACTCTTGCGCCCACAACCGCAACCGCAATGCAGCCGCGAGCGCCCTGTCCGCCCGTCCGCCCGGGGGAGTCTTTCTTGTCAAGTGCCCACGCGCAGGAAGTTCGGGACAAGTCCCGGGGCAGCCTCTGCCTGCCAGCCTCGCGGGGACTGCGAAGCGCAGCGCGCGCATTGGCCATTGCCCTGAGCAGCCAGCGCAGCGGTGACCACAGCAAGTGAGTGCGCGGCGCGGAGCAGAGGGCGCGGGGCTCAGGACATACCTTGATCACATACACATCCAGATGAAGCTCGGACGCTAACTCTTGGACTCCAATCTGGGCAGCGGCTGGTTTCTCAAACAGCTTGCAGCATCCCCAGCTGGTCGGGGGTAAAGGCCGTGCGGCTGCGGCGAGAGGACCTGGGCACTGCAGAGGGAACAGCAACACAGGCCTTTGGTTTGCTTTAAGCAGGAATCCATTGGAGTTCCTGATGCAGACATTTGGGGCGTGACCTGGTCCCTGGTTGCTCGGGAGACACCAGCGCTCTCTCTCGGGGTCTCTTCCTCTTTGCCAGGGTCTCGCAAAGGAATTTTGGAAAATGCACCCTGGAAGGCAGAGCCTGATCTCATGGTCATGCATTTTCGACGTGAGCTTGAACTTCACGAGGGGAAGATGTCCTGCTGCCACACACGTCCACACACACACACAGACACACAGAAACACACACATACATACACAAAAACACACACACATCCACCCACACACACACGCATACATACCTAAATGCACATACATGCATACATACACACCCACACACTCACACCCACACCCACACCCACACCCACACCTGCACCCACACCCTGTGAAGGCATGTGCCAAGCTCCCAGTTTTCTCCCAGCTCATGGGAAAGACAGAGAGAGAGACAGAGAGAGAGAAAAACTGCAGAGGGCTTTGGAGGAAGCCCTCAGCCATGGAGGGGATGGAAAGAGATGGAGAAAGAGCCGCAGGCAGAGGAGAAGGAGGCCAGAAGCACATGTGCGTGGTTAGAATGCAGCCACTGGGGCCGGCCCCTGGGAGGCCTTGCAATGCTGGGTTCCTATCCCAGAGTCCCAGTTGGTGTCCCAGCTGCTCCACTTCCCACCCAGCTCCCTACAAATGCACCTGGGAAAGCAGTAGAAGATGGCCCAAGTACTCAGGCCCCCACACCCACATGGGAGACCCAGATGGAGCTCCCGGCTCCTGGCTTTGGATTGCACCAGCCCTTGGCCATTGCAGCTACCCATGCAAATACACATGCAAAGGAAATGTTTTTTCATTTTCAGAAGGCGCCTGGCATTGTGGCAGAGTGGGTAAAACCCACCACTGGCAACACTGGCGTCCCATATGCACACTGGGGCAAGGCCCAGCTGCTCCACTGCCTATGCAGCTCCCCGCTCATGTGCCTAGGGAAGCAGCAGAGGACGGCGCAAGTGATGGGACCCCTGCACCCATGTGGGAGAGCTCATTTTTATTATAAAACTCACATTTGAGGATAGACTTTCTTTCTTTCTTTGTTCTTTTTTGAAAAAAAAAAAAAAGATCGATTCATTTCTTTGAAGGTCAGAGTTACTCCCCAACTGGCCACAATGGCTCGAGCTGTGCCAATGCAAAGGCAGGAGCCAGGAGCTTCTTCCGGGTCTGCCATGCAGGTGCAGGGGCCCAAGGACTTGGGCTGGGTTCTACTGCTTTCCCAGGCCATAGCAGAGGGCTGGATCAGAAAAGGAGCCGCCGGGACTCGAAGCGGTGCCCGGACTCGAAGCGGCGCCCGTATGGGATGCCTGCCCTTCAGGCCGGGGCTTTAAGCCACTGCACCACAGCGCCGGCCCCATCAACTCACTCTTTCAACACACGGTTTTCAAAGAGAAAGATTGTGTCTGTGTCTCCAAACAAGAAATGCACTCTACACTAGGGTTTTCCAAGAAAAGGAAAATAGGAGAAAATACAGAGAGACTAAGAAATGCATGGAAATAGGAGTCAAAAACTGAGCTCATTCTGGGGCAAAAAGAATGTTTTGGAACGCCATGCATAACTTTTTCTTCCTACCTATTTTCCCAGGAACTTTCTGAAGACCCCTCATCTGCATAGGTGGATTCCAAACAGTTTTTGCCCAAGTCAATGTTTTAAAATCCATTTCCATGAACTTTTCTAGTACCCTTGTGTCACATGGACATTTAAAATATCTGAACAGTGTAACTCAGAAGCAAGTGGAAAACACAAGCCAAAGACTGGAAGGTTTTCTGTGCCAGCAACACCAGAGTTTCCGGGAGACCCCACTGGCTGCCGTGCGAACTGTATGACAGTCACGGGCATCCAAAAGGATGGGAGAGACGACGGACACTCGCTCACTGCTGGCGGGAGCCCTGCAGCAAACTGTGCTCCTGTTTGCTCCATTGCCAGAAGCCAGCGATCCCGCCAACGGCCAAGCCGGTGCCGGCATGGCTTGGCCTACCACCAAGCAAGCCCTGCACAGCCAACCTCTCGCCCACCCGCCTCGGCCACTTGCTCACTCGACATCAGGACGCGGACCGGCAGTATTTCCGAAGCTGCTGCTTCTCCAGCGTCTGCGCTTGTCTGCCCCTTGCCGCCCGCCTGCCCGCCGGCCCGCCCGCCCGCCTGGCTAAAGGAGGGCTCCTTTAGAGAAGGAAGCCAACTTGGCATGGTATGAAGTCTTTGATGGACCCTCCCTAAGTCACACCCTAGACCTGATTGACAGATGTGCCGCTTGAAGAGGTGAACCCCAGCCCCTGGCTCCCGGCTCCCCATTGGCACAGCTCTGACCCTTGTGGCCATTTGGGGCGTGAAGCAACGGAAGGCAGACCTTTCTCCCTGTCTCTTCTTCTCACTGTCTGCAGCTCTACCTCTCCAAGAATTCAATAACAACATCCTCAAACAACGATTTATGTTATTTTATGTTACTTTATTTTATTGGAAAGACCAGTGCCCATATGGGCTGTTGGCGCTGCAGGCTGGAGGTTGAACCCGCTGTGCTACAGCGCCGGCCCCAATCAATCCAATCTTTAAAAATGAAAAGACAATCATCATTCTGCAAAAACATCCTAAGAAAGCGAGGAGGTGGTATGTTAATTAGCGTGACTGTGGTGGTCACAAGAAAATCAATCTTTTCAAAAAACACTTTTTGGTACAGATGTGTTGATGGATTGGAAAGGCAGAGTTCCAGCCGCGGCCCTGGCTTGCGCGTTGTCTACGATGGCGCCCCCTGGCGCTCCACGGTGGCGGCGACCCCGGACTCTCTGGTGGCAGCTGGGGGCCAAGGTCGCGGCCAGGTCACCAGGCCCACCTGACTGCCCTCAGGAACCCCATAAATCCTCTTCTTTAAGCACTTCAAAAACATCTAAGTTCACCGTTACAAAACGTCCACACACTGCAGAAAACCAACCTCCAGGCTGTGATGCCTCCGACCAGCCCAGAGATCTCCCCAAAATCCCAACACGTTTAGTTTTGCAAAGAACGAGGCAGAGGAGTGGTCCCTTCAGGGCTGTCTCCAGGTCGCCGGCAGGGGCTCCTACATGCTTCATTCTTTTTTTCTTCTTTCTTTTTTCTAGGACTGGGAAAATTTGGCCCTTGAAGTCTGGGGGTTCAGATATCTGCTAGTCGTCGGGCTCGTCGTCATCGAACAAGCCGTACATGCGCACCAGCTCCCCGATGTCATGGGGCAACGAAGCCCAGGGCGCTGAGGAGTCCAAATGGATATTTTGCAGATCGGCGGGCAGCGGGTCTTCGGCAGCCTCGGGGCCATGCGCCTGGGAGCTCTCAGGGCCGTGATCTTCCTGCGAAGGTGCGCTGAGCTCTGAACCTGGTGGTGGTGGGGACTCGCCGGGCTGGCGGGGCTGGCCCTTTCGCTGCAGTTTTCTTTGCTGGGCGCGCTGATTTTTAAACCAGGTCTGGGGAGGAAGGGAGGGAACAGGTTACTCCAGGGGCAAGGACCCCAGGGAGACCCCATGGGCCTCAGAAGCTCGGGGCCCTTGTGGCGTGGGCACGCTGGGCTCAAGCCTCTTTCTCAAACGCTGTGCCGGGCCCGGGAGGGAGCCACAGGCATCAGGTCAAGGGGAGGGGGCCGGGCAACCTCTGCCCTGCTCCCAAGCGATCCTCCACAGCAGAACTTAGAACTTTGCGCGCTAGGTTTTGCACCACAAAGGCTCACGTTCTGGGAGCTCGGTCTCTCAGGACACAGTACTGAGAGGTGCGGAGACCCTCGGAGGGGAGGCCTGGTGGGGTCATTCGGCCATGGGGTCTAAGCCGCCTCAAACTCTTTCAAATAAATAATAAATGAATCTTAAAAAAGAAATTCTGTCTCATTGCCTCTCACACAATACATTTAAAGAAATACACTTTGGAAACGCGCTCCCCGCACACACGTGTTCGCTCCGCCTGGCCTGCGCGGGCGGCCCTTGGCTGGCTCCCCGCGCTGGGGCTGGGCGGAGCCATCCACCAGGCATAGTCCTGGCCACCTGCTCACACTTGAACTCTTCTGCCCCAAGGCAGCCGTGAGCGCCAGGGGCAGTCTATCTTGTCAAGGGCCCACCCGCAGGGACTTCGGGACCAGACCCGCGCCAGCCTCTGCCTGCCAGCTTCGCAGGGACTGTGAAGCGCGCGCATTGGCGACTGCCCTGAGCGGCCAGCACAACGGTGACCGCAAGCGAGTGAGTGCGTGGCACGGAGGGCGCAGGGCTCGGGACATACCTTGATCACGCACTCATCCAAACATAGCTTCGCTGCTAACTCTTGTATCTTCTCCCAGTCAGGACAGGGGGTCTTTTCTAAAACAGCTTTCAACATCCCCAACTGGTTGGGGGTAAAGGCCGTGCGGCTGCGGCGGCGAGCACACCTGGGCGCTGCAGAGGGAACAGGAACAAAGGGCTTTGGCTTGCTTTCAGAAACAATCCATTGGCCATCCTGATGCCGGCTTTGGCTCCAGCAGCCACTGCATGCATTTTGGGAGCGAGCCGGTAGACAGCAGCGCTCTCGGGGTCTCTCCTCTTTGCCTGGGTCTCCCAAAGGAATTTTGGAAAATGTACCCTGGAAGGCAGAGCCTGATCTCATGGTCATGCATTTTCGCCGTGAGCTTGAGCTTCACGAGGGGAAGATGTCCTGCTGCCACACACACACACACACACACACACATACATACATAAATACAAACCCACACACACAGTAAGACACAGACACAGAAAGTCACACACACATACATACTCATACATACACACCCACACACCCACGACATACATACATACATACACACACATACATAAGAACCCACACACTAACACAAAGACAGACACAGACACACACAGAAAGATACACACATGTACATACACACATATGCAAACATATATACAAACCCACACACAAACACAAACAAGACACACACAGACAAACACACACGTACATACACATACATACATTCATACACACCCACACCCACACACTGTGAAGGCAAGTGCCAAGCTCGCAGTTTTCTACCAGCTCATGAGAAAGACAGAGAGAGAGACAGAGAGAGAGAAAACTGCATAGGGCTTTGGAGGAAGCCCTCAGCCATGGAGGGGATGGAAAGAGATGGAGAAAGAGCCGCAGGCAGAGGAGAAGGAGGCCAGAAGCACATGTGCGTGGTTAGAGTGCAGCCACTGGGGCCGGCCCCTGGGAGGCCTTGCAATGCTGGGTTCCTATCCCAGAGTCCCAGTTGGAGTCGCGGCTGCTCCACTCCCCACCCAGCTCCCTAGAAATGCACCTGGGAAAGCAGTAGAAGATGGCCCAAGTACTCAGGCCCCCACACCCACATGGAAGACCCAGATGGAGCTCCCGGCTCCTGGCTTTGGATTGCACCAGCCCTTGGCCATTGCAGCTACCCAAGCAAATACACATACAAAGTAAAAGTTTTTTTCATTTTGAGAAGGCGCCTGGCATTGTGGCAGAGTGGGTAAAACCCACCACTGGCAACACTGGTGTCCCATATGGACATTGGGGCAAGGCCCAGCTGCTCCACTGCCTATGCAGCTCCCTGCTCATGTGCCTAGCAAAGCAGCAGACAACAGCCAAAAGATAGGACCCCTGCACCCATGTGGGAGAGCTTATTTTTATTATAAAACTTGCATTCAAGGATATACTTTCTTTTTTTTTTTTTAAAAAAAAGGTCTATTCATTTATTTGATGGTCAGAGTTACACAGAGAAAGAAGGAGAGGCACAGAGAGAGAGAGAGAGTGTTCCATCCACTGGTTTACTCCCCAACTGACCACAATGACATGAGCTGTGCCAATCCAAAGGCAGGAGCCAGGAGCTTCTTCCTGGTCTCCCATGCGGGTGCAGGGGCCCATCTTTTCCTGCTTTCCCAGGCCATGCCAGAGAGCGGGATCAGAAGAGGAGCAGCCTGGACTTGAACCTAGCCCATATGGGATGCCTGCACTTCCAGCCAGGGCTTTAACCCACTGCACCACAGCGCCGGCCCCATCAACGAACACTTTAAACAAAACTTTTTAAAAGAGAAAGATTGTATCTGTGTCTCCAGACAAGAGATGCACTCTACACTAGGTTGTTCCAATGCAAAGGAAAACATGAGAAAATACAGAGAGACTAAGAAATGCATGGATAAAATGAGTCAAAAATGGGTTCATTCTGGTGCAAAAAACAATTTTTTGAAAGCCATGCATAACTCGTTCTTTTCTTTTTATATTTAAACAGGCAGAGTTCGACAGAAACAGAGAGAAAGGTCTTCCTACCGTTGGTTCACCCATGCCCCTCAAATGGCCGCTATGGCCAGTGCGCTGTATTGATCTGAAGCCAGGAGCCAGGTGCTTCCTCCTGGTCTCCCATGGGGTGCAGGGCCCAAGCACCTGGGCCATCTTCCACTGCCTTCCCGGGCCACAGCAGAGAGCTGGACTGGAATAGGGGCAACCGGGACTAGGTGCTGGTAAGACTTGGACTATTACCAAGCCCTGCATTGCCGCCTTGGTTTCCCCACAGCCAACCTCTCGCCCACCTGCCTCGGCCATTTGCTCACTTGACATCAGGATGGGGACCGGCAGTATTTCCGAAGCTGCTTCTTCTCCAGCATCTGCGATTGCTCTGCCTGTTGCTGCCGGTTGCTTCCTTTATAAGCCAACTTGGGATGGTATTAAGTCTTTGATGGACCCTCCCTAAGTCACACCCTAGACCTATTTACATATATGGCACTTGAAGAGGTTAGCAGGTAGATGGAATGAAAAGATGCCAATTTAAAATGGTAACTTTAACACTATATCAGCCCCCTCAAGTTCAAGACACTTTTAGGAGCAATGAAACCACCAGTTGGCCCATCTCTAAAGAACCGGGCACCCTGGGAACTTCACCCTGGCGATGCAGGCTTTCTGACATTCTTCTCTGAGCACAGATATGTGCCCTTCTCTTAGATGCAGAAACAAAGAGAAGTCAGCAGGAGCCAGATCAGGACAGCTGCTGACTTCCTATCAGAACTTTCCAAGTTGGCCTGTGTGGGGAGAGGAAGGCTCAGGGGTGCTGCGCGGAGGACAGGGCTGCTGGCGGGACTTCCCGGGCTTGCTCTGTTCGCTTCCACTGCTTTCTCAGAATAAGCAGATGTTATTCACTGGCTTGCCAACAAGTCAACAGGCAAACTGCCTTGGGCATCCCAAAGAAAACCCGACGCACTCTGGGAGTGCCTGGACCACCTCCACCCCTTGGTAGCTGCCCATTGCTCTGTCCATGGAATCCTATCAGCATAACCATGTTTAATCTCCTACTAATTCTTCAGACTCCAAGTGGGGGTACCGCCCTGGCCAGGCAGCGGTGCCCTGGGGCCACGTTTGGACACCAGACCACTGCCCCATGCAGAGCCATGACGCCCCTGGAAGCCTGCCGATGGCCACAGCCCAGCATCTCCCTCCCCGGGCAGGGGAATTTCAGGGTGTGGAACCTAAAAGTAGATCCATAACAGCACATGGGAGGCCTCCTTTAGCAGGTGGACAAGGGCATTGACAATGGGGATCAGAATATGGTTGCTATAAGAAAACAAAAACAAGCCGGCGCCACGGCTCACTAGGAAAATCCTCTGCCTAGCGGCACCGGCACACCAGGTTCTAGACCCGGTCGGGGCGCCGGATTCTGTCCCGGTTGCCCCTCTTCCAGGCCAGCCCTCTGCTGTGGCCAGGGAGTGCAGTGGAGGATGGCCCAGGTGCTTGGGCCCAGCAACCCATGGGAGACCAGGAAAAGCACCTGGCTCCTGGCTCCTGCCATCGAATCAGCGCAGCGCGCCGGCCGCGGCAGCCATTGGAGGGTGAACCAATGGCAAAGGAAGACCTTTCTCTCTGTCTCTCTCTCTCACTGTCCACTTTGCCTGTCAAAACCAAAAAGAAAAAAAAAACAACCAAAAAACAAAAAACAAAAACACTGAGGGACCTGCGCTGTGGTGCAGTAGGTCAATCCTACACCTGTGGTGGCAGCATCCCATATGGGCACTGGTTCTAGTCCTGGCTGCTCCTCTTCCCATCCAGCTTACTGCTATGGCCTGGGAAAGCAGTGGAAGATGGCCCAAGAGATGGGCCCTGCACCACAAGAGGCTCCTGGTTCCTGACTTCAGATCAGCCCAGTTCTGACCATTGTGGCCACCGTGGAAAAGAAGCAGCGGATCGAAGACCTTTCTGTCTCTCCTTCTCACTGTGTGTAACTCTACCTCTCAAATCAATAAATAAAATCTTTAAAAAAAAAAAAAAACCCTGATCTGGGGCCTGTGTTGTGACACAATGGGTAAATCAGCCACCTGTGATTAAAGCATCCCATATGGGCGCCGGTTCAAGTCTCCACTGCTCCACTTCAGATCCAGCTCCCTGCTAATGGCCCAAGTGCTTGGACCCCTGCACTCAAGCTCCTGGCTCCTGGCTTGGGCCTGGGCTAGCCCTGGCTGGGCTGTCCACTGCAGGCTTCGTCTTTCACATCGTCTTGTCCCCTCTGAAAACAAAGTGTGCATGTGTGCTCTGCTGATATTGCTTTCTGTTTACAACATATTTTATTATAGGCCACCATCTGTGTCACCAGCATCCTGTATGAACATAAGTTCAAGTCTCAGCTGCTCCAGTACTGATCCAGCTGCCCACTAATGCACCTGGGAAAGCAGCAGAAGATGGCCCAAGAGTTGGGCCCCAGCACCCATGGAGGAGACCCTGATGGAGCTCCAGGCTCCTGGCTTCAGTCTGGCCCAGCTCTGCTGTGGTGGCCATTTGGGGAGTAAACCAGCAGATGGAAGATTCTCCCTCTCTGTCCCTCGCACCCTTCTCTAACTTTGCCTTTCAAATAAATATTTTCTAAAATTGTATGAATGTTGTTAATTTTAAATTTACAATGTAAACATTGTGAGGAGTTTCCATATACCCCAGCTGGCTGCCCCATTAATATCTCCTATTGGTGTGTCTGTCACACATGAGCCACACCCAGCTGCCCCAGTTTTTTAATCCAAACTCCTTTCACCCCTCCAGCCCTCCCACTCTAGTCATCCGTATCTGTGTTCAGATTCTTAGTCTCGCTCCCACACACAGAGGAGGACAGGTGGGACCTGTCTTTCTACACTGCTGGTCTCTGAGGAATGGTCTCCACAACCTTTCCCCACAGCGTCAATGCTCTTCTCTTCTGCCACCCATGCTTCACCAGAAAATTCTTCCCAGCATTCACGTGGCTCTCACAGGGGCTCTCTTCAAGCCGGAGTCGAATCCTTCTTGGGGCCCCAATCCAGATCCTGTTCAGAAAGCAAAGGTGGGGCTCTGTGCGTGCATGGCTCCTATCCATCCTGGAGCTCAGCCAGAGTTCTCGGGGAGCAGTCTGGGGAATGCTGGGTGATGCTGCTCCCCACCCACACCTCCCAGTGCAACAGCAACTGATGCACATCAAAATCTCTCTCTCTTTTTTTTAAGCTTTGTTTATTTATTTGAAAGGTAGAGCTACAGATTAGCAGAGAGAGAGAGAGAGAGAGAGAGAGAGAGAGAGAAAGTCTTCCATCCACTGGTTCACTCCCCTGTGGGCAGCAAAGGCCAGAGCTGTGCCGATCCGAAGCCAGGAGCCAGGAGATTCCTCCAGGTCTCCCACGCGGTTGCAGGAGCCCAAGGGCGTCATGTGCATTCCAGCACACTTCACTTCAGTTGTGACACTGACTGGCATGAAGGTCATCAGCATGCGGTGTGAGAACAGCAGTCTCCACTTGGCCACGGGGACAGCACCAATGCCACCAATCTGGTAGACATCCTGTAGGGGAGATGCTAAGTAGTCAGATGTCTAGTTGGTGGGAGGAGGCAATCTAGGGCTCCCAGCAGTGTGAATCACTGGCATTGCCATCATGCACCCACGTGGGAGACCTGGAAGAAGCTTCTGGCTCCTGGCTTCAAATTGGCACAGCTCTAGCTGTTGCAGCCATATGGAGAGTGAACCAGCAGATGGAAGACCTCTCCTCTCTCTCTCTCTCTGCTCTGCCTCTCTGTAACTCTGCCTTTGAAATAAATAAATGAACCTTTAAAAAAATACAAATTCCAAGAGGTCCATTTCATTTATCTCCATTAAGTTTCTTTGTGCTCTGTACATTAGCTACCACAAATCAGTGAAAGAATATGGTTGGGGGAGGGAATCTGACTTATTTCATTACGCACAAGCACTTGGAAATACACGGATGGAGTCACCACATTCAATGCCCCAGGCAGCTGCTGAATCCTGGCACCAGATGCATCTGTCTTATGTGTCTGAAGGAACAGTTCACATCCCGGACTACTGCTGCTCTCTGTACTATTCAGAACCTCTAGCATTTTTGGCCTAAGACTCAATTCCAGAAACTCCAAAACCAATGAAGGAAACCCATCTTTAACGTTCTGCTCTGGGGCTGGCCTCATGGCAGAGAGCTAAGCCACCGCTTCAGATGCCAGCATCACATATTGGAGCACCAGCTAGAGTCCCAGCTGCTCTGCTTCTGGTCCAGCTCCCTGCTCATACACCTGGGAAAGCAGCAGCAATGGCCCAGGTACTTGGGCCCCTGCCACCCCGCCTTGCCCAGCCCCAGCCTTTGAGATCATTTGGGGAAGGAACCAGCAGATGGAAGATTTCTCTCTCTCTCTTCCAAATAAATAGTCGTTTTTAAAAAGTAAACTAAAATTCTGTTGCTTGGGTGTATGTTTGGCACAGTGATTAAGACGCCGCTTGAGGGCCCAAGGATTTGGCATAGTGGATAAAGCCGCCACCTGCAGTGCTGGCATCCCATATGGGCGCTGGTTCCAGTCCCAGTTGCTCCACTTCTGATCCAACTCTGTTGCGGCCAACTGGAGAGTGACCCAGTGGATAGAAGACTTCTCTCTCTCTCTCTCTCTCTCTCTCTCTCTCTCTCTGTAGCTCATTCAAATAGGTGCATACATCCTTTTCTCCCTGGTGAAAGGAGCCCCAGCTCTGTGTGTGATTCCAGCGCCTGGGGGGTTGTGCAGATTGTGCCTCTGTGACCCAGGCCCTGGCAACCCAGCAGCGGTGGAGAATTTCCCACAGGACCACTGAAGATCAAAATTTAGGTTGACTTGGCACAGAGACCCTGGGCCACGGCTTCTACAGCAGAGCTGCAGAGAACTCGGAATCAATGAACAGATGCAACCCAGGACAGCCACAGAGGCCTGGGCCACCCCCTCTTGGAGCTCCAGTGGGAGACAAAAAACTGGTGGAGTAGGTTCCAAAAGTGCTGGGCTCCATGTAGAGCCCCAGGGACTCACCATTCGGGGAGTGACCCACCAGATGGAAGAGCTGTGTCCTCTGTCTCTCCCTTTCTGGAACTACCTTCCAAAGAAATCAATCTGCTAACAGAGAGGAAAGAACTGGCCCACGGCAGTGTTGGGAGAACAGACTGGAAAATCCTTCCAGGGAGAGACCTGGGCTTTGGGCTTTAGCTCGCTCCTTCTTGGGTATCTGGACTCTGAAGCCCTTGCGCAGTGGGCGGCAGTGCCAGGAAGCGGCTGCTCAGGGCAGCGTGCAGGGACTGGCAGGAGCGCTTGGTCCCTTGAGCTCCCAGAGCTGGGAAGCCAAGGTGCCAAGCCAGAGCACTGGGGCCGGGGCGCGCTCTCTGGAGTGGGGCGGGGGCCATGGTGAGGTCCCTGCCCGGTTGAGGGCATAGCGCCCACGCTGCCTCGGCGCCTACCCTGCCGCCTCCTTGGGGATGACTCGGTTGCCCACAGCATAGGGGTCTCCCAGTGGGAGCTGGGGCAAGTGTAGAGGCTCACTCAGTGCTTCTGTGGCTGAGGGAGCCAGGACCCCTGCCCCACCTCAGGACCCCAGGGTTGTCAGTCCGCTGTGGACTGACTGCATGGAGGTGAAGCCGGAGGCAGGGCTGCACACAAATGAAGGAGTAAGGATGGACGACGCAGGCGGGAGGATGAGGGGTCCGGCTTTATTTCTTTATCTGATGGGGGAGACAGAGTGGTATATTTAGGGTATTTTTTGTTTCTTTTTTCTTTTTTCTTCTTCTTTTTTTTTTGGCAGGCTCCATCCACTTTATTTTTCTTGTGTAAAAACCTCTGTTGTGGCCACAGCTGGAGCCTGGGTCCTCTGCATGGCACCCTCATGGGAGTCTTCATGAGATGGTTGGTGAACTCCTGAGAGGGAGACTTGGTGAGCACGGTCTCTTTCCAGAGGTCAGGGGTCAGGTAGTTGTAGGTCTTGGAGATGGCATTGAAGGTGGCCCTGGCAAAGTTGCCGTGGATGGCAGTGCACCCGGGCTGAGGTGTAGCAGTTGTCAGTGCCAGCCATCAGCATCAGCTTCTTGGGGACAGGAGTGGGGACGATCCCGGTGCCCCTGGTAGGGGCATACAGTGCCCCAGTACAAAGCCACAGCAGCCGATCACCTTGCACGGCACGTTGTGTGGCTTGCCAATCTTGTTCCCACAGTAACCTCTACTCACGGGCACGATGGACAGCTTGGCTAGGATGATGGCCCCTCATATGGCAGGGGCACCTCCTTGGAGCACTTCATGCCCAGGCTGATGTGGCCGTTGTAGCCCCAATGGCAATAGACCCCTTGAACCGGGTCCACTGGCCAGCCCGCGTCTGCTTCTGCACCAGTCATATCTCACTTTGTTAATCCTCTGCCTGGGCGCCAGCATCCCATATGGGCTCTGGGTTCTAGTCCTGGTTGCTCCTCTAACAGTTCAGCTCTCTGCTGTGGCCAGGGAAGCCAGTGATTGATGGCCCAAGTGCTTGGGCCCCTGCACCACATGAGAGACTGGGAGTAAACACCTGGCTCCTGGCTTCGGATCGGTGCAACTTGGGGGGTGAACCAGAGGAAGGAAGACCTTTCTCTCTGTCTCTTTTCTCACTGTCTATAAATTTACCTGTCAAATAAACTTAAAAAAATATAAAACCCAGAAGAGGGCATTGACTCAGTCATTCAGTGTCTCAGCCCATTTCTTTTGAGTTCGTACTTTCTGCATCACCTGAGGCTCAGAATGAAACACCTGCCAATTTCAACCCCTCTTTGGTTCCTGTGCCTTCTTGGAGCTGTCCTGGGTAGGGTGCATCCTGGGGTGGGGCAGATGTCTCTGATTATCTGGCCTTGTCCTTAATTCATGTTGATTTCAAGAAGATATGGCAATACCGGCATTCATTCCCTAAGGTACAAAAACAGAATTTATCATCAACAGACCCTTACTACAAGGAAAACCCAGGGTTGGGGCGGTGCTGTGGCCCAGTGGGTCAAGCTGCCACCTGTGACTCTGGCATCCCATAAGAGCATCCATTTTCAAGTCCTGGCTGCTCCACTTCCAACCCAACTTCCTGCTAATGCACCTGGATAGGTAGTAGAAGATAGCTCAACTGTTTGGACAGCTGCTTGGGCTCTTGACTTCAGCCTGGCCAGCCCCGCCTGTGGCAGCCATCTGGGGACATCAACCAGCAGATGGAAGATCTCTCTCTGTCTCTCCCCACATCTACCCCTGTAACTCTGCATTTCAAATAAATAAGTCTTTGGGGACAAAAAATGAAAGCTTAGGGGGCTGGCATTGTGCAGTGGGTTGAGCTGTTGCCTGCCATGCTGGCATCCCACATCAGAGCACCAGTTCATGTCTTGGCTGTTCTGCTTCTAATACAGCATCCTACTCATTCACCTGGGTAAACAGCGGAGGATGGCCCAAGTACCTAGATCCCTGCATCCCTCATGGGAGACACGGTTGGAGTTCTAGGCTCCTGGCTTTGGCCCGGTGCAGCCCTGACTCTTGTGGGAATCTGGGGAGTGAACCAGTGGATGGAAGATCTCTTCTCTCTCTGTTTCTCCCTCTCTGTCACTCTGCCTTTCAAATAAATGAATAAATCATTTAAAAACATAAGCTTATTAAATGCTTCACATGTGAGAAAAATGATGCCAGATGAAAACCTAAATTTATAAAAATGAACACTGAACACTGAAAATGGGTAGCATGTTGATAAATATAAAAGACTGCTTACCTTTAATTGCCTTAAATGATCATTTTTAAAGCAAAAATTGTAACAATAGGTTGTATTGTTTATAATGTGGGTAGAAGTAAAATTATGAAATTGCAGAAGCATAAGAGGGTGAATGGAAACCTGTTGTTGTGGGGTTACTATATTATAGGTGAAGAAGTCCAGTATCACTGGATGGCAGTGTGTGATAAAGAGAAGATGTCTATTGTAAACTCTAGACCAACAACAAACACATGAGATAGAGCTTATGTGTAGGTACAACAGGACTTGTCTCCCAAAACTCAGGGAGTTGTTTAAGCTCAAATGTCTTAATGTTGATGTTTGGTGGATTAATGGTGGAGATTTGGTATAATGAGGGCATGTGAGAGATGGGGCCACTGGTACGTTTTTGCATCTTTGAGGGTGTTCCCTCAGGGGGTAGTTCACATGAGAGGTTTGGTTATTTGAGTAGTAGTTGGGTCTAGGTTTTCTCTCTTCCTCCTGGCTCAAGATCTGATTACTCCCCTGTACCTGCCATGAGCGGCTTCCACAGACACCAGACTGTGGGGCTGCCTGACCCTGAAGTGTAGCCTCCAAGCTGGAGGCTAAAATAAGCCTTGGATTTCCCAAAGCTCTTTCAGATATTTTAGTTAAAGTCATGAAAATCTGTGAGATCCTGAACAATGTTTAATCCAGAAGAAGGAAAAATGATGATGGAGGAAGAAAAATAGCAAACTTGTGGACTTATACTCTATGATACTTATAACACATTTTTCATTATCAGCTTTTCATGGCCCACTATGGCCCTTAGCATACAGTCCAAACTCTACTGAGTGATGCTTTAGGTGCATTTTCATCTGGATACAATCTGTGTCAATGTTGCTCACACTTCTCCCAGAGCCCCATGTTCTCTACCATACACACACACCTGTGTGGTCAGCCACACACCTGTGGTCACACTTCCCTGTAGAGACCTCTCATATGCTGTACTCAGTCCATAAGTTACCTCGCACCAAACTAACCATCCTCAGAGCTATCGGGTATTAGGGGACATGAGTACAAAGTACATTTCTGTCTGACTTAGTATTTTCCCTCGATGAGTGAATGTGTTGATTTTACTCAGAAATTTTGCAGACAGAAAGCCAGCATAACAAAAAATATAAAATATATCAACCCTGTGTTTCCAAAAGAAAGTAATTAATTCCATTAGATACTTCAATAAAGACTAAGCAGATGACTATATAGGATAATGATGAAACTTCAGTTTTCTGTGGTCTTTAGCTTTGATACCAAGAGACTCTGATTGGCAGCTGTCCGACATCTTCCAACAAGATGCCCCAGGCCCTGCTGCCCTTTCTGTAGGTGTTGCTCAGGCCAGAAGAATAAAGACTCCACACACAAATCTCAAGTAATCCATGGCTTTTGTCCAGAAACACCAAAATGAGATTCCATCTGTCCTGAACTACAATGCAAAGTCCCTGAGCAGGGTGAAGAACAAAAAATGTCCAAGCCCCTGAGCTGCTGGCCTTCTGTTTGGCATTGAGGCCCAGGCCACCACTGGTCAGCACCATGGCCAGCGCCACACACACAGCATCAGCACTGTGGACAGCTCAGAGGTTGGCAGGAGCTGCAACACTGAGATAAAAACTGCATAAGCCCAGGCCAGACAAGGAATCCAAAGTTGCCATGGAAGGAAGGATTTGGTGATTTCCTTGTGGACAATTTAAATGATCTAGGATGACATTTGGGACAATGAGCCACTGTTCTTTGTATGTGGGACCAACTGGGCCCAAGGTATGAGGCACTTGAATAAGCCTGGTAGTACAGGGAGCTTCCCAGGGGAGTGAAATGTATTTGTGTAATGGGCATGAGCATTAGCTTCAGTGGAAGATACCTTCAGAAGGAGCACTTTCCATATCTTTGTTGAGAATAAGGCACAAAACTAGCCAAGCTTCAGAGAAAATGGAAGCATAAGGGTATGTATTCAGAGGCTGAGAGAAAGACCAAGATTCCCAGGGAAAGAGGGAAACTGAAATGAGAGAGCCCTGTGTGCACTACAGCCCATTTGCCCTGCCCAAGCCCCACTCCCATCATCCACCAGTGCCATGACAACTCGAAAACGCCCAAAAATGGCCTACAAGTGGAAGCTCCTCAAACCCTTCCCAAGCCTCACCCTACTTGAATGTTCACTTAAGCCACAGACAGTGGCCCCTGTGCTTCCAGGACTAGGAAAGGACAGCCCCAAACCCTGCTAGCAGCAGCATTCTCTCCCTGGAGGTTAAACTGCTCCCGCCTGTGCGCTTTCCCTCTGTCTTGAAGTAGTTTGCTTCTCTGCTCACCTTTATCCACATGTCTTCCTTGATTCTCCCTCACCTGGAGGCAGGAAGCTGGCCCAAGCCTAGCCAGGGCTCACACTCCCATAACAGGGGGGTCTTGGTAACGACTGGGGACTGCACTGGCAAGACACGGTAGCACTTGTGCCGATTTCTGTTTGGAATGGTGAAAATATCCTCAGCACTGGGAATGCACCTTTTCCAAGGATGAGAAAACACCAGCATGACTGCAATGCCAGTGATTCACACTGCTGGGAGCCCTGGCTCGCCTCCTCCCACCAACTGGACATCTGACAACTTAGCATCTGCCCTACAGGATGTCTACCAGATTGGCGGCATTGGTGCTGTCCCTGTGGCCCAGTGGAGACTGCTGTTCTCACACCGCATGCTGGTGACCTTTTCACCAGTCAACCTCATAACTGAAGTGAAGCCTGCTGCAATGCACATGAAGTCCTTGGGCCCCTGCACCCACGTGGGAGACCTGGAGGAAGCTCTCTCTCTCTCTCTGTCTCATCCTCTGTAGCCCTGCCTTTCAAATGAATAAATAAATCTTAAAAAAAGTGATCGAGAGAGAGAGAAAGATTATGAAGTCTAGCTGCTGCTGTCTGCATTGGGTGGGTGTGAGTGTGGAGCAGCTTTGCCGCACATTCCCCAAGATCCCCTCAAGGCCTCCGGCTGAGCTCCAGGATGATGGGAGCCACCCAACCGCAGAGCCCCACCTTCACCTTCTGAACCAAATCTGGTTTGGGGCACTAAGAAGGATCCGACACCAGCTTATTCCTTAAAACTAGCAACCAACTACTTTTAATATCCCATTACTTGAGGAAACATCTTTTGCAGGTTTAACCTCAGAATAAATATATTTTTCCATTTATCTCTTGGTTAAGTTACAAATTGCAGTTTTAACATTTATGGTAATAGGCAGTAGCAAACTTTGTGTGTGTATATATATTGTGTGTTTTCTTTTATTTTTAATTGACATATAATAATTATATATATATTTATAGGGTACAGTGTGATGTGTTGATACATATATACATAGAGTATTGATCAAGTCAGAGTAATTAGCATATCCCTCACCTCAAAACCATTTCTGTTTTGTGAAACATTCAAAATTTTCTTGTAGCTCATTTGAATTGTACAGTATATCATCATTGACATCATCATCACAGTGCTGTAAATACAACTCCAGACTTATTGCTTCCATCTAATTGCAACTTTGCACTTCTTAAGCAACCTCTTTCTATGAACCTCTTCCTTTCGCCCCCATCCCCAGCCTCTGGTGACTCCCTCTCTGTTTAAGATTGTATTCCAGATTCTATGCATGAGTGAGATTTTGTGTTACTTATCTTCCTGTGCCTGGTTTGCTTTGCTTAACATAATGTTCCCCAGATTCTCCATATTTTCATAAATGAGAGGATCTCACTTTTTTTTAAAGCCAAATAGTATTCTATTATGGGAACATACCATATTTTCTTTATTCATTCATTTGTTGATAGACAACTAGGTTGATTTGATATCTTGGGTTAGTTAGGAATCCTATGATAATATAAATTATTGAAGTTAATTATTAGTTCAAGTAGATAAACCTTCAAAGGGCAAAGAGTTCTTCTGAGTTAGGTAGGTCAATTAACCCTGATTCTTCAGTTACAGTTTCATTTTTCTGCAAATGTCTAAATCTAAAAAGAAGTTTTATCTCTTATGTTCTCTCTTTTTAAAAAGATTATTCTATCTATTTCTGTGAAAGGTAGAGAGAGATATGAGATAAAAACTGTGTTGTGCATTATGGGATACAGTTTTATTGGCATATGTTTACTTATGAATGTTTTTCATTCAACAAGTAACTGTTGAGTACCTACTGAGTGCCAGTACTGGGTTTGCTGATCAGTGAAACTACATTTGTGGAGGCAGAATGCGGACAGGCAGTTAAAAAAGTGAAGTGACTTTAGATAAGGACAATAAGAAGAAAATAAAACAAGATTGTATAGTGGGAATGGGAGTAGAAGAGGTAGGTATGATGTAGAGTAGATGTTTCATTAGGGAGATCTGGTAACATCCACTGGACACAGCCCTTTAGGTAGTCAACGAAAAGTCTAGGAAGCTGTTAAAGATTTTAATTCCCAGATCATATTCCTTATAAAAACTTTTCATGTATGATGATTGGAACTAAGCATTATCTGAATTTATTATAGAATTTGGAATAAATTCTGTGAGATTTTTAGTTACCTAAAAATAGTAACTTTGGAAGTATGCCTTTTGTATTTTGAAACTCAGAGTGATATTTTTATCTTGCAAAATGAAGGGAAAATTGTATTTTTGTCATGTATCAGGCACTTAGAAATGTTTGCATGGTATTGCTAATGTTAACAAGTATAGTTCTGAATAAAAAAAGGTAAAATGAGTTAGTTTATAACTGATTGCCCCCACCCACCCCTTTTTAAAGAAACTGATCACCCATGAGAAGTTTGAAAGTGCATGTGAAGAACTCAGTAATGCAATACTTCGGGAACAACAGGCACAAATGCTATTGAAGGAACAGGCACAACAATTACAGGAGTTGAATTATAGACTGGAACTGCACTCCAGTGAGGAAGCTGACAACAAGCAAACTCTTGGAGAAGCTGTTAAGGTAGGAGAACACCTCTTGTGTAATGGCTTGTTTCTTCTATTTTGTGTGACTCTGAGAAATTCATGCATGTCTACTAACCCAGGAGTAGACTCCAAGATGTGAAATTTAATTCTATGGGAGCTTATTTAGGTGGAATGAAACATGGCTCTGAACCTAACTTACAAGAGTGAGTTCTCATGTATTGCATATCTCAAAGTAGGCTTTCCTCATTGGTTGAGAACAAAGTGGAGATCTTTCCAGTCATAATTTGTTTTTGTTTTCTCTTTTTTGCTTCATCTCTGTAGTTCTTTTCCTTTTCTTGTTTTGTACTGTTTAGACTTTGGAAAACTCCATGTATCTTCTGGGTTCTGGAAGGTTTTGTGTCTGGTTCTGTCATTCTTATGTAAGTGCGTGTTTAGAGGGAAGGGAGGTTTGGGTAGGAAGTGTTGTGTTCTATCTGTTACATATTCCTGACAGTGGTATTTGGAAGGGAAAAGAGAAGTTAGTCTAAGAGCAACACTGCCTCTTGAATTGCTCTCTGGTTTCCTGTCTTGGGATGCAGTGACTCATCCCATGCATTGCCATTCACCATGATGTCCTTATAAGAACTGGCCAATGTTGGTGCCACGCCCTTCAATTTTCAGAATTGTGAGACAAGAAACCTCTTTTCCCTATAAAGTTACCCAACATCAAATGTTTTGTTAGAGTAGTGAAAAATGAACTAATATAAGACTAATGTAGCTAAATCTTTATATAAATACCTGAGATTTTTTCATTAGGATAAATTCCCACAAGAGGAATTATTAGGTTAAAAGCCTGCTGGTGCTGTGGCTCACTAGGCTAATC
Source organism: Oryctolagus cuniculus (assembly GCF_964237555.1). Lineage (NCBI taxonomy): Eukaryota > Metazoa > Chordata > Mammalia > Lagomorpha > Leporidae > Oryctolagus > Oryctolagus cuniculus. Next base: position 14,821,278 of record NC_091449.1, on the reverse strand, counting down.
CTCCACCTAGTGGTGCCGGCACCTCAGGTTCTAATCCTGGTCGGGACACCGGATTCTGTCCCAGTCGCTCCTCTTCCTGTCCAGCTCTCTGCTGTGGCCTGGGAGGGCAGTGGAGGATGGCCCAAGTCCTTGGGCCATGCACCCACATGGGAGACCAGGAGAAGCACCTGGCTCCTGGCTTCAGATCAGCACAGTGCACAGGCTGCAGCGGCCATTGGTGGGTGAACCAACGTAAAGGAAGACCTTTCTCTCTGTCTGTCTCTCCCTCTGTCCACTCTGGCTGTCCAAAAAAAAAAAAGAAACTTTTAAAAAGCCAAATATGTTTTTCATGTGCATGTATCATTTGTTCTTGAGCAAATTTTTACCAATTACATTATCTCCTAACATATATGATCATTTCACTTTTTGTCTAATCTGGTTATTCCTATTTTAAATTTTTTCCAATTTGATAGATATATCATTGTTACTGTAATTTGTGTTTCTCTGTTAAGCAAATTGAACATGTTTATAAACATATTGGTCAGTAAACAACATTTTTATGCTTTATCCTCTAATAAATAATGCAATTAATCCTGTTTTGTAAAAGCATCATAACTGTGTCACATTGGAGACTTTTTTCTGTAATAGTATGTAATTTGTGTTGAGATACAGTATCTTCCATTAGATAAACAGCTGTTCATATTAATTTCTTTAATGTGCTGGTAGCTTAAATATTATTGTCAAAAGCAGAGAATTGTTTAATTACTATCTCTTGATTAGAACTGGCAGGTGGTAATGTGAAAATGTTGTCTGTGGGAGTCAGCATAGTTATGTAGAAAAAGCACTGGCCTTGGAATAAGTATTCCTGAATGTAAATCCCAGTTCTTGGACAAATTACTCTACATTTCTGGGCCTCAATATCCTGCAAAAATAAGGATAATGAGGATTTCTATGAGAATGAATTCAGATACAATTTAAAAAGCAGGTATATGCTTGATAAGTGTTCTTTGGTGTTTTCAGAAATACTTTTAAAAAGCTTTTGAACCATGTCCTGTACACAACTTCTTTTTAAAAATTAAATATATTATTTCTTTGTTATAAAATGAACAGATTATAAATAGATGATACGGAAATGCAGAAGAGAATACAAGTTACCTATGCTGTGTCATCTGAAAAGATTGTTTCCAATGTATTTTCTGTATGTACTAGTTTTTATAAATCACACTTTGGTCTAGAATATCTTTCTATAAAATATAGCAAGATGTGGAATAAGGTACTTTTGGTATCAGAAAAATCTCCAAGGACAAAAATCTAACAAGCAGCAATGTCAATCAGCTCCAGCATTTGGAAATCAAAGTTAGCATGGTGAACAGGTGCTGGGTTTATCCTGGAGGCAAGTAGCAACAACAATGCCAGCAGCAGGAGACTAAATGTTGGGTTCCATCACTGGATAGGAGCTTGAACTTGAGATCTTCACATTAAGGAACGGCTGAATCCTCTAAAAGGGATAATCTCAGGTCACTAGGATCCCATTGCTCTTGCAGAAGTGAGCGCAGGATTCTCTGTGGAAGAGGCTTGCTTCATATAGTTCCTTTGGGAGCTCCTAACGAGTAAGATCACCCATTTAACAGACACATGGATAGACAGATATATTAATCTTATGAACATCTAAACTCTCTTGTCAATCCCAATTATTTGTGCTTTCTGAGTTTTTATGCATAAACAATCATAGCCTTTGTTCTATAGTGAGAGTGTTGTTTATCCCCACTTCTAAATATTATACCATTAGTATTTTTTGCCTAGTAGAAGTAGGTATGGTACGCATCCTTTCCTTGTTCCCAATGTTAAAGAAAATCTTTCTGAGACTGCATTCAGAAGGGAAGTTTGCCATAAATTTCTAGTTGATAATCTTTGTCGGGTTAAGGGAGTTATGTTCTTAGAGTATGCATAATTTTTTAAAAAGCATGAATAGATATTGGATATTATCAGACACATTTTATGTATTTATTGAGATAATGATATGGTTTTGAATTGTAAAGGTTGGACATCCCTAACAGGAAATCTAAAACCTGTAATTATCTAAAATCCAAAACTTCTTGACGTCCTAAATGACACTTTACATTTTTCAAGTTTCAGAACATTACAAATTGAGATTTTTAGAAGAGAAATGCCCAGCTGATAAAATTTGTGAAATATTCCAAACTCTGAAAAACTCTTTAAAATCTGTAGCACTTCTTGTCCCAGGCCTTTTAGATAAGAAATACTCCACCTATATCTTGTTGGCAAACTGGTCTGCATTTTGGACTGTGAGTTACGAATGGTCTTGTATGTTTAAGGGATTATAAAGCCAAACAGGCAAACATAACTAAAGAAGACTGTGTCACACAGGCTGCATGTGGCACACAAAACCTGAAGTATTTTCTATCTTAAGTTTGCTAGCTCCTGGATTATATTATTCACTCTTCTCATGTTAATCCAGCCTTGTGTTACTCAGATAAACCCGCTGTGCTTATTTATATGTAATAAATGCTGTACTCTAATTCTTAATTTTAGATTTACGACATTTAGGTCTACAGTCTTAATTGAGACTGTGTTGGAACTTTATCTCTCATACTATCATTGAAATGTTTTGTATCAAGTTTGTGCTAACATACAAACACTTCTTGTAGGTTTGCATTCCAAACATCTGAAGTGGTGTCTGCTATGTGCTGTGGTAACTGTGTTTTATAAACTGGATAATTCAAAAACAAGAGGTACTTGTTTCTCATGGTCCTAGAGGCTGGGAAGTCCAGTATCAGAGTATCAGCATGTGGTGAGGGCCTTCTTGATATATCATTCCATGGCAGAGGGTGGAAAGGCAAGAACCACAAATGCATCTACAAGCAGAAAGACAGCCAAACTCATCCATTTATTCATTTAATTATTTAAATTTTTTTATTATTTATTTGAGAGGTGGTGTTACAGACAGTGAGAGGGAGAGACAGAGAGAAAGATCTTGTGTCCGTTGGTTCACTCCCCAAATAGCCACAATGGCCAGAACTGCATAGATCTGAAGTCAGGAGCCAGGAGCTAGGAGTTTCTTCCAGTCTCCCACATGGGTGCAGGGCCCTAAGGACTTGGGCCATCTTCTACTGCTTTCCCTGGCCATAGCAGAGAGCTGGATTGGGAGAGGAGCAGCCAGGACTAATACCAGTGCACATATGGGATGCTGGTGCTACAGGTTGTTTTAATATTTACTTATTTATTGAATTACACAGAGAAAGAAAGAATGAAACATTCACACAGAGAGAGAATAAAAGAGTCAATGAGAGAGAACTCTCCTGTCCACTGGTATATTTCACAAATGCCCACAAAGGCTAGGATTAGGACAGGCTGAAGCTGGAAACCAGGAACTCAATCCAGGTCTCACATGTGGTTGGCAGTGACTTAAGCACTTGAGCCAGGGTGTGCATTAGCAGGAAGGTGGAGTTGGGAGTGGAGCTAGGAGCAGAACCCAGGAACTCCAATATGGAATGATTGTTTCCCGTGTGGTTTCTTAACCACTGTGCCAAATGCCTGCCCAAAAGTTAGCCATTTATAAGGAATCCACTCCCGTGGTAACTCACTGCTGTCATTAATCCATTCATGAGGGGTCAGATCCTTCATAACCTAATGACGTCTTAAAGGTCCTACCTCTCAATAGCTAGATTAGTGATTAAATTTCCAACACTTGAACTTTGTGGGGACATATTTACCTTATAGCAAGTGGAAACTAGATAAAATGAAGTTAGAGGTATATAGCCTCACTTAGAGTGAGCAACATATTCAGGCACTCGAAATGAAGAGGATATCCAAAACCAAATGTGAGAAGGTGCTGAAGTCCAGACAGCTCACTGACGCATGCAAACCTGGCTGTAGGCTCGAGTTGCTAACATGACATTAGGGAAATCTAGGGCTCCAAGCCTCATCAACAAGAGGAGACCTAGCTGTGTCAAGTGGGGAGTGAAGAAGGGCTGCCCCACTGTGAAATGGGGTCTAGGAAACCCTGCTACCGGCTACATGAGAATTTGACCTCTACTATGGACTGTGGGTAGGAAAAATGTTGCTAAATATATTGGAACCCTAGGCTATGTCACAAATGATGATGGGGTCTCAGTTTGCACTAGCTTTTGACTGATTAGCTGAGAAGTGGCCTTTAAAATGGTCCAGTTCTTAAAGAATCAAAGTTTCTTGTAAAAGGAATCTTGAAATATTCAGTAGAGTTGCTTCTGTAACTCAGAGAACACAAACAAGACTTTATTGGAAAATTCAGTATTAGCAATCATGTAAAGAACTGCACAAATGAGAAGATGTGTGCTTCCAGAAGTATAAATATTAGAAATGATGCAATCAGGGACTTGAAAACACACTTTGAAAGTGTTTATAAATGTGCTAAGAGATATGAGTATCTACCATTTTGATGGATATTTCCTTTATAGACCCTTGTTTCCATTGAGAATCATTTTCTTTCTGCTTGAAAACTATCTTTCATGTCTCAGATAATGCATTGTTTTAAAAAATATTCCATATACATGTTGTGTCAACATTTTTTTCACTACTTGGAAAATATTGTTCCTTGTCCTTCTTGATTGCATAGTTTCTGACAAGAAACAGGTATTTATCTTATCTTGTTAATCTTGGTGTAATGTGTCTTCTTTTCAGCTGCTTTTAAGGTTTTCTTTTTGTATTTGGTTTCTGGAAGGTTGATTATGGTGGGTCTTCTGTGATTTGTGTTTTTCCTACTGGGAGTTTACTGAGCTTTTAAAAAATTTCTATGGTTTCTTGTGTACGTTTTTTTTTAACTTTTTTTAATAAATATAAATTTCCAAATAAATTATGGATTACAGTGGCTTTCCCTCCCCATAACTTCCTTCCCACCCACAATCCTCCCATCTCCTGCTCCTTCTCCCATTCCATTCACATCAAGATTCATTTTCAATTCTCTTTATAAACAGAAGATCAATTTAGTATATATTAAGTAAAGATTTCAACAGTTTACACTCACACATAAACATAAAGTGTAAAGTACTGTTTGAGTACTAGTTATACATTAATTCACATTGTACAACACATTAAGGACAGAGATCCTACATGAAGAGTAAGTGCACAGTGACTCCTGTTGTTGGCTTAACGAACTGACACTCTTGTTTATGGCGTCAGTAATCACCCTAGGCTCTTGTCATGAGTTGCCCAGGCTATGGAAGCCTTTTGAGTTCACTGACTCTGATCTTATTTAGACAAGGTCATAGTCAATGGGAAAGTTCTCTCCTCCCTACAGAGAAAGGTACCTCCTTCTTTGATGGCCTGTTCTTTCCACTGGGATCTCACTCGCAGAGATCTTTCATTTAGGTCTTTTTTTTTTTTAAGCCAAATTGTCTTGGCTTTCCATGCCTAAAATACTCTCATGGGCACTTCAGCCAGACCCAAATGCCTTAAGGGCTGATTCTGAGGCCAGAGTGCTATTTAGGACATCTGCCATTCTATGAGTCTGCTGTGTATCTCGCTTCCCATGTTGGATCATTCTCTCCTTTTTAATTCTATCAGTTAGTATTAGCAGACACTAGTCTTGTTTATGTGATCTTTTGACACTTAGTCCTATCATTATGATCAATTGTGAACTGAAATGGATCACTTTGACTAGTGAGATGGCATTGGTACATGACACCTTGAAGGGATTGAATTGGAATCTCCTGGCACATTTCCAACTCTATATTTGGGGCAAGTCAGCTTGAGCATGTCCCAAATCGTACATCTCTTACCTCTCTTACATTTAACAGAGATCACTTTCCAGTTAAATTTAAACACCGAGGAATAATTGTGTGTTAATTAAAGAGTTCAACCAATAGTATTAAGTAGAACAAAAAAATACTAAAAGGGATAAAGCATTGAGTTGTTCATCAACATTCAGGACAAGGGTTGATCAAGTCATCGTTTCTCATAGTGTCCATTTCACTTCAACAGGTTTCCTTTTTGGTGCTTGGTTAGTTGTCACCGATCAGGGAGAACACATGATATTTGTCCTTCTGAGACTGGCTTATTTCACTCAGCATAATATTTTCCAGATTCCTCCATTTTGTTGCAAATGACCAGATTTCATTGTTTTTTTACTGCTCTATAGTATTCTATAGAGTACATGTTCCATAATTTCTTTATCCAGTCTACTGTTGATGGGCATTTAGGTTGATTCCAGGTCTTAGCTATTGTGAATTGAGCTGCAATAAACATTAAGGTGCAGACAGCTTTTTGTTTGCCGATTTAATATCCTTTGGGTAAATTCCAAGGAGTGGGATGGCTGGGTCGAACGGTAGGGTTATCTTCAGGTTTCTGAGGAATCTCCAGACTGACTTCCATAGTGGCTTGACCAGTTTGCATTCCCACCAACAGTGGGTTAGTGTCCCTTTTTCCTCACATCCTCCCCAGCATCTGTTGTTGGTAGATTTCTGTATGTGAGTCATTCTAACCGGGGGGGAGGTGAAACCTCATTGTGGTTTTGATTTGCATTTCCCTGATGGGTAGTGATCCTGAACATTTTTTCATATGTCTGTTGGCCATTTGGATTTCCTCTTTTGAAAAATGTCTATTGAGGTCCTTGGCCCATCTCTTAAGTGGGTTGTTTGTTTTGCTGTTGTGGAGTTTCTTGATCTCTTTGTAGATTCTGGTTATTAATCCTTTATCTGTTGCATAGTTTGCAAACATCTTTTCCCATTCTGTCACTTGCCTCTTCACTTTCCTGTTTCTTTTGTAGTACAGAAATTTCTCAATTTGACGCAATCCCATTTGTTAATTTGGCTTTGACTGCCTGTGCCTCCAGGGTCTTTTCCAAGAAGCCTTTGCCTGTGCCTATATCTTGCAGGGTTTCTCCAATGTTCTCTAATAATTTGATGGTGTTGGGTCGTAGATTTAGATCTTTAATCCATGTTTGTTGTGGTGGATTTGTTTCTTAGAGGAAGAGCATGGTGGGGAAAGAGGTGCGGAGTCACCACACAGACCCCGAGAGTTGGGTGAAAGCAGGCCTGAGGCAAGTAGCATGCAGACTCGTTTATTTCAGTTGCTACAGCTGCTTATATAGCCAAGGCAGCCAATCCAGTCAAGGGGCAGTCTATGCCCTAACCAATCACAGCCTGTTGCCAGGTAGTTTCCAAAGCCATCCAATCACAGCCTGTTGCCAATCAGGCTCTATTACCAGGCAGTTTCTGGAACCATCCAATCACAGCCTGTTGTCAGTCAGGCTCTGTTGTCATGTGGTTTCCGAAGCCATCCAATCATGATGTGTTGTCAGTCAGGCTCTGTTGTTGTGTGGTTTCTGAAAACATCCAATCACAGCCTGTTGCCAGGCAGTTTCTGTTGCCAGTGGCCATCTTGGCACGACCTTCTCACCTTCTCATTCCACCACATTTCCCCTTTTTCGTTTTTGAGCAACGGGAGGCATGATTCTTGGCCATACCATTGTTGACCCCATTTCCATGTGGTCTCCGTACACACCTGTGCTTGTCTTAGGTTGTCCCCCAGGGGATCTTACCCACCATTGATTACCAGCACTCAAAACAGGAGACCACAGGAGTGCTTGCTCAGATGGAGGTAGGAATGAAGAACACTGATAATAAGGAATGGCATGACACACATGGGCTGTGGGCCATTTGAGTGGCTGATCAGAGCTAGTGGGGTATAAAGCAGTAATGGATGTGGCTATGGGCAGTTTCTCAGGGTAGGATGATAGGGCAGGTGTGTCTGTTAACAAGGCAGACTCCCAGTCTTGTTTCAACTGGTTCTGTTTGGCTGTCACTTGCAGGCTTGATGTTTCTGGCTGGTACCCAAATGGGCTGTTCTGCATTCTCTGGATAGACACAAGCATATCCTCGACCCTTGGTTAGCAGAGGGTGTGGTCCCTTCCATTCTCCTGTCAGGGGTCTTTCCACCTAACCATAGGGGCTGGGGGCTGGGATGGAAAGGATCCTTAGTGTTTATAACCTGGGATGATCCCTTGGGAATCAAAACTAAGAAACTTGATAGTGAAAAGGACCTCTGTCAAAGCAAGCTGTGGGTCCGGGGGCATATGATGGTTTTTCTGTCTTTGTAAGAGATCTTTAATTGTCCTATGAGTTCTTTCAATGATTGCCTGTCCATGTGGTTTCTATGGGATACCTGTGGCAGACTGTATGTTCCAGAATGTCAGGAAGAAATTAAATTCATGTGATATATACGCTGGCCTGTTATCAGTCTTTATGGTTCAGGGGACACCAAGAACCAGATTGGCTGATTTAACTGCCTTTATCACATTACTAGCCTTTTCTCCAGATTGGGCAGTTGCAAATACAGCCTTTGAATAAGTATCTACCACCACATGGACAAACTTAAGTTTACCAAAGGAGATAATGTGGGTGACGTCCACTTGCCAGAGCTTATTAGGAGCAAGGCCTCACGGGGTCACTACTGCTTGTTGCAGTGGGCCTAATGGGGCGAGGGGTACACAATTCTTGCAAGAGTGCACTAGGTGTTTGCATTGGCTCATTGTTAGCTCCGGGAAAAGCAATTTTATGTTTCTTTCTGACATATGAAATTTTTGGTGTAGAATATGGCCTTGTTCTAGGTGTCCAATGGAAGCCGTGATGCAGGAGATAAGACGATCAACCTTTTCTGTTGCCTTGGTTAATAAAGCCAGGTAACCCAGTAAGTGATCTTATGTGCGAGTTATACCATGGGTATTTTCTGTTCTCAGTTAGCTCTTTAAGTGTTGGGAATATGTGATCAATTGGCTTATTGGTCAGGTTAACGACTGCAAAGGGGGCCGGCGCTGTGGCTCACTAGGCTAATCCTCTACCTTGCGGCACCAGCACACCTGGTTCTAGTCCCAGTCAGGGCGCTGGATTCTGTCCCAGTTGCCCCTCTTCCAGGCCAGCTCTCTGCTGTGGCCAGGGAAGTGCAGTGGAGGATGGCCCAAGTGCTTGGGCCCTGCACCCCATGGGAGACCAGGAAAAGCACCTGGCTCCTGCCATTGGATCAGCACCCTGCGCCGGCCACAGCACGCCAGCCACGGTGGACATTGGAGGGTGAACCAACAGCAAAAGAAGATCTTTCTCTCTGTCTCTCTCTCTCACTGTACACTCTGCCTGACAAAAAATAAAAAAATAAATAAAAAATAAAAAAGACTGCAAAGGGGATCATTTTTGCTACCTGTACTGAGTATTTGCTGTCTGAAAACGTATTTACCAGCCCATCCTGGCTAAGGAGTAGAACCTTGATTATTGGCTTTATTTCTCCCAATTGTACTGATGCCCCGTGGGGTTCTACATGGATCCTATCTTTTTCTGTTGAGGATTTGATCACTATTCCAAACAGTTACTTGTTGGCATCCATAAATGCACACGGTGCCATGGGTATAGGTTGATTAGCAGGGAACGTATGTGTTGGACAGTCTATTTCTAAGGTTTGTAACGTCTGGAGTAGCCTGTCTGCTGGCAGGTGATTGTCAACCTGTCCTGGGAAATTTATCATTAAAGTTTGAAAAAGCATGCTATTCTGCATCACTGTCAACAGTTCTAATTGTGATAGGGGTAGGACCACTATGTCTGGCTCTGTATTAAATATCTTATTGGCATAATATCTTAATTTAAGTCCCATCATAAGGATGGCATCTACTTTGTTAACTACTTTACAACACTCACTCCAGGCTATGTGCACCCAAAAGAGTGGTCTATTTTGTTGCCAAATAACTCCTAAGGGGGCCTTGAGGGTATATACGGTTATGGCAAATAGAGGCACCTGAGGGTCATATCTAAAGGTTTTTAAACTTGATAACTGGGTGTTGATCTTTTCTATATTGGATTTGGCTGCTCCTGTCAATGTGATTTTTGAAGAAGGGCTGTTCCCCTTAGTCAGTAAATTGTATAGTGGTCTAGGCTCTGCAGGTGTTAGGGGAAGGAAGGGCTTCAGCCAATTGATTTGGCCGCATAGTTGCTGATGTTCATTAAGTGAGTATTTATCCTTGACTTTTAGGTTTGGGCCCATTGGAGATACATGGGAGGAGATGTGATAACCCAAGAATTGAAAGGAAAGAAAATGTTGTACCTTTCCTGTGGCAATAGACAAACCCAGCAATTGTAAATTTCTTACTGTATCACTTAGACAGGCATTCAGAGTTGCTGCATTTTTGTGAGCAAGTAAGATATCATTCACATAATGTATGACCAAGCACTGATCTTTAAGTGTGCTGGTCACATGAGAAATGTATTTTTGGCAAATGGCCGGGCTATATTTCATGCCTTGTGGGAGTATTGTCCACTGAAATCTTTTTGCAGGGAGCTGGAAATTGGGCTTCCATGCTGTAAGGCGAAGTAGGCCTTATCCTGCTCTGTGATGGGAATGGAAAAGAAACAATCTTTGATATCAATGGTAACTATGTGTTATCCGTTAGGAATGGCCCCTGGATGAGGAATGCCAGCCTGGAATCTGAGTATTCTTTTTTTTTTTTTTTTTTTTTTTTTTTTTTTTTGGACAGGCAGAGTGGACAGTGAGAGAGAGAGAGACAGAGAGAAAGGTCTTCCTTTGCCGGTGGTTCACCCTCCAATGGCCGCCGCGGCCGGCGCGCTGCGGCCGGCGCACCGCGCTGATCCGATGGCAGGAGCCAGGAGCCAGGTGCTTTTCCTGGTCTCCCATGGGGTGCAGGGCCCAAGCACCTGGGCCATCCTCCACTGCACTCCCTGGCCACAGCAGAGGGCTGGCCTGGAAGAGGGGCAACCGGGACAGAATCCGGCGCCCCGACCGGGACTAGAACCCGGTGTGCCGGCGCCGCTAGGCGGAGGATTAGCCTAGTGAGCCGCGGTGCCGGCCGGAATCTGAGTATTCTAACAGGCTCCTCTGGCTGGCATCTGGGAACTGGCTCTAGGTGGAATCAGCTGTTCCTTGAGGTTACGATAACTGCAGTGAAGTCAGCCCAACTTTCTCTTTTTCCAGTCAAGAAGTGGCATTGTTATAATGCCAACCATCTTTTTTATGATTTTGTTGATGGCTCTCAAATCCTGTAGTAGCCTATATTTTCCCTGTTTCTTTGGTATCACAAAAACGGGCGTGTTGTGAGGGCTAGTGGAGGGCTCTATGTGTCCCTTTTCCAATTGTTCCTGTACCAGTTCTCTAAGGATGCCAACTTTGGGTTGTAATATTGGCCAGATGCTTCCTGTTTTTTTCCCATTCAGTGGGGATTGGGCCTGGCTTTTGTATGAGGTGAGCAGTGGCCACTAGAATTGGGGTGAATCTTACTTGTAGGATCTCCATTAAAGCTGTTGGCTCTTGGAGATTTGTGATCCATAGTGAGAACCACTTGCATTTGTGAGAGCACATCTCTCCTCCATCAGGTCGTGGAAACCTCAGCAATTAGGAGAATGGACATTTTGATGATATTGATTCTTCCAATTCATGAGCTTGGAAGGTTTTTCCATTTTTTGGTATCCTCTTCTATTTCTTTCTTTAAGATTTTGCAGTTCTCATTGTAGAGATCTTTAACGTCCTTGGTTAAGTTTATTCCAAGGTATTTGATTGGTTTTGTGGTTATTATGAATGGGATTGATCTTAGAAGTTCTTTCTCGGACAGCGCTGTGGCTCAATATGCTATTCCTCTGCCTTGTGGCACCGGCACACTGGGTTCTAGTCCTGGTCGGGGCACCGGATTCTGTCCCTGTTGCCCCCCTTCCATGCCAGCTCTCTGCTATGGTCCGGGAGTGCAAAGGAGGATGGCCCAAGTCCTTGGACCCTGCACCCGCAAGGGAGACCAGGAGAAGCACCTGCCTCCTGGCTTCAGATCATCAAGGTGCGCCGGCTGCAGCGCGCCGGCCATGGTGGCCATTGGAGGGTGAAACAACGGCAAAAAGGAAGACATTTCTCTCTCTCTCTCTCTCTCTCCCTCTCTCTCACTATCCACTCTGCCTGTCAAAAAAAAAAGTTCTTTCTCAGCCATGGCATTTCCTGTGTATAAAAAGGCATGGGACTTTTGGCATTGATTTTATATCCTGCTGCTTTGCCAAACTCTTCTATGAATTCCAATAGTCTCTCAGTAGAGTTCTTTGGATCCCCTAAATAAGGAATCATATCATCTGCAAAGAGGGATAGTTTGACTTCTTTCTTCCCAATTTGTATTCCTTTAATTTCTTTTTCCTGCCTACTGGCTCTGGCTAAAACATCCAGAACTATATTTTATCAGCAGTGGTGAGAGTGAGCATCCCTGTCTGGTACCAGATCTCAGTGGAAATGCTTTCAACCTTTCCCCATTCAATAGGATGCTGGCCGTGGGTTTTTGATAAATTGCTTTGATTATATTGAGGAATGTTCCTTATATCCCCTATTTGCTTAGAGTTTTCATCATGAAAGGTGTTGTATTTTATCAAATGCTTTCTCTGCATCTATTAAGATAATCATATGGTTTTTCTTCTGCATTTTGTTAATGTGGTGTATCATATTGACTGATTTGTGCACGTTGAACCATCCTTGTATACCAGGGATAAATCCCACTTGGTCTGGGTGGATGATCTTTCTGATGTGTTGTTGCATTCTATTGGCCAGAATTTTATTGAGGACTTTTGCATCTATGTTCATCAGGGATATTGGTCTGTAATCTTCTTTCAATGCTGCATCTTTTTCAGGCTTAGGAATTAAGGTGATGCTGGCTTCATAGAACGAATTTGGGAGGATTCCCTCTTTTTCGATTATTCTGAATAGTTTGAGAAGAATTCGGCTTATTTTTCTTTAAATGTCTGGTAGAATTCAGAAGTGAATCCATCTAGTCCTGGGTTAAAAAAATGGGGCAGCTGTGTGTGGCTCATGTGTCACAGACACACTAATAGGAGATATTAATAGGGCAGCCAGCTGGGGTATATGGAAACTCCTCACAATTTTTGTGGTGTACATTTAAAATTAACAACACTCATACAATTTTAGAAAATATTTATTTGAAAGGCTAAGTTAGACGAATGGGGGCAAGGAAAGAGAAGGAGAGAGATCTTCCATCTGCTGGTTTACTCTCCAAATGGCCACAACAGCAGAGCTGGGGCAGACTGATGCCAGGAGCCTGGAGCTCTATCCAGGTCTTCTCCATGGGTGCAGGGGCCCAAACCCTTGGGCCATCTTCTGCTGCTTTCCCAGGTGCATTAGTGGGCACTTGGATCAGAAGTGGAGCAGCTGAGACTAGAACCTGTGTTCATACGGGATGCTGGTGACACACAGATGGTGGCGACACAACACCAGCCCTATAATATGTTTTAAAAAGAAAGCAATATCAGCAGAGCACACATGCACACTTTGCTTTCAGAGGGGACAAGATGATATGGAAGACGAAGCCTGCAGTGGACAGCAAGCCCCACCAGTGTGCAAGGGGAAAGGCGTCTGGTGAGCGCCTAGGACAGAAATAGCAGCTAACGCATCAGACTTCTCAAGGGGCTCAGCTTACACAACTCCAACTGAAATATTCAAGGGCAACAAACTTTGTTTTTAAGATTTATTTATTTGAGCCAGCACCGTGGCTCCATAGGATAATCCTCCACCTTGTGGCACCAGAACACGGGGTTCTAGTCCCGTTCGGGGTGCCGGATTCTGTCCCGGTTGCCCCCCTTCCAGGCCAGCTCTCTGCTATGGCCCGGGAGTGCAGAGGAGGATGGCCCAAGTGCTTGGGCCCTGCACCTGCATGGGAGACCAGGAGAAGCACCTGGCTCCTGGCTTCAGATCAGTGAGGTGCACCAGCTGCAGCACTCCAGCTGTGATGGCCATTGGAGGGTGAACCAATGGCAAAAGGGAGACCTTTCTCTCTGTCTCTCTCTCACTGTCCACTCTGCCTGTCAAAAAAAAAAAAGATTCATTTATTTGAAAGGCAGAGTGACAGCAAGAGAGAGACAGAGAGAGAGAGAGACAGTGAGAAGGAGATAGAGAAAGGTCTTCAATCCACTGGTTCATTCCCCAGGTGGCCACAATGGTCAGAACTGGGCTCTTTCTCCATCTCTTTCCAACCCCTCCATGGCTGAGGGCTTCCTCCAAAGCCCTATGCAGTTTTTCTCTCTCTCTGTCTCTCTCTCTCTCTCTCATTAGCTGGGAGAAAACTGCATGCTTGGCACTTGCCTTCAGTGTGAGGGTGTGGGTGTGAGTGTGTGGGTGTGTATGTATGTGTGTGTGGGTACGTATGCATGCATGTATGTGTGTGTACATGTGTGTAAATGTATCTGTATGCATGTGTATGCATGTATGTGTAAGTATGTATGTATTTGGGAGTGGGTGTGTCTGGTTGTGTATGTACGCATGTATGTGTTTGTATGTATATGGGGGGATGGGTGTGTCTCGGTGTGTATGTATGTAGGCATGTGTATGTATGTATGAATGTGTGTATATGGGTGTGGAGGTGGGTATGTGGGTGCATCTGTGTGTGTGTGTGGCTGTGTATGAATCTATGTATGTCTATGTATATATGTGTGTGTGTCTCTCTATATGTGTGTATCTATGTGTATATATGTGTGTGTGTCTACGTGTCTTTGTGTGTGCGTCTGTGTGTCTCTGTGTGTGTGTCTCTGTGTGTGTGTCTGTCTTGTGTGTGTTTTTGTGTGGTTTGTATGTATGTGTGCGTGTGTGGCAGCAGGACATCTTTGCCTCCTGAAGTTCAAGCTCTGCCTTACAAGGCGCATTTTCACAAATTCTTTGTGAGAACTAGCAAAAGAGGAGAGAATCTGAGAGCGCTGATGTCTACCGGGAAACCCCCAAAAGTCTGCATCAGGAACTCCAATGGATTCTTGCTTAAAGCAAACCAAAGCTCTTTGTTGCTGTTCCCTCTGCAGTGCCCAGGTCCTCTCGCCGCAGCCGCACGGCCTTTACCCCCGACCAGCTGGGGATGCTGCAAGCTGTTTAAGAAACCAGCCACTGCCCAGATTGGAGCCGAGTCCAAGAGTTAGCGTCAGAGCTTCATCTGGATGCGTATGTGATCAAGGTATGTCCTGAGTCCCGCGCCCTCCGCGCCGCGCACTCACTTGCTGTGGTCACCACTGCGCTGGCTGCTCAGGACAATGGCCAATGCGCGCGCTGCGCTTCGCAGTCCCCGCGAGGCTGGCAGGCAGAGGCTGCCCCGGGACTTGTCCCAAACTTCCTGTGTGTGGGCACTTGACAAGAAAGACTCCCCCGGGCGGGCGGGGCGCTCACAGCTGCATTGCAGTTGCGGATGTGGGCTCAAGAGTTCAAGTCTGAGTCGCCTGGCGGTGGCGGCCAGGACCACGCCTTGTGGATGGCGACGCCCAGCCCAGCGCAGGGAGCCCGCTGAGAGCCACCTCCACAGGCTGAGCCAACACGTGAGTGCAGGGAGCGCGTTTCCAAATTGTATTTATTTAAATGTATTGGATGAGACGCAATGAGACCGAATTTTATTTAAATATGTATTTATCTATTTGAACGAGTTCGAGGCAGAAAGAGGTGTCTTCCATCGGCCGGTTCACTGCCCCCAGGGCCCAAGGCGGCTACCCGCGACCCCATGGCCGAATGACCCCACCAGGCCTCCCCTCCGAGGGTCTCCGCACCTCTCAGTACTGTGTCCTTAGAGACCGAGCTCCCAGAATGTGAGCCTTTGTGGTGCAAAGCCTAGCGCGCAAAGTTCTAGGTTCTGCTGTGGAGGATCCCTTGGGAGCAGGGCAGAGGCTGCCCGGCCCCCTCCCCTTTACCTGATGCCAGCGGCTCCCTCCCGGGCCCGGCACAGCATTTGAGAAAGAGGCTTGAGCCCAGCATGCCCAAGCCACAAGGTCCCCCAGCTTCTGAGGCCCATGGGGTCTCCCTGGGGTCCTTGCCTCTGGAGTAACCTGCTCCCTCCCTTCCTCCCCAGACCTGGTTTAAAAATCAGCGCGCCAAGCAAAGAAAACTGCAGCGAAAGGGCCAGCCCCGCCAGCCCAGCGAGTCCACACCTCAGCCTCCTCCTCCGCCTCCGCTGCCACCACCGCTGCTGCTGCCACTGCCGCCGCCACCGCCGCCGCCAACATGCTCGGAGCTCAGCGCGCCTGCGGAGGAAGAGCAGGGCCCCGGGGGCTCCCAGGCGCAGGGCCCCGAGGCTGCCGAGGACCCGCTGCCCGCAGATCTGCACAACATCCATCTGGACTCCTCTGCGCCCTGGGCTTCGCTGCCTCATGACATCGGGGAGCTCGTGCGCATGTACCGCTTGTTCCATGACGACGAGCCAGACGACTAGCAGATATCTGAACCCCCAGACTTCAAGGGCCGAATTTTTTCCAGTCCTAGAAAAAAGAAAAAGGACGAAGCAGTCTGTAGGAGCCCCTGCCGGCGACCTGGAGACAGCCCTGGAGGGACCACTCCTCTGCCTTGTTCTTTACAAAAGCAAATGTGCTGGGAGTTTGGGGGGCTCTCTGGGCTGGTCCGAGGCATCACAGCCTGGAGGCTGGTTTTCTGTAGTGTGTGGACGTTTTGTAATGGTGAACTTAGATACTTGTGAAGTGCCACAAGAAGAGGATTTATGGGGTTCCTGAGGGCAGTCAGGCGGGCCTGGCGACCTCGCCGCGGCCTTGGCCCCCAGCCGCCACCAGAGTCCGGGGTCGCCGCCACCGTGGAGCGCCAGGGGGCGCCATCGTAGACAACGCGAAATCCAGGGCCGCAAGGGCGTGGTGGCCACGTTCGTGGGCTGCCGTCCTCCGCGTGCTCTCGGGCGGTGGGTGGGCAGCGGGCCTCCCCGGGCCACGCACGAGGGGACGGGCCTGAGACTCGGGCGCCCGGACCCGCTTTCCAGTGGTCAAGTTCTCCCAGAGTTCTCGCCTCTGCTTCCCGCAGGTCGCTAGGCGCCTCAGGCCCGCCCCCTTGCTCTTACTGTCCAATCAGGAGCGAGGGAGGGATTCCTTCGGGCTCCAGCAGGGCAGGGATATTTTTTTCTTTTTTCTTTGTTTGAAGGCAGAGTTCAGAGCGGTAGAGTTAGTGATGAGATAGAGGTAGAGAGAGATACAGAGAGATAGAGATAGGGATAGAGAGGTAGAGAGAGATACATAGTGATAGAGAGAGAGAGAGAGAGAGAGAGAGAGAGGCCTGCAGTGCCTGCATCCCGTAGGGGCCCCGGTCTTCCGATCCAGCTTTCTGCTATGGCTGGGAAGCAGTAGAGGATTTGCCCAAGTCCTCGGGCAGGGCCCTGGGCCTGTGTGTGTGGGAGACCCAGACCCAGACCCAGACCCAGAAGAAGCTCCGGATCCAGGCTTCGGAACAGCTCAGCTCTGGCTGTTGTGGCCATTTGGGGAGTGAAACAGCGAGTGCAAGACCTCTCTCTCCCTCTCTGGAACTCTGCCTTTCAAATCAATCAACATATCTGTAATAAAAAGTGTTTTTTAAAAGGATTGATTTTCTTGTTACCACCACAGTCACGCTAATTAACATACCACCTCCTCGCTTTCTTCGGATTTTTTTTTTTTAGAAAGTTGATTGTATTTTCGTTTTTAAAGATTTTATTTATTGGGGACGGCTCTTTCGCACAGCGGGTTAAAGCCCCAGCCTGCATCGCCAACAGCCCATATGGGCACTGATCTTTCTTTCTTTCTTTTTTTAACTTTTATTTAACAAATCTAAATTTCCAAAGTACAGCTTCTAGATTACCGTGGCTTTTTCCCCCCATAACTTGCCTCCTTCCCGCAATCCAATCCTCCCATCTCCCGCTCCCTCTCCCATTCCATTCACATCAAGATTCATTTTCAATTATCTTTATATACAGAAGATCAATATAGTATATAGTAAGTAAAGATTTCAACTGTTTGCACCCACACAGAAACACAAAGCGTCAAGTACTGTTTGAGTACTAGTTATAGGAAGAATTCACATTTTACAACACGTGAAGGGCAGAGATCCTACATGAGGAGGAAGTGCACAGTGACTCCTGTTGTTGACTAAGAAATTGACACTCTTGTTTCTGGGGTCAGTAATCACCCTAGGCTATTGAGTTGCCTAGGTTAGGGAAGCCTTTTGAGTTTGCCAACTCCCATCTTATTTAGACAAGGTCATAGTCAAAGTGGAAATTCCCTTCAGAGAAGGGTACCTCCTCCTTTGATGGCATGTTCTTTCCACTGGGATCTCTCTCACTCGCAGAGATCTTTCATTTAGGTTTTTTTTTTTTTTTTCCAGAGTGTCTTGGCTTTCCATGCCTAAAATGCTCTCATGGGCTCTTCAGCCGGATCCGAACATCTTAAGGGCTGATTCCGAGGTAAATTGGCATCTGTTAATCCCATGTATCTGATAAGCTCTTCAAGTGCTACATCTGTCAATCTGGTCTAGGGTGTGACTTAATACCGTCAGGAGTTGGCTCTGTTCTAGAAAGGAGCCGTCCGGGTGGCAGGGGGCAGACAAACACAGACGCTGGAGAAGAAGCAGCTTCGGAAATACTGCCGGTCCGAGTCGTGATGTCGAGTGAGCAAGTGGCCGAGGCGGGTGGGCGAGAGGTTGGCTGTGCAGGGCTTGCTTGGTGGTAGGCCAAGCCATGCCGGCACCAGGTTGGCCGTTGGCGGGATCGCTGGCTTATAGCAATGGAGCAAACAGGAGCACAGTTTGCTACTGGGCTCCCGCCAGCAGTGAGTGAGTGTCCGTCATCTCTCCCATCCTTTTGGATGCCCGTGACTGGCATACAGTTAACACGGCAGCCAGTTGGGTCTCTCTCCCATAATCTCTGGTCTGTGACGCACTTCCCAAGCCATCGAGGGGACAGGGCTGCATCACTGTTTTAGACACCATTCTGCTTCCTCTTGAATGCTCATTGCCTGTTTCTGACCTTTCTCATTTTAAAGAACTGTGCGTTTCGTTTTTGGTTGTTTTGTAGAGTATCTTTGTTGTCTCCCAGAAACTCTGATGTTGGTTGCACAGAAAACCTTCCAGTCTTGAAAACTGTGTTTTCAATTTGCTTAGCAGTTTCACTGTTCAGATCTTTTAAATGTTTATGTGACACAGGGTGGAAATTGATTTTAAACCATTTGATTGGGGAACAACTGTTTGGAAACCTAAGCAGATAAGAGGTCTTCACAAAGTGTGTGGGAAACTAGGGGTGAAGCAAAAGTGATGGGGACAGTGGCCATGGCTCACTCAGTTAATCTTCTGCCTGTGGCGCTGGCATCCCATATAGGTGCTGGGTCCTAGTCCTGGTTGCTCCTCTTCCAGTCCAGCTCTCTGCTGTGGCCCAGGAAGGCAGTGGAAGATGGCCCAGGTGCTTGGGCCCTGCACCCGCATGGGAGACCAGGAGGAAGCACCTGGCTCCTGGCTTCAGATCGGCACAGCGCGAAGGCCGGCTGTATTGGTCATTAGGGGAGCGGGGGTGAACCAACGGAAGGAAGACCTTTCTGTCTGTTTCTCTCTCACTGTCCAACTCTGCCCGTCTAAATATAAAAAGAAAAGAAAAAGTTATGCATGGCTTTCAAAAAATTGTTTTTTGCACCAGAATGAACCCATTTTTTGACTCATTTTTTCCATGCATTTCTTAGTCTCTCTGTATTTTCTCATGTTTTCCTTTGCATTGGAACAACCTAGTGTAGAGTGCATTTCTTGTCTGGAGACACAGATACAATCTTTCTCTTTTAAAAAGTTTTGTTTAAAGTGTTCGTTGATGGGGCCGGCGCTGTGGTGCAGTGGGTTAAAGCCCTGGCTGGAAGTGCAGGCATCCCATATGGGCTCTGGTTCAAGTCCAGGCTGCTCCTCTTCTGATCCCGCTCTCTGGCATGGCCTGGGAAAGCAGGAAAAGATGGGCCCCTGCACCCACATGGGAGACCGGGAAGAAGCTCCTGGCTCCTGCCTTTGGATTGGCACAGCTCATGTCATTGTGGCCAGTTGGGGAGTGAACCAGTGGATGGAACACTCTCTCTCTCTCTCTGTCTCTGTCTCTCTCTCTCTCTGTCTCTCCTTCTTTCTCTGTGTAACTCTGACCATCAAATAAATGAATAGACCTTTTTTTTTTCTTTTTAAAAAAAAGAAAGTATATCCTTGAATGCAAGTTTTATAATAAAAATAAGCTCTCCCACATGGGTGCAGGGGTGCTATCTTTTGGCTGTTGTCTGCTGCTTCCCTAGGCACATGAGCAGGGAGCTGCATAGGCAGCGGAGCAGCTGGGCCTTGTCCCAGTGTCCATATGGGACGCCAGTGTTGCCAGTGGTGGGTTTTACCCACTCTGCCACAATGCCAGGCGCCTTCTGAAAATGAAAAAAAATTTACTTTGTATGTGTATTTGCTTGGGTAACTGCAATGGCCAAGGGCTGGTGCAATCCAAAGCCAGGAGCCGGGAGCTCCATCTGGGTCTCCCATGTGGGTGTGGGGGCCTGAGTACTTGGGCCATCTTCTACTGCTTTCCCAGGTGCACTTGCAGGGAGCTGGGTGGGAAGTGGAGCAGCCGGGACTCCAACTGGGACTCTGGGATAGGAACCCAGCATTGCAAGGCCTCCCAGGGGCCGGCCCCAGTGGCTGCACTCTAACCACGCACATGTGCTTCTGGCCTCCTTCTCCTCTGCCTGCGGCTCTTTCTCCATCTCTTTCCATCCCCTCCATGGCTGAGGGCTTCCTCCAAAGCCCTATGCAGTTTTTCTCTCTCTCTGACTCTCTCTCTGTCTTTCCCATGAGCTGGGAGAAAACTGCGAGCTTGGCACTTGCCTTCACAGGGTGTGGGTGTGGGTGTGTATGAATGTATGTATGTGTATGTATGTGTGTGTGTGTGTCTTGTTTGTGTTTGTGTGTGGGTTTGTATATATGTTTGCATATGTGTGTATGTACATGTGTGTATCTTTCTGTGTGTGTCTGTATGTGTCTGTCTTTGTGTTAGTGTGTGGGTTCTTATGTATGTGTGTGTATGTATGTATGTATGTATGTCGTGGGTGTGTGGGTGTGTATGTATGAGTATGTATGTGTGTGTGACTTTCTGTGTCTGTGTCTTACTGTGTGTGTGGGTTTGTATTTATGTGTATATGTGTGTGTGTGTGTGTGTGTGTGTGGCAGCAGGACATCTTCCCCTCGTGAAGCTCAAGCTCACGGCGAAAATGCATGACCATGAGGTCAGGCTCTGCCTTCCTCGGTGCATTTTCCAAAATTCCTTTGGGAGACCCAGGCCAAGAGGAGAGACCCCGAGAGCGCTGCTGTCTACCGGCTCGCTCCCGAAATGCATGCAGTGGCTGCTGGAGCCAAAGCCGGCATCAGGATGGCCAATGGATTCTTTCTGAAAGCAAACCAAAGCCCTTTGTTCCTGTTCCCTCTGCAGCGCCCAGGTGTGCTCGCCGCAGCCGCACAGACTTTACCCCCGACCAGTTGGGGATGTTGAAAGCTGTTTTCGAAACGACCCCCTGTCCTGACTGGGAGAAGATACAAGAGTTAGCGGCAAAGCTATGTTTGGATGAGTGTGTGATCAAGGTATGTCCCGAGCCCTGCGCCCTCCGTGCCACGCACTCACTCGCTTGCGGTCAGCGCTGTGCTGGCCGCTCAGGGCAGTCGCCAATGCGCGCGCTTTGCAGTCCCTGCGAAGCTGGCAGGCAGAGGCTGCCGCGGGGCTGGTCCCGAAGTCCCTGCGGGTGGGCCCTTGACAAGATAGACTGCCCCTGGCGCTCGCGGCTGCCTTGGGGCAGAAGAGTTCAAGTGTGAGCAGGTGGCCAGGACTATGCCTGGTGGATGGCTCCGCCCAGCCCGCGGGAGCCAGCCAAGGGCCGCCCGCGCAGGCCAGGCGGAGCGAACACGTGTGTGCGGGGAGCGCGTTTCCAAAGTGTATTTCTTTAAATGTATTGTGTGAGAGGCAATGAGACAGAATTTCTTTTTTAAGATGTATTTATTATTTATTTGAAAGAGTTTGAGGCTGCTTAGACCCCATGGCCGAATGACCCCACCAGGCCTCCCCTCCGAGGGTCTCCGCACCTCTCAGTACTGTGTCCTTAGAGACCGAGCTCCCAGAACGTGAGCCTTTGTGGTGCAAAGCCTAGCGCGCAAAGTTCTAGGTCTGCAGCGGAGGATCGCTTGGGAGCAGGGCAGAGGCTGCCCGGCCCCCTCCCCTGTACCTGATGCCAGCGGCTCCCTCCCAGGCCCGGCACAGCGTTTGAGAAAGAGGCTTGAGCCCAGCGTGCCCACGCCACAAGGGCCCCGAGCTTCTGAGGCCCATGGGGTCTCCCTGGGGTCCTTGCCCCTGGAGTAACCTGTTCCCTCCCTTCCTCCCCAGACCTGGTTTAAAAATCAGCGCGCCAAGCAAAGAAAACTGCAGCGAAAGGGCCAGCCCTGCCAGCCCGGCGAGTCCCCACCACCACCAGGTTCAGAGCTCAGCACACCTTCGCAGGAAGATCACGGCCCTGAGAGCTCCCAGGCGCATGGCCCCGAGGCTGCCGAAGACCCGCTGCCCGCCGATCTGCAAAATATCCATCTGGACTCCTCAGCGCCCTGGGCTTCTTTGCCCCATGACATCGGGGAGCTGGTGCGCATGTACCGCTTGTTCGATGACGACGAGCCCGACGACTAGCAGATATCTGAACCCCCAGACTTCAAGGGCCAAATTTTCCCAGTCCTAGAAAAAAGAAAGAAGAAAAAAAGAATGAAGCATGTAGGAGCCCCTGCCGGCGACCTGGAGACAGCCCTGAAGGGACCACTCCTCTGCCTCATTCTTTGCAAAACTAAACGTGTTGGGATTTTGGGGAGATCTCTGGGCTGGTCGGAGGCATCACAGCCTGGAGGTTGGTTTTCTGTAGATTGTGGACGTTTTGTAGCGGTGAACTTAGATGTTTTTGAAGTGCTTAAAGAAGAGGATTTATGGGGTTCCTGAGGGCAGTCAGGTGGGCCTGGTGACCTGGCCGTGACCTTGGCCCCCAGCTGCCACCAGAGAGTCCGGGGTCGCCGCCACCGTGGAGCGCCAGGGGGCACCATCGTAGACAACGCGCAAGCCAGGGCCGCGGCTGGAACTCTGCCTTTCCAATCCATCAACACATCTGTACCAAAAGTGTTTTTTGAAAAGATTGATTTTCTTGTTACCACCACAGTCACGCTAATTAACATACCACCTCCTCGCTTTCTTAGGATGTTTTTGCAGAATGATGATTGTCTTTTCATTTTTAAAGATTGGATTGATTGGGGCCGGCGCTGTAGCACAGCGGGTTCAACCTCCAGCCTGCAGCGCCAACAGCCCATATGGGCACTGGTCTTTCCAATAAAATAAAGTAACATAAAATAACATAAATCGTTGTTTGAGGATGTTGTTATTGAATTCTTGGAGAGGTAGAGCTGCAGACAGTGAGAAGAAGAGACAGGGAGAAAGGTCTGCCTTCTGTTGCTTCACGCCCCAAATGGCCACAAGGGTCAGAGCTGTGCCAATGGGGAGCCGGGAGCCAGGGGCTGGGGTTCACCTCTTCAAGCGGCACATCTGTCAATCAGGTCTAGGGTGTGACTTAGGGAGGGTCCATCAAAGACTTCATACCATGCCAAGTTGGCTTCCTTCTCTAAAGGAGCCATCCTTTAGCCAGGCGGGCGGGCGGCAAGGGGCAGACAAGCGCAGACGCTGGAGAAGCAGCAGCTTCGGAAATACTGCCGGTCCGCGTCCTGATGTCGAGTGAGCAAGTGGCCGAGGCGGGTGGGCGAGAGGTTGGCTGTGCAGGGCTTGCTTGGTGGTAGGCCAAGCCATGCCGGCACCGGCTTGGCCGTTGGCGGGATCGCTGGCTTCTGGCAATGGAGCAAACAGGAGCACAGTTTGCTGCAGGGCTCCCGCCAGCAGTGAGCGAGTGTCCGTCGTCTCTCCCATCCTTTGGGATGCCCGTGACTGTCATACTGTTAACACGGCAGCCAGTGGGGTCTCCCGGAAACTCTGGTGTTGCTGACACAGAAAACCTTCCAGTCTTTGGCTTGTGTTTTCCACTTGCTTCCAAGTTACACTGTTCAGATATTTTAAATGTCCATGTGACACAAGGGTACTAAAAAAGTACATGGAAATGGATTTTAAAACATTGACTTGGGCAAAAACTGTTTGGAATCCACCTATGCAGATGAGAGGTCTTCAGAAAGTTCCTGGGAAAATAGGTAGGAAGAAAAAGTTATGCATGGCGTTCCAAAACATTCTTTTTGCCCCAGAATGAGCTCAGTTTTTGACTCCTATTTCCATGCATTTCTTAGTCTCTCTGTATTTTCTCCTATTTTCCTTTGCCTTGGAAAACCCTAGTGTAGAGTGCATTTCTTGTTTGGAGACACAGACACAATCTTTCTCTTTGAAAACCGTGTGTTGAAAGAGTGAGTTGATGGGGCCGGCGCTGTGGTGCAGTGGCTTAAAGCCCCGGCCTGAAGGGCAGGCATCCCATACGGGCGCCGCTTCGAGTCCGGGCGCCGCTTCGAGTCCCGGCTGCTCCTTTTCTGATCCAGCCCTCTGCTATGGCCTGGGAAAGCAGTAGAACACAGCCCAAGTCCTGGGGCCCCTGCACCTGCATGGCAGACCCGGAAGAAGCTCCTGGCTCCTGCCTTTGCATTGGCACAGCTCGAGCCATTGTGGCCAGTTGGGGAGTAACTCTGACCTTCAAAGAAATGAATCGATCTTTTTTTTTTTTTTCAAAAAAGAACAAAGAAAGAAAGAAAGTCTATCCTCGAATGTGAGTTTTATAATAAAAATGAGCTCTCCCACATGGGTGCAGGGGTCCCATCACTTGCGCCGTCCTCTGCTGCTTCCCTAGGCACATGAGCAGGGAGCTGCATAGGCAGTGGAGCAGCTGGGCCTTGCCCCAGTGTGCATATGGGACACCAGTGTTGCCAGTGGTGGGTTTTACCCACTCTGCCACAATGCCAGGCGCCTTCTGAAAATGAAAAAACATTTCCTTTGCATGTGTATTTGCATGGGTAGCTGCAATGGCCAAGGGCTGGTGCAATCCAAAGCCAGGAGCCGGGAGCTCCATCTGGGTCTCCCATGTGGGTGTGGGGGCCTGAGTACTTGGGCCATCTTCTACTGCTTTCCCAGGTGCATTTGTAGGGAGCTGGGTGGGAAGTGGAGCAGCTGGGACACCAACTGGGACTCTGGGATAGGAACCCAGCATTGCAAGGCCTCCCAGGGGCCGGCCCCAGTGGCTGCATTCTAACCACGCACATGTGCTTCTGGCCTCCTTCTCCTCTGCCTGCGGCTCTTTCTCCATCTCTTTCCAACCCCTCCATGGCTGAGGGCTTCCTCCAAAGCCCTATGCAGTTTTTCTCTCTCTCTGTCTCTCTCTCTGTCTTTCCCATGAGCTGGGAGAAAACTGGGAGCTTGGCACATGCCTTCACAGGGTGTGGGTGCAGGTGTGGGTGTGGGTGTGGGTGTGGGTGTGAGTGTGTGGGTGTGTATGTATGCATGTATGTGCATTTAGGTATGTATGCGTGTGTGTGTGGGTGGATGTGTGTGTGTTTTTGTGTATGTATGTGTGTGTGTCTGTGTGTGTCTGTGTGTGTGTGTGTGTGTGTGTGTGTGGCAGCAGGACATCTTCCCCTCGTGAAGTTCAAGCTCACGTCGAAAATGCATGACCACGAGATCAGGCTCTGCCTTCCAGGGTGCATTTTCCAAAATTCCTTTGCGAGACCTTGGCAAAGAGGAAGAGACCCCGAGAGAGAGCGCTGGTGTCTCCGGAGCAACCGGGGACCAGGTCACGCCCCAAATGTCTGCATCAGGAACTCCAATGGATTCTTGCTTAAAGCAAACCAAAGGCCTGTGTTGCTGTTCCCTCTGCAGTGCCCAGGTCCTCTCGCCGCAGCCGCACGGCCTTTACCCCCGACCAGCTGGGGATGCTGCAAGCTGTTTTAGAAACCAGCCGCTGCCCAGATTGGAGCCGAGTCCAAGAGTTAGCGCCCGAGCTTCATCTGGATGTGTATGTGATCAAGGTATGTCCTGAGCCCCGCGCCCTCCGCTCCGCGCCGCGCACTCACTTGCTGTGGTCACCGCTGCGCTGGCTGCTCAGGGCAATGGCCAATGCGCGCGCTGCGCTTCGCAGTCCCCGCGAGGCTGGCAGGCAGAGGCTGCCCCGGGACTTGTCCCGAACTTCCTGCGCGTGGGCACTGGACAAGAAAGACTCCCCCGGGCGGGCGGGGCGCTCGCGGCTGCATTGCGGTTGCGGTTGTGGGCACAAGAGTTGAAGTCCGAGCCGGCCGGCGGTGGCGGCCAGGACCGCGCCTGGTGGATGGCGCCGCCCAGCCCCAGCGCGGGGAGCCAGCCGAGAGCCGCCCGCGCAGGCTGAGCCAACACGTGTGTGCAGGGAGCGCGTTTCCAAATTGTATTTCTTTCAATGTATTGGATGAGACGCAATGAGACCGACTTTTTTTTTAAGATGTATTTATCTCTTTGAACGAGTTCGAGGCAGAGAGAGGTGTCTTCCATCGTCCGGTTCACTGCCCCCAGGGCCCACGGCGGCTGCGCGCGACCCCATGGCCGAATGACCCCACCAGGCCTCCCCTCCGAGGGTCTCCGCACCTCTCAGTACTGTGTCCTTAGAGACCGAGCTCCCAGAACGTGAGCCTTTGTGGTGCAAAGCCTAGCGCGCAAAGTTCTAAGTTCTGCTGTGGATGATCGCTTGGGAGCAGGGCAGAGGCTGCCCGGCCCCCTCCCCTTTACCTGATGCCAGCGGCTCCCTCCCGGGCCCGGCACAGCGTTTGAGAAAGAGGCTTGAGCCCAGCGTGCCCAAGCCACAAGGGCCCCGAGCTTCTGAGGCCCATGGGGTCTCCCTGGGGTCCTTGCCCCTGGAGTAACCTGCTCCCTCCCTTCCTCCCCAGACCTGGTTTAAAAATCAGCGCGCCAAGCAAAGAAAACTGCAGCGAAAGGGCCAGCCCTGCCAGCCCAGCGAGTCCACACCTCAGCCTCCTCCTCCGCCTCCACTGCCACCACCGCTGCTGCTGCCACTGCCGCCGCCGCCGCCGCCGCCGCCGCCGCCAACATGCTCGGAGCTCAGCGCGCCTGCGGAGGAAGAGCAGGGCCCCGGGGGCTCCCAGGCGCAGGGCCCCGAGGCTGCCGAGGACCCGCTGCCCGCCGATCTGCACAACATCCATCTGGACTCCTCTGCGCCCTGGGCTTCGCTGCCTCATGACATCGGGGAGCTCGTGCGCATGTACCGCTTGTTCCATGACGACGAGCCAGACGACTAGCAGATATCTGAACCCCCAGACTTCAAGGGCCGAATTTTTTCCAGTCCTAGAAAAAAGAAAAAGGACGAAGCAGTCTGTAGGAGCCCCTGCCGGCGACCTGGAGACAGCCCTGGAGGGACCACTCCTCTGCCTTGTTCTTTACAAAAGCAAATGTGCTGGGAGTTTGGGGGGATCTCTGGGCTGGTCCGAGGCATCACAGCCTGGAGGCTGGTTTTCTGTAGTGTGTGGACGTTTTGTAATGGTGAACTTAGATACTTGTGAAGTGCCACAAGAAGAGGATTTATGGGGTTCCTGAGGGCAGTCAGGCGGGCCTGGCGACCTCGCCGCGGCCTTGGCCCCCAGCCGCCACCAGAGTCCGGGGTCGCCGCCACCGTGGAGCGCCAGGGGGCGCCATCGTAGACAACGCGAAATCCAGGGCCGCAAGGGCGTGGTGGCCACGTTCGTGGGCTGCCGTCCTCCGCGTGCTCTCGGGCGGTGGGTGGGCAGCGGGCCTCCCCGGGCCACGCACGAGGGGACGGGCCTGAGACTCGGGCGCCCGGACCCGCTTTCCAGTGGTCAAGTTCTCCCAGAGTTCTCGCCTCTGCTTCCCGCAGGTCGCTAGGCGCCTCAGGCCCGCCCCCTTGCTCTTACTGTCCAATCAGGAGCGAGGGAGGGATTCCTTCGGGCTCCAGCAGGGCAGGGATATTTTTTTCTTTTTTCTTTGTTTGAAGGCAGAGTTCAGAGCGGTAGAGTTAGTGATGAGATAGAGGTAGAGAGAGATACAGAGAGATAGAGATAGGGATAGAGAGGTAGAGAGAGATACATAGTGATAGAGAGAGAGAGAGAGAGAGAGAGAGAGAGGCCTGCAGTGCCTGCATCCCGTAGGGGCCCCGGTCTTCCGATCCAGCTTTCTGCTATGGCTGGGAAGCAGTAGAGGATTTGCCCAAGTCCTCGGGCAGGGCCCTGGGCCTGTGTGTGTGGGAGACCCAGACCCAGACCCAGACCCAGAAGAAGCTCCGGATCCAGGCTTCGGAACAGCTCAGCTCTGGCTGTTGTGGCCATTTGGGGAGTGAAACAGCGAGTGCAAGACCTCTCTCTCCCTCTCTGGAACTCTGCCTTTCAAATCAATCAACATATCTGTAATAAAAAGTGTTTTTTAAAAGGATTGATTTTCTTGTTACCACCACAGTCACGCTAATTAACATACCACCTCCTCGCTTTCTTCGGATTTTTTTTTTTAGAAAGTTGATTGTATTTTCGTTTTTAAAGATTTTATTTATTGGGGACGGCTCTTTCGCACAGCGGGTTAAAGCCCCAGCCTGCATCGCCAACAGCCCATATGGGCACTGATCTTTCTTTCTTTCTTTTTTTAACTTTTATTTAACAAATCTAAATTTCCAAAGTACAGCTTCTAGATTACCGTGGCTTTTTCCCCCCATAACTTGCCTCCTTCCCGCAATCCAATCCTCCCATCTCCCGCTCCCTCTCCCATTCCATTCACATCAAGATTCATTTTCAATTATCTTTATATACAGAAGATCAATATAGTATATAGTAAGTAAAGATTTCAACTGTTTGCACCCACACAGAAACACAAAGCGTCAAGTACTGTTTGAGTACTAGTTATAGGAAGAATTCACATTTTACAACACGTGAAGGGCAGAGATCCTACATGAGGAGGAAGTGCACAGTGACTCCTGTTGTTGACTAAGAAATTGACACTCTTGTTTCTGGGGTCAGTAATCACCCTAGGCTATTGAGTTGCCTAGGTTAGGGAAGCCTTTTGAGTTTGCCAACTCCCATCTTATTTAGACAAGGTCATAGTCAAAGTGGAAATTCCCTTCAGAGAAGGGTACCTCCTCCTTTGATGGCATGTTCTTTCCACTGGGATCTCTCTCACTCGCAGAGATCTTTCATTTAGGTTTTTTTTTTTTTTTTTTTTTTTTTTTTCCCAGAGTGTCTTGGCTTTCCATGCCTAAAATACTCTCATGGGCTCTTCAGCCGGATCCGAACATCTTAAGGGCTGATTCCGAGGTAAATTGGCATCTGTTAATCCCATGTATCTGATAAGCTCTTCAAGTGCTAATCTGTCAATCTGGTCTAGGGTGTGACTTAATACCGTCAGGAGTTGGCTCTGTTCTAGAAAGGAGCCGTCCGGGTGGCAGGGGGCAGACAAACACAGACGCTGGAGAAGAAGCAGCTTCGGAAATACTGCCGGTCCGAGTCGTGATGTCGAGTGAGCAAGTGGCCGAGGCGGGTGGGCGAGAGGTTGGCTGTGCAGGGCTTGCTTGGTGGTAGGCCAAGCCATGCCGGCACCAGGTTGGCCGTTGGCGGGATCGCTGGCTTATAGCAATGGAGCAAACAGGAGCACAGTTTGCTACTGGGCTCCCGCCAGCAGTGAGTGAGTGTCCGTCATCTCTCCCATCCTTTTGGATGCCCGTGACTGGCATACAGTTAACACGGCAGCCAGTTGGGTCTCTCTCCCATAATCTCTGGTCTGTGACGCACTTCCCAAGCCATCGAGGGGACAGGGCTGCATCACTGTTTTAGACACCATTCTGCTTCCTCTTGAATGCTCATTGCCTGTTTCTGACCTTTCTCATTTTAAAGAACTGTGCGTTTCGTTTTTGGTTGTTTTGTAGAGTATCTTTGTTGTCTCCCAGAAACTCTGATGTTGGTTGCACAGAAAACCTTCCAGTCTTGAAAACTGTGTTTTCAATTTGCTTAGCAGTTTCACTGTTCAGATCTTTTAAATGTTTATGTGACACAGGGTGGAAATTGATTTTAAACCATTTGATTGGGGAACAACTGTTTGGAAACCTAAGCAGATAAGAGGTCTTCAGAAAGTGTGTGGGAAACTAGGGGTGAAGCAAAAGTGATGGGGACAGTGGCCGTGGCTCACTCAGTTAATCTTCTGCCTGTGGCGCTGGCATCCCATATAGGTGCTGGGTCCTAGTCCTGGTTGCTCCTCTTCCAGTCCAGCTCTCTGCTGTGGCCCAGGAAGGCAGTGGAAGATGGCCCAGGTGCTTGGGCCCTGCACCCGCATGGGAGACCAGGAGGAAGCACCTGGCTCCTGGCTTCAGATCGGCACAGCGCGAAGGCCGGCTGTATTGGTCATTAGGGGAGCGGGGGTGAACCAACGGAAGGAAGACCTTTCTGTCTGTTTCTCTCTCACTGTCCAACTCTGCCCGTCTAAATATAAAAAGAAAAGAAAAAGTTATGCATGGCTTTCAAAAAATTGTTTTTTGCACCAGAATGAACCCATTTTTTGACTCATTTTTTCCATGCATTTCTTAGTCTCTCTGTATTTTCTCATGTTTTCCTTTGCATTGGAACAACCTAGTGTAGAGTGCATTTCTTGTCTGGAGACACAGATACAATCTTTCTCTTTTAAAAAGTTTTGTTTAAAGTGTTCGTTGATGGGGCCGGCGCTGTGGTGCAGTGGGTTAAAGCCCTGGCTGGAAGTGCAGGCATCCCATATGGGCTCTGGTTCAAGTCCAGGCTGCTCCTCTTCTGATCCCGCTCTCTGGCATGGCCTGGGAAAGCAGGAAAAGATGGGCCCCTGCACCCACATGGGAGACCGGGAAGAAGCTCCTGGCTCCTGCCTTTGGATTGGCACAGCTCATGTCATTGTGGCCAGTTGGGGAGTGAACCAGTGGATGGAACACTCTCTCTCTCTCTCTGTCTCTGTCTCTCTCTCTCTCTGTCTCTCCTTCTTTCTCTGTGTAACTCTGACCATCAAATAAATGAATAGACCTTTTTTTTTCTTTTTAAAAAAAAGAAAGTATATCCTTGAATGCAAGTTTTATAATAAAAATAAGCTCTCCCACATGGGTGCAGGGGTGCTATCTTTTGGCTGTTGTCTGCTGCTTCCCTAGGCACATGAGCAGGGAGCTGCATAGGCAGCGGAGCAGCTGGGCCTTGTCCCAGTGTCCATATGGGACGCCAGTGTTGCCAGTGGTGGGTTTTACCCACTCTGCCACAATGCCAGGCGCCTTCTGAAAATGAAAAAAAATTTACTTTGTATGTGTATTTGCTTGGGTAACTGCAATGGCCAAGGGCTGGTGCAATCCAAAGCCAGGAGCCGGGAGCTCCATCTGGGTCTTCCATGTGGGTGTGGGGGCCTGAGTACTTGGGCCATCTTCTACTGCTTTCCCAGGTGCACTTGCAGGGAGCTGGGTGGGAAGTGGAGCAGCCGGGACTCCAACTGGGACTCTGGGATAGGAACCCAGCATTGCAAGGCCTCCCAGGGGCCGGCCCCAGTGGCTGCACTCTAACCACGCACATGTGCTTCTGGCCTCCTTCTCCTCTGCCTGCGGCTCTTTCTCCATCTCTTTCCATCCCCTCCATGGCTGAGGGCTTCCTCCAAAGCCCTATGCAGTTTTTCTCTCTCTCTGACTCTCTCTCTGTCTTTTCCATGAGCTGGGAGAAAACTGCGAGCTTGGCACTTGCCTTCACAGGGTGTGGGTGTGGGTGTGTATGAATGTATGTATGTGTATGTATGTGTGTGTGTGTCTTGTTTGTGTTTGTGTGTGGGTTTGTAT